>NC_086317.1:103995606-104302392 GCF_036172605.1 Pelobates fuscus | reverse complement strand
ATGAGGCATCCTGTTCCCAGGCTTTAGGATAACTCCCGCTGGGCACCCAAGAGTCCCGCTGAATCCCGCAGTCTGTCAGAGTGTCCTTGGTTCGCCGTGCCCACAGTGCCCAGTAGGTAAGTAACTATGGGTGCGCTGTTCTGCAGGCTGTAGTGTCCAGGTGTGGGTAGCGGTATGCTGGAATTGGTGTGAGGGGGGTGATTTATCCAGGTGCTCCCTCCATGTTTGTCTGTGGAGTTGGTGATAGGAAATGCTGAGTGCTCCGTTGCTTCTGGTGACTGCTGCTACATTGTTAGTGGGCGCTAGAAATGCCTGCTGCCTTCTTCCCTTCTTGACCACCTTTGTATTCCGGGGTCGATCAAGGCTCTGGCTGCGTCTTTTATAAGCTCTGTTTCAGCTCTGTTGCACCCTGCGAGTTAGTTGTGTCGCTGTCGGCCATTTTGTCAGGACCGCGCGGTTGCCATTCACTGTCTGCGTTGGGTAGCCCTGGCGTGCCGCCAAAATGTTGCTTCACTGGTGGGGACCGGGATAACCCCCACCGGTCCAAAGGGGGGGTGAATGGGACCGGGAGGGACCCAGCCGTATTGCGGATCTCTTTAGCCGGGGGGGAAAGCGAGGCAGCGGCCGTCTGCCCCACTCCCCTCCCGGGTAGGCCTCAGTCCCCCAGCCGCAGAGCATCACACCAGGACCCAGAGCCACCCGATATCAGGTGCCCTAGCTGCACCGGGACACTCCAGGGCCATGTACCACGAAATTCCAGGGTGTTCCAGGCTGAATAAAGTGGGTTTTCCCCCAATAGTAGCTGGGTTCCTCAGGAGCCATAGTGACTTGCAGCCTGCTAGCATGGCCTCCCGGCCCCGCCCCCCCGAAAAATAAATCTTGCTATATGAAGTCACTTCAATAAAGAACGACATTTTAGGACTCTAAAACCATTAAATTACTCCTCACATCTTCACATCAATGGTTCAGAAACCCTTCATAGAAAGAAACCTTACCTTCCAAGGAAATACCAGGATTGACCAGAGTTTGGATCAGCCTCTAGAGATCTCTGAAGATACTGAATAGCATAGCTGGCCTTTGTAGTTTTTTCTCCCAACTGATCAACTGTATGATGCATCCAACCTAATCAAACAAATATAGCACATTTGTCTAAATTCAATTGGTGGATGTTATGTAGATATAAAGTGGATTGAAACACATGACAGATATACAAAATCCCACTAAAATGAGAAAAACTGAATTTTTGCTCCTTATTTTAAATGTTATATGTATCAATGAAGGTCCTGTTTCATAGTTGGTTTAACATACTTCTAAAAATTGCCCTATGTCCATACAGTAGGATTGTATTACAAAAGGTAGTGTCAAACATGGCACTGATAATTTGCTTTCTAAAAACTAAACAAAACTCAATTCTAACACATGTTTTGTCATGTAGAGCACAGATCCAGAAGGTAAAAGGAAAGTAAAGTAGTTTATAGCCTGTTACATAAACTGCTTACATGACAAACATAAATCAGGTAAGGAATGTAAAATGTCTCACTTCAGGTTTAAAACTATTGTTTCAGTCAATTCAGTGTTCAAAAATAAAATTAAACAGAGCAGTAGACTTCTCAGTAAATCATCTGCATTATATTAGAATAATATTGCCTCTACTTTTAAAACCATGCAGAGCTCTGCAAACAGCGAATATAAATTAACATCTTAATCACTGACCTATATATTATAAGGGTTGGGGAGGAAACTGTTCTGTTAATTTATGAACAATAAAACGGACACATTTTACAGTCATGCAAACAATGCACAACTGCAGCTCAATTTTTGTTAGCCCTCTTGAGCTAAACCCTGCAGAACTAAGGCATCAGCTTAGAATGTGAATACTGATCGCTCTCAGCCAATGAGCTACGTGCTGCATCACTGGGATTAGGTCAGTTGAGAGAGCTTCTGGCTTTCAGTGAGCTGTAGAGTTGGTGGGGAGCAACAACATGCACTCCCCTAGCAAGATGTCAAACTGAACTAACAAAGAGGAGGGGGCAGGGCACTTTGGCAATATAACCACTCTAGGGTACTTACTTTAGGAAAAAACAAAACACGATTGATAAACTAACCAAGATATGTGGCAACTAATGTCTTTTCAAGAAAAGTCTAGTATTTAAATATTAACAAAGAAACTATTAGCCACAATATACATAGTTGGTATTGTAGCCACTTTACATTTATGATATTTAACATTTGATTTGTAAACAAATTTATAAAACTGACATCTTTTGGACTAGGACGTTTTAGACAAAACCAAATTATAAACAAACAAAAAACAACAAAGCAACAGTGTGGATTTAAGATTTGAAAAAAATATATATATAATTTGTTTTACATACCCAACTGTTGTAAAACTGCTGCTTTTACTTGAGTGGAAAGGTTTTCGGTCTGCAAAAGTTGTTCATATGCTTCCTTTGCAGAGTGGTACTTTCTCTGTTACATAGAAAAAAGGTGGACAAAAGTAAGGAAACTAGCCCAACTGATATTTTTTTATTTTATTTTTATAAATTGCTTTCTACCAAACACTACTATATAATAAAACTTAAGATGTGTTCTAATCTTCTCTGGGTACATTTTTAGTCCTCTCATTGATTTGCTGAGCAAGGTCAAAATAGAATATTCAATCAACTGTAATGGGTATGATGCTTTCTATACCCTTTTAAAGTACGTCTGTTAATCACAAATTTTATCATAGTGGAAGTCTTAAATTTGGGCATCCATGTCATCAAAGGTTTGTTCCCTGACTTCAGGGCACAGAGCCCAGGCAAAGTGCTTCCAAAGAGCTGTGAAGCATGTGCAGCCCTGTGTGGGGCTGGCTAGAAAAGCTGCCAGTCAGCCTGACATGCAAACATGCGTGGCTAACACACCCTTTTGGGGCAGCTTACCCACTTGCTGTCACCTACACATCCTTCATCCCATACCAATGTTGGAAGGTATGTGATTATAGTGGATATGGTGCAAACAATCTTTGGGCACGTGCACCCTGGAAAGTGTCAATGAGCTTGAATGTTAAGATAAAAATCGTAAGTATTAAAAATTAGTTCCATAATTGTGTTTTTGTTTTTTTTAAGTTACCAGAAATGTAATGTTGGAGTATAATTCCTTTGGGGAAAAGTTTTATTATGCCCAGAAAAAGATGATCAAGATTTGAAAAAGGAAACTACAGAAAATGTCAGTATACATGCAATAATACACCCCTCTGCCATCATTTTCTAAGACTAACTGCCTTGGAATACAGAATCATAGAAGCAATTTCTAGACGTAGCGATGATACTACTGTGAAGTTGTCCTATCTGGAATCTCACTGTAGTCAGTAAAGAGAAATGGCAAAGGTTTTTAATATTGAGTTTTTTTTCTACACTGTTCTGATATTGTGGTGTTTAATTACATTCACTGAACTAAAGAAACAGCAACTGTTTTATCCCCCACACAATTCCACTAAAATGCAAAGCATTTGAAAGCTAGAAAAATTAAGACTTACCTGAGTTTCGTACAAGTGAGCTATGTGAAACTGAACTAGAAAATAAAATAAAATCAGTGTTAGTTGGTAAAAGATTTAAAATCGAACAATTAGTAGATCATATCAATCAATAATACTTTGATAGCACCTGACACTAAAATGTATGCAGGTGAAAAATATACAAATTATTTATCTTGCAAAGCATTATTTTGTATGCAAGACTACATTAAGCCAATAATAAAAATGAGTCAGGGATAAAGTAAATAGGCTTATAATTAAGAATTAGAAAAAAACAATACCTAAGAGGCAGTAAATGAGATATGACAACAAATTCTTATAATAAACAATGGAGGGGAAAGAAAGCCCAACTGCAGCAATTAACCACTTCGCAACATTTGACAAAAAATTTCCGTCATGCATGTCCTACCATATTTCTGTCATTTACTAAAGTTAACCCCAAAACGGTGCAATCGCGGCGTCTGCCTCAGCAGACAATGAGCACCTGATCCGCCTCCCTGCACTTCCGTGTTGAGTGTGAAGTGCAGAGACATGGATCATTGTTGCTGATCTTCTCCCTAAAAAAAGTTTGTTAAATCCCACTCCCTTTACCTTGCCTAATTAAAATTAACCCCTTGATTGCCAATTGATCACTGACTAACAGTATTTTACTGTGAATCGATTTTTTCATTTTACTCCTGAGGGTTAACTTATATTTTTAACCCTCAGGGGTTCTATTTATTTAATGTAAATATTTTAAAATTATATATTTAGCTAGCTGGGGTGGGTGGGAGTTAGTAGGAAATGTACTGTTAGACTAGTTAGGGCTTAACAGTTAAAAAAAAAAAAAAGTTTATGACATTTAAAAAAAAAAAAAAAATATTTAAAAAATGGTCATTACCACTACACCTGGAAAAAATGAGCTAAAAAATTATCCCACGCTAAGGTCCAAAATAGGCCTTTTAAAATACCCCAGGGTGTATTCTTTTAAAAAATTGTATGTTTTTGAATATTAATCTGCTAAACTACTCCAAAATGGGACATGAACCCAGCACACAAATGCAAAGTTTGAAGAAAAACAAAACAATTGCTGTCTCTCAACCCCTTCAACATCCACATATACCTAGCAAAGGTACGTGGGGGGGGGGTATTTGTACTCAGACGAAATAGCTGAGCAACATATGAAATACTATACGGCCGTAGCACACAAGGTTTGCAAAATATACAGTGCAAACTCACATAGTGTTTCAAAAAGGCAGAAAAAATGCTTATTACCACACTTGGTACAAGCTAGTTGAAAAATGATCCCACACCCAGGTTCAAAATATGCCTTTTGAAATACCCTGGGATGTCTTCTTTAAGAAATTATATGCCTGCTAAAGAGCTCCAAAATGGAACACTGACCCATCAAAACCATGAAAATTAACACTTAAAAACCTGAAATTGTCATCTTTTATAGCACTGTAACTTCACAAAATAGTGTATAGGTCATACATTGGGCATGTTTTACTCAGAAGATGTAACAAAGCATAATTTGGGGGATTTTATGACAGTGGCACATATCAAGTGTAAGAAATACCCAGCAAAAATGCAACATTCATGTAAAAAAAACCTCACGGTTTTCGGCACGGCTCCAACGAATACATGCTCATTTTAAGTCCACATGTATTATGTAGGCTTCCCCTACCCCTAACCTTGCTCCTCAGTATGTTTAATGTTTTTTTTTTTTTTTCCTGAGCTTACCAATGCCACGTCCGGCCCGATCACGTGGGAGTGGCTTTTGGCGCCATTTTGAGCCCTGTACTTTCCTCCCCTTTGTAAATTCACATTAACAATAAATAAAAAATAAAAAAATTATAGTTTTTATGGGAAATCACTATTAAAGGGACTCTCCGGGCAGAGTAGTTTACTCACCTGGTTCCAGTGCTGGGAGCCTCGTGAAGGCGCGCCCCCTATTTGGTCAAAATGACGAAAAAGGCGGGCGCGAGCAGGGAGCAATCAGACGCTTCCATTCGGAAGCGTCATTGCTCCCTTGTGCGCATGCGCGGCGCGCACATACTTCATAGGGGGGCATTCACGCCGCCCTCTGAAGTCCTGAGCGCACTACTGCGCATTCCTGCGGTGTGCGCGGCCGCGAGCTGAGCTGACTGACAGCTCAGCTCGTGGTCTTTGCCCGCCCCCTCTCCTCTGCTGCACACGTCAGACGTATCTTAATACGCCAGACGTGTACATGGCCTTTTTAGGGCCCTACAGGATAGGAAGTCCCTCTGGTGGCCGTCTGAGTGATGGCCACTGGAGGTATTCCTATCAATCAATGTAAACACTGTATTTTCTCTGAAAATACAGTGTTTACATTAGATTGCCTGCAGGTAGCTATAGATCTCACCTGAACAAATACATTAAACTGTAGTTGTTCAGGTGACTATAGTGTCCCTTTAAGTATATATAAGTAAGAATCATCCAATAAAAGTAAAATTCTGTGTTTTTATTTTCTTTTAATAAAAATTTAATTTGGTTTAGGTCATGTGACCTATTGCATCACGTTACATTTGAAATTTCCTACCCCTATTTAAAGCAGCATTGATCCCTTCCTCTGTAAACACTTTAAATAAAGCCATTAAATGTTGAAACACATCGAATGTATCTTAAATTTGTTTTATACAGCCATTTTACTATTTTATTATGAATAAAGGTACTTTTTTATTGCACCTGTTTGCTGCTGGACTTCTAAACACCTATATCCTTGGCGGGGATAATGCCACCTACGCCTGGAGCATAGAGCAATCCTTACCTACTAAGGGAGTAGTTTTTATCCACTCCATGCGATGTACACTATTTTGGTTTGTGCTTCCTTTTCATTTATATCATAATTTCCCCACTGGTGTTTGGTTCCGCGGAACACCAATTGAGGTTCCGCCAAAAGTTTAAAACATAAAATGGCCGCGGGCTGCGAGGGAGCAGTGATCTCCCTGCTCAGCTCCCTCTCATGCACAGCAGTGATGCTGGAGCCGGAATATGACGTCACTCCGGCATCACTAAGAGGCGCACAAGGGAGCTGAGGTTCCCTGCCACCCGCCGTTTAGCAGGCCCACTGGACCCCAGGAACTGCACGCTCAGCACACCAGCCGCTCAGCATCCCCACTGGACCCCAGGTACTCCATGCCAGCACTCCTAAAAGTAGGGGGGGGGGGGGCTGGGTGGAGTAAAATGTAAAAATAAATAAATACATTTGTATGTGTGTCTGTCAGACTATATGTGTGTTTGTCAGTGAGACTGAATGTGTGCAAGTGTATGTGTGTTTGTATGTGTCAGTGTGTGTATCTGTGTGTGTGCCAGTATTTATTAGTGTGTTTGTATGTGCCTGTGTGTGTATGTGGGTGCAAGTGTGTATATGTCACTGTGTGTATCTGAGTGTGTGTATTTGTGAGTCAAGATGTGTGTGTCAGTGTGTATCTCTGTGCCACTATGTGCCTGTGCGAGCGTGTGTGTATCTGATGCACACACAGATACACACTGACACAGAGATACACACACACTGGCGCATAGAAACACAGATAGACACATCTTGACAGATACATACACAATAACACACAGACACACTGTGTGTCAAGGTATGTATGTATGTATGTATGTATGTATCAGATTCATACACACTGGCACGTACATACACATTGTGTGTCAAGGAGTGTGTATCTGTGTGTCAGATATACACACACACATACAGATACACACACCTGCACATACAAAAAAAAAAAAAAAAGGCACAACATAGATGTCGATACACCATGTCAAAGGGTTCTAAAAATAAAAAAAATATTGGGAACCCCTAATCATCGAGAGAGACCATGACCACTGATATTCATGAGTGGGGATTATACCACTTCACTCTAAATCTACAGAGAGTTTTGGAACCTGGGAGTGCACACCTGTTATTTTATTTTCCTTTTATTAATAATTGATATACTGCACTATAGATTTTTTCTCACTTCTACATATCTACGAGAGTCACCATCACAAGAACCCACTACAAGGGTTTATACTCCACAATATATTATTCCACCCAGGCGCTTAAGTTGAAGTTGCACCTTTGCTCCCACAAAGTGTGAGTGTGCATATTTGTTATCCATTGGACCTGATACATACTTTACTATTAGCTCTTAGCTCATGTTTCCCTTGTTTTTATTACATATATTCCAAGGACACCCTGGGCGCTACACAACCCCCTGTGTTTGTATCTGCTTCTTTTATGGGACAAGAGATCCCGATTCTGGTGATTAAGCTGCCTTTTGGGCTGCATCAGCATCTGAAAAGCACTGAATACCTCCTTGTTTTTCACAAGTATGTAAAAAAAAAAATATATATTTTTTTTTCCTCACCACAAACATTGACATAAATTGGTGAAAAGAATGGTGACAAGTTAAGGCACAATATATGCCATATAAAATACCCTGGAGTGCCTGCTTTCTCAAATGGATGCCCTTAGTGCAGTTATTTGAACAGTCAAACTGCTATAATGCCCCAAATATGAGACATTCTCCCCCCCCCCCCTTTTTTTAAATAGTTTTTAATTGTATACTAGAAAATGTAGAAACTACGTAAAGGGTTACTCCAATCCTTTTTGACGGTGATTTTAAATTTATCATGCCCTTTTTATGGACATTACTTGGTAGGTCATCCAACATGCAAAGAAAGGCAAAAAAAAAGCCAAACAAACCTTGCACTGCTTTCCACATCTCCAACATCACCAGGGGAATTGGGAGGTCCAATAAAATCGAGGGTGGAGTAACCCTTTAAGCATAGTTACATTTTAGTTGCTTAGCTAGTTTACACACAATCCAACATTAAAGGAACACTATAGTCACCTAAATTACTTTAGCTAAATAAAGCTATTTTAGTGTATAGATCATTCCCCTGTAATTTCACTGCTCAATTCACTGTCATTTAGGAGTTAAATCACTTTGTTTCTGTTTATGCAGCCCTAACCACACCTTCCCTGGCTATGATTGACAGAGACTGCATGAAAAAAAAAACCTCTTTTCACTTTCAAACAGATGTAATTTACCTTAAATAATTGTATCTCAATCTCTAAATTGAACTTTAATCACATACAGGAGGCTCTTGCAGGGTCTAGCAAGTTATTAACATAGCAGGGGATAAGAAAATCTTAATTAAACAGAACTTGCAATAAAGAAAGCCTAAATAGGGCTCTCTTTACAGGAAGTGTTTATGGAAGGCTGTGCAAGTCACATGCAGGGAGGTGTGACTAGGGCTCAAAAACAAAGGGATTTAACTCATAAATGGCAGAGGATTGAGTAGTGAGGCTGCAGGAGCATGTTCTATACACCAAAACTGCTTCATTAAGCTAAAGTTGTTCAGGTGACTATAGTGTCCCTTTAAAAAGAATCCCACAGAAGGAAAACGGCAGACCTTGTACAGAAGAGAACAAAATGGTTGTGACGTAATATTAAGATGCAAGGCAAGGAAGAAAAGTTAATAAACACAAAGGCAAGTGCAAATACTCCTGTCCTTTGCTCGCACCCTTACTGCCAATTCGCACTAGCTCCCTTCCTTTGGAACAGCCTGCCTATCCCCAGTCTTCAATTATAAGAAGTCCTTCAAAACCCATCTTTTCAGAAAAGTTCATGGCCTCATAATAGTAATTTATTTTTTACAAACATGTCTTTCACACTCTCTTAACGGGCCATCTCTTAACGGGCCAAACTACACTCTTACCTGCAGTTCTGCTACTTTCCCACCTTGTTTGTTTGCTGTCCCATTGACGCCCTATTGTGTTTTTATACCCTACCTCCTCTAGACAAAGCTTGATTGAGCGGGACCTTATCAACCTATTGTTCTTGTACCATTTTGTAATTGTCTCATTACTTGTTAAATTTCCACCTTTTATTATACTGTAAAGCACTGCGGAATAAGTTGGCGCTAACTACATAAATACCAATAATAATAGTAATAAATAAAACCATTAAGATGCAAGGACCATAAGCTAAGGGAAATTGAGAGAGAGAAGGAAAAACCAAAACAAAAAAACCTTTCAAATTATCTGAAATCATTCCAATAACATACTATAAATCAGCAGGCTATTCATATACTTACTTTCAGCTTTGGACAAAGTGCAGGGATTGCAGTCAATCAAAGCCAACTGAAAATGCTGCAAAAAAAATAAATAAAAAAAATTTCAATATTAAGACAGGTGGCCAACTCCTTCATGGCTGACACTTAAGCGACTTTCTTTCAACTTCACTATCCATTCGTACACACTTATTCGTGACAAAACACTTTCTCCATACTGTAAATATTGGCACCAGATACACCCTCAGACCATAAAAAAAAAAAAATGTATCACTGCACGCTGCTCTTCTTTCATGCAAATCACAAGTGGGGTAGCCATATTTTATTGCATCTCAGTTACAAATGAACTGACTTAACACGTTCGCACCTGCACAGCAGTGACTGTGTAGACAGTGATCTTTTAACAGAAAGCACTGATAAGTTTTAATATAACCAGAGTGCGGATAATTTTTTACTCACTCTTGTAGTGGTAATAGTGAAACTGAATAGGTGTCCTGTGACACTGGACCCGGGACACTGGGTGATTTAGGCAATCTTAAAATGCAGTCCAGCAACATATCCTGGATGTCCTCCTCTGCAGCCTGGATGTACTGAGCAATACTTTTAAGATCTACCTTCAGCATCTCTTGCTAAATCAGTATGCATCAATATTTATACTTGATGACAACTAGTTTTATTATATTGCTACTCTGCTGTACATAAGTATCTTATGCCTCTGAATAAAGCTTGTTGGAGATTCTGAAGAGATCATGGAGCATTTCTTTGTTCTTCCAAAGTATTGCGTCAGAAGGATGTCATTACGGCACATGCACACATCTATTAAATATGTATTTTCAGTTATAGAAATTATATCCTGCAGATCTTTCTTGATCGTGGGACTATTAAAAAGACATCCCAGAAACACTGCAGTCACTAACAAAATGTAAAAGCATGTTATAGGTTTTGGCTTCACACATGCTCTATTTTAGTTTTCAGGTTAGTCAATGAGATCAACATGTTTAGCTGCATGTCTACACCTCACAGACAATCCTTCTTTTACTTTAGCATGGCTTTGTAATACTGTGCAAATAATAAATAAAATGTCAGTGATTTGAGGAGTTAAGTCACATTGATCTCATTGGCGAAGCTACACTGTTCACTTTCTAATCCGTAAGATGCAGTTTAAAAAAAAACCAAAAACCCCAAAAAAAAAAAAACGACATGAGACATGTTTAAGGGGGCAGAAAGCTGAAATTTCCCCCCCTTTTTTTACTACAACCGTTTACAAAATATTAATATAATGAAAAATAAATGCATACAGAAACCTTGCATGAAACGCAATTTTTATGAATGTGCCCATTCAAGCCTTTACACTTCTATAAATTAAATGTGTATATAAATAAAAAATTGTGTGAAACGGAGGTATGATAGACTACACTTTCCACAATTTGCTGCCAGACAATAGTAGTTTAACAATAGCTGGGGGTAATATAATAGAATACCCTTTGCCTATGCATTTTATAAATAATGTAAAAAAAAAAACCAAAAAAAAAAACGGTCATACCAAAATGCAAATCAACTGTAGAGCCAGCAACATCTTCAACTGTATTCATACGTGTGTGTGTATATATATACACATATATATATACACACACATATATATATATACACGTGTGTGTGTGTGTGTGTGTGTGTGTGTGTGTGTGTGTGTGTGTGTGTATATATACACACACACACACATACATATATACATACATATATATATATATATACATATACACACACACACACACATATATATATATATATACAAATACACACTTTAATTTTTTTAAGCGTTTGTGTATTGATGCAGATAACTAGATTGGGTGTTTTGGGACAGTTACCATGGCAATGCTACCATGGGAATTTTAAAATCACTAAATAAGAAGTAAATAACAGCATGAGATAATGGTGGAGAATTCATCAAATAAACCCACTGTAGGACAATGAACAAAAACCAAGGGGAAAAAAAATCCTTAATACCCTCAATTATGGCACATTCCTCCAGAGAAACCCCAAAGACAGACACTGTTAAAGGGGGAAAAAATGAAGCTGAAGTGTTTTAAATTAAAACATAAAATGAAAGCGTATTTAAGGATCTATGTACAGTAAAATCTTTTATGTCCACCAATTTTTTTTTTTTTTTTAAAGGTACAATAAACAAAATACCATAATTTCACCGGATTAAGCATCCTGGATTAATAAACCTGGAAAAAGCACACCAAAAAAAATAAATAAAAAATATTTCACTAAAAATCAAAAACACAAATATATAATAAAATTTATCTGGTCAGTAACTGTAACTAAATCAGCAAACGCCAAGAATATTGATCAGATGGTAAAGAAAAAAAGATAGAACAAGACAACGTGGCAAGACAATTTTAAGAAGGAGAAAGCACAATGATGGGAAAGACTCACCGGTGCCGAAAATAAGAAAAAGCCTTGTTAATTTCAGTACGGTATCTCCTGTCTGCAACGAGCAGAAGCAGCTAGCAAACATCTGCACCTCATACAAATATTGCGGTACTAAGGCTGACTACTGCTGTGTAAAATGGTTATTATGCAGGAGAGGCCACTGCAGTTCAGAGATGACACACAATACCTCAAGGCAGACAGCAGTCTATAGAAATTTAAATCCAGTGTGAGAGGATTTACCTAGACGATGATGTGCCAAATGCGAAAGAGGAATATATGGTACTTGATGGAAGAAAATATAAAAAGAGTAATAAACAAAAAAACACTCTGATATCAATCTAAGCTTTAGAAACCTTCAAGTGAAACATTAATTAGGATAATGCATTGACATCTTGTCAAGTCAACAGATAAAACAAAATAAACATAGGTAATATAAGAAAGTATTTCTGCTATGTACAAATATGAAATATATCTATTTCTAAAAATATTATCAACAAAACTTAAAATCTCATGAGGACGTTAAAGCGGCATATAAACCTTAAACTTCCCTTTATCCACACAAAAAGTGCAATTTATTTTTGTGTGGATATCTACACATACATATACTCACATATATACACACATGGGAAAAATAATGTACACGCTCTTTGAATTCTGTTTTACATCTAGTAACAAGCGATTAACAATCTCTGTATACCATAATTCCCCATAATTTAGGATGCACTTCAATAAAAATATCCTTGAAAAACATGGTACCATTCCACCGGCATATATCAGGCCATAATCACCTGTTCCTTAGCAGGTCTTAAAATTAGGTAAATACAACCTCAGATGAACAACACATGACATATTACACTGTCATGATTTAACAAAAATAAAGCCAAAATAGAGTAGCCATGTCTAAACCCCCCCACCCACAAAAGTACACCCTTACTGCTTTCATAGGAATAAAGAGGGTTAGTAGCAGACAGGTGTTGCTAATCAAATGCCCTTGATTAATTGACCATCAGCAAGTGTAACCGCCTCTACAAAAGTGAAGTTGTAGCAGTTTGCTGGTCTGAAGCAGTCAGGTATGTGAAACACAGTGCCAAGGAGGAAAGACATCAGCAATGATCTTAGAGAACCAATTGTGGCTATCCATCACACAGGGAAGGGCTATAAGGCCATTTCAAAACTATTTACTCCATCATTCTACATCGAGAAAGATTATTCAAAAGTGGAAAACATTCAAGACAGTTTCCAATCTTCTCAGGAGTGGACATACCAGCAAATTCACACCAAGGTCAAACCATGCAATTCTCAGAGAAATGTAATAAAAAAAAAAAATTCTCAGACACTACAGGTATATAAGCACAAAAACCTAATACAAACTTTCAAGCACAGTGGTGATGGTTTGGCTTGTTTTGCAGCCACAGGTCCCAGGGAACCATGCAGTCATTGCGTCGAACATGAACGCCTCTGTATATCAGTATTCTAGAGTCAAATGTGAGACCAACTGCTAAAGCTTGGCCGAAATTGGGTCATGCAACAGGACACTGATCCCAAGCGCACCAGCAAATTTACAACAGAATGGCTAAAAGAGAAAAGAATAAAGCTAAATGCAATTGCACAGTCAAAATCCAGACCTCAACCAGATTATGCTGTTTTGGGATATCAATTTTTATTTTCAGATTTTGCATATTTTTTCATATTTTTTTATATTAAATTTAATTTCATTTCACTTTTGCATTTTTTTCCCCCACATTTTTATTAGTACATTGATATTTAATTTGTAGTTTTATTTTCTCTCTTTCATATATATTTGTAGCTTATTTTTCCATATATATATATATATATATATATATATTTTTTTTTTTTATATATGTTTATTTTTGTTGTGCACAAAAGTAACAAATAGCCTTGGTGCGCCACAACAGCGAAATCAGGGTAAGTTGGTGAACATGTGCAATACAGGTTGTGGCATTCGTTAGTCAGGCACATTTTTAGGTTAATGAGATCAATATTTCAACAGTTTAGGTTCTCGTTTAGTTTAAGAGAGTTAGAAAGATGCACATGTCAGGGAAAAGTATTCAGAGGAGTGACAAAGAAGGAAAACCTGAAATGTACAATCATAATATAAACAAGGCTGTTCAGATAAGTACATGCTAAATGTGTGACAATAGTGTGACATGAGATATAGTGCACATTTTATATTAGAGAAAAAACATAGTTGCACGAAAAGCCTATACGTCTAAGCTTCTAGTAGAGTAATAACTGGCTAATCCTGCAACTTTCGAAGTTAACATGCTTAGGGAGTATAGCTAGACCCTATTGCTTAAGTGTGTCGTCGCAGTAACATCTAGACATATCTATGTGAGTATGCTATAACAAGATTTAACAGAATGTGAGACCACTGGTAACAATTATTAACAAAAAGATAAGTACTATAATCAATTGAAAGGAACTGATGTGGTGCTGTAAGCTATTTGCATAGATAAGCTTGGAGTCTACCTATATGCCTGAAGCCTGTACTATCTTATGAGGGGTGTTTAAGGTTGGCTGGGTAGTAAACCATAACGTTGGCAGAAGTCGCCTCATGTCAGAGAAAAGAGTTAATTGACTACTTGGGCTACAAACCAAACAAGGCAAGAGGGTAATCTGGAATTAGAAGGTGACAGCTGGGAAATGTGCCCACATAGATCAATTTAAGGCATGTTAGCTGTGGAGCAGGGTGACAGGCACTTCAGCCTATGCCCATTGTGGGAATGTCTCGATTGCTGACACAGTTGACCCCGTCGATGGAGTCCCTGGGCATAATTCCAACTCTAGTGGTCATCAGCGAGGCGTTCTCCTGTGCAGCGCGAACTTTGAGATATAGCTTTGTTCTGCGTTGGTCATAGGTTCTTGGGACTGGTGAGTTGCAGGCAGGTAGGCTTTGCTTGGTGCACACGCTCCTATGTATGTGGGAGTGAGTGCATGCATAAAATAGCATAGATCGTTTCCCGCCTTGACGATCCTTGGCGTCTGTATCGCCGGACGGCTGCCCTGGATGCCCGAGGTGGGTGCCCATAATGGCGTCGCCAGGTCGCATCCATGAGGCTACCTCTTTCACCGCCTGGTGGTAGGCCATTCCTTGCCCACAGATAGTGAAAAAAGTGATAAGTGCTCTCTATCCAATAAAGCAGCTATTCACCAACAAGGAGTTCCTTTTACCTTGTGAACAATAGAACAAAACAAGCAAGTAAATTAGGTGGACAGCGCTAAGAATTATTATGATAAAATCATACATTCACAGGTAGCAGCAGATTTCGCAATTATGTGTCTTACTAAAAAAAAAAAAAAAAAAAAAAGTACAATGATAGTGCAGTATGTTATGAATAATATGGTTATATTCATAACATACTGCACTATCATTGTACTTTTATTTCCCTTTTTTTAAGAGTAAGACACATAATTGCGAAATCTGCTGCTACCGGTGTATGAATGATTTTATTATTATAATTCTTAGCGCTGTCCACCTAATTTACTTGCTTGTTTCATTCCTTGCCCACAGAGCGTCGCCCAGAAGCTCTTACAGAGCCGGTCCAAAGCCATCAGGGGGTGTGTAGGAGGCTGGGTGCTCTGGCTTTTCATCTTTGGCCCTTGCTGAGAGGCCATCTTAATTATGCTTTGGCAGTCCTGTGCTCCTGCAGGCTGTGTAGCTGTGAAGCTTACCAGCAGTCCTGGCCAGTGGGGACCAGGATTTTCCCTGCCGGTCCAAAGAGGGGGGGGGGGGTAGGAGACCAATGCAGTCACTTGGGAGAGTGGGGGGGTCCAGTGTCATGGAGAGTGGCCTCCTCTTCCCGGTTTCAACTCCAGTAGGGCGCACTTGGTGTTTCGCGCCCCCTGGCCGACGGGCTCCAGAAAGGTGTCCTTCGATTCAGTATTGCACCCCCGTCATGGGTGATGCACTCCGGTATGTTTTTGGGCTATATAGCTGCCATGCCGGAGCTCGCCTCACCCTCTTCTGTACAGCTAGGTGGTCAGGTTCTGCTCCCCCCCCTAAATTTTATATTATATATGTGATCTCCCAAGTTTTTTTTTTCCTTCTTGAATATTTTTATATATTTGAGCTAATTATATCCCTTTGGGGACTCTGTAGCATGATACGAGATTAACATGATGCCGAAAACGTTCTCCAACATTACAATATGGAACGCACATGGCCCACATGTAGAGAGAATCAACCTATCAGTGGTATATATTTAAAGGAGGATACAAAGCACATGACATCCCTACTACTATCCTATACAACTCAAGATTGAAGAAACAGCTTCTCTAATATACTCCTCATAGGGGAGGCAAACTTTAAAGGGACACTATAGTCACCATAACAACTACAGCTTTATTGAATTTGTTCTGGTACCTTCAGGCTTTTTTGCTGTAAACATTGTCTTTTCAGAGAAAATTCAGTGTTTACCTTACAGCCTAGTGATAACTTCACTGGCCACTCCTCAGATGGCTGTTCGAGATTCTTCCTGGGTCATGGCTGCCTAAAATGCATCCAAACATTCAGTGTCTCCTCCCTCTGCATGCAGACACTGAACTTTGCTCGTAGAGATTGTTGCAATTAATCTCGATGAAGAGATGCTGATTGGCCAGGGCTGTGTTTGAATCAAGCTGGCACTGCCCCTGATCTGCCTCTTTGTCAGTCTCAGCCAATCCTATGGGGATGCATTGTGATTGGATCAGGCCACCACTTCTGATGTCAGCAGACAGGTTTTGAATAAAAGTAAGACTTTGCTATTTTTAGGCAGGCATGAGGGGCCCAGGGGGGCTAGATGGTGGTTTTAACACTATAGGGTCGGGAATACATGTTTGTGTTCCTGACCCTATAGTGATCCTTTAATCATTATGCATTTTGTGAGTTTTCCATCAATTCGTTTCTCCCTTTTCTCTTGCTCAAACACCATGTTCAGTTTGTTTCTCAATTAGGTTTCTGTCATATGTCTCACCTTATGTATACGCAAAGGTATTTTATATGTATATTTTTCACTTTATTGGTGTTCACTTTTTAGGTGTTTGGTGATTTTTGAGGGAATACTCAAAATACTCACATATATTTACATATAGTGGTTTTATTTATTTGGTTCCAAATGAACACCATAGTATACATATATTCCTAACACCAGAATTGTAAAAACATTTTAAGCTGCAGGTCACCCTTGCCTCCCTCTAAAAAGACTGTTTACCAACCTTTTGTCCAGTGCTGCAGTGGTCTCGCCCTTTCTGGTATTATCAAATTTGACAATCTCAGGAAAGCATTGGGAGGCTATTGCACATGTGTTGCAATACGACATGGTGCACCAATCAGCATCTCCTCATAGAGATGCATTGAATCAATGCATCTCTATGTGGAGTGTTCAGCGTATCCATTCAGAGTGTGGAGACGCTGAATGTCAGTGCTGCACAGGAAGCAGCTCTAGCAGCCATCTGAGGTGTTAGTGTTATTAGGTATTACTTTTCTTTAAAATGACAGTGTTTACATTAAAAAGCCTGCAGGGACAAGCTACATCCAAATAACTACATTAAGCTATAGTTGTTACGGTGACTTTAGTATCCCTTTAAGAGCTGCAATGTGTTTCTGTAGATATGGTTAATTCTAAAATAGTACAGGTTAATGAAACAGTTTTAGAATATAGATCATATCCCTGCAGTCTAACTGTTAAAATCGCTGCCATTTAGAAGTCAAATCATTTTGCTATAGCCCTAGCCATACCTTCCCAGGCTGTGACTCTCAGTCTACATGAAAATATTTTTTTATATCTTTATCTATATCTATCTATCTGCTAAGTTTTGCTTTATATACTATTTTTGCACAATAAATGTGTGCTTTATGTGCATTTCTTGTGATACTGAATGGGACAGCTATTTGCACGGTATCCTGAGATATTTCTCACTTGTCACCACAAAAAACAAAACAAGTCTATAGACTATTGTAAATCAAAGTTTTTTTTTTAAGTTGCAACATCATAACAGGGTGATCAAGACTCGCAGGTCTCCTGTTAGAACTCCGTTGTGCAGACCGCGCAGGACGTATCGCATGAAAAGCATCAAAACCTTTCACAGACAACAGGGTATTATCTAATCCGTACTAGGGATCGACTGATTATCGGCAATATCGGTATCAGCCAAAATAGACATCGATAGTGCAGATAATATATAACCGGACCGCCGGGCTCATTACAAGCCCGGCGGTCCTGGGGGGCCGGCAGCAAGCTGTTACCATCCCAGCAGCTCCCTTCAGCATCCTGTGTAAATCTCGCGAGACCCGCTGCCGTCAGAGCGTTGCCACGGGTTACCATGGTAACACTCCGCATGGCACGCAGACCGCAAGATTTACACAGGGAGATGATGGGAGCTGCTGGGAAGGTAAGTAACATCTTGCTGCCGGCCCACCACTGCACCACCAGGGAATGCCACAACCCCCCTCCCTGGCCAGGTAACAAGCAGGGGGGACAAAAAAAGTAAAATAAAACAAATAAATAATAAAAATAAAACAAAAATATTGGCCAATACCCACACTGAAAATATACAACTTACATGAAATGCGGTCTATTTCTTAGGTAAAATGTTATAAGAGGGAGCTTTTTATGCTTTGTTCCAGTGTGCCTGATCCTCAATTAATAGTTTGGTGTGCACTTTACAAAGCTTTACAATGTATATTAACCATTTGTGTGCCAGACGTGTTCATTGCAAAGAGGTAATGACAGTGACAACAATTATTATAGAGATGATGATGTGTTCTGGTTGTCAATTTAATGATTATGTTATGCATTTCTATATCACAACACTTGAACTGCAGGCTCTCCTGCCTTTTACAATGGGACCAATTCACTAAACTGTGGACAAGGTGACTAGACAGCCGACTTCAATCAAGAACAACAAAGCTGGAAAAAAAAATGTTGATTAGAAAAATTCATCCAATGCACACACTACACAAACACTCACTTCATTAACTATACACACACTACACAAACACACCCTGCATTCATTATATATACACACACACACACACACACACCACACAAATACACACCGCTCCCCTGTTTAAACACACTGCATCCACTACATGTGGCGTGTATATTTTGTGCATTCACCTTTAGAAATAGTTTATTTTTCCAAAATGGTAAATGTACAGAATATCGGCAAATTATCGGCTATCGGCCAGAAAGTTCACAGATTATCGGTATCGGCTCTAAAACAATCAATATCGGTCGATCCCTAATCTGTACCAATGTGTGACCCTCAAGCTATGAGAAGTTATAGGAAACAACTTACCGTATATACTCGAGTATAAGCCGACCTGAATATAAGCCGAGGCCCCTAATTTTACCCCAAAAAACTGGGAAAACTTATTGACTCGAGTATAAGACTAGAGTGGGAAATGCAGCAGCTACTGGTAAATTTCTAAATAAAATTAGATCCTTAAAAAATTATATTAATTGAATATTTATTTACAGTGTGTGTATATATAATGAATGCAGTGTGTGTGTATGAGTGCAGTGCGTGCATGAGTGCAGTGCGTGCGTGTATGAGTGCCGTGCGTGCGTGCGTGTATGAGTGCCGTGCGTGCGTGCGTGTATGAGTGCAGTGCGTGCGTGCGGTGCGTGCGTGTATGAGTGCAGTGCGTGCGTGTATGAGTGCAGTGCGTGCGTGTATGAGTGCAGTGCGTGCGTGTATGAGTGCAGTGCGTGCGTGTATGAGTGCAGTGCGTGCGTGTATGAGTGCAGTGCGTGCGTGTATGAGTGCAGTGCGTGCGTGTATGAGTGCAGTGCGTGCGTGTATGAGTGCAGTGCGTGCGTGTATGAGTGCAGTGCGTGCATGAGTGCAGTGCGTGCATGTATGTATGTATGAGTGCAGTGCGTGCATGTATGTATGTATGTATGTATGAGTGCAGTGCGTGCATGTATGTATGTATGAGTGCAGTGCGTGCATGTATGTATGAGTGCAGTGCGTGCATGTATGTATGAGTGCAGTGCGTGCATGTATGTATGAGTGCAGTGCGTGCATGTATGTATGAGTGCAGTGCGTGCATGTATGTATGAGTGCAGTGCGTGCGTGCATGTATGAGTGCAGTGTGAGTGCATGAGTGCAGTGCGTGCATGTATGAGTGCACTGTGTGTGAGTGCAGTGTGTGTATGAGTGCAGTGTGTGTATGAGTGCAGTGTGTGTATGAGTGCAGTGTGTGTATGAGTGCAGTGTGTGTATGAGTGCAGTGTGTGTATGAGTGCAGTGTGTGTATGAGTGCAGTGTGTGTATGAGTGCAGTGTGTGTATGAGTGCAGTGTGTGTATGAGTGCAGTGTGTGTATGAGTGCAGTGTGTGTATGAGTGCAGTGTGTGTATGAATGCAATGTGTGTGTGAGTGCAGTGTGTGAGTGCAGTGTGTGTGTGTGTGTGTGTGATGCAGTGTGTGTTTGTGTATGTGTTGGTGGGGGTGGGCATTTTGATTGTTATATTATTAATAATTGTATTAATTATTAATTTATTTTTTAATATTATTATTATTATTTTTTATTATTATTATAATTTGTTTTTTCGTCCCCCCTCCCTGCTTGCTAGCTGGCCAGGGAGGGGGGCTCTTACTCCCTGGTGGTCCAGTGGCATTGGTAGCTCAGTGGGGGGGGGGGGAAGAGGGGGACTGGCAGGGAGCTGTAACTTCCCTCTCCTGCAGCTCCTGTCAGCTCCCTCCTCCTCCGCGCCGTCCGGTCAGCTCATCTGTCAGCTCCCACTGTAAGTCTCGCGAGAGCCGCGTTTCTCGCGAGACTTACACTGGGAGCTGACCGAGGTGCTGAACGGACGGCGTGGAGGAGGAGGGAGCTGACAGGAGCTGCAGGAGAGGTAAGTTACAGCTCTGACAGCCCCCACAGCCCCAGTCTGTATTATGGCAATGCAAATTGCCATAATACAGACTATTGACTCGAGTATAAGCCGAGTTGGGGTTTTTCAGCACAAAAAAATGTGCTGAAAAACTCGGCTTATACTCGAGTATATACGGTATATAACAAGTAAATTAATCCTTATATTTGACTCTCTAATTTTCCTAAACACCATAAAACCTGTACATGGGGGTACTGTTATACTCGGGAGACTTCACTGAACACAAATATTAGTGTTTCAAAACTGTAAGACTTATTACAACAATAATATAGCCAGTGAAAGTGCAGTGGAAAAAAAAAAAAAGCAAAAATGAAAAAGTCACTTTCACTGACAACATAATAGTTTTAATACAATTTAGCATTTCGAAACACTAATATTTGTGTTCAGTAAAGTTTCCTGAGTAAAACTGTGTGGATGAAAACCCCTTCCACCTGAAGTAAGTGGATAGTGAATACATTGCTAAACTCAAATAAACACATCAATCAAGCAACAAGACTTGCTTTTCCTACAGAAATCTCACTAAATGTGGTTCTTTGTTGAGCTCATTTGCATATGCCTACCCAGAATCCCGTGCAGTAGTGAGAGCACTAAAGTTAAAGTGAAATGTCTGTGGGAAAAGCAAGTATTCTGGCTTGACCAATGTGTGTATTTGAGTTTAGCGCTATATATACATACACATATATACACACACGTTTCAGTTCACAATGTGAATTTTCTTCAGGACAAATACAATGACTACCCACCACCTACATATAGGACGCCCAATCAATTTGTCACCAACCCTGTGTGTGGGGCTGGCGTCCATCAGCGCCAGGAACGTGTGGTAAAAAATTGAAATCCTAGGCATACTTGTAGAGATATATATATATATATATATATATATATATATATATATATATAGATATAGATATTTGTAAACATATGTCACATCAAATTAAGGCCCCGTTTGTTATTTAAAAACCTGTATATAATGTGTTGGTGCAATAAATGGAAAAGATGGAAATTGTGGTTGAACACACATCAAAAATTGCGTTGGTTCTTAAAGGAACACGATGGGATTAGGAACGCTAATATGCATTCCTGACCCTATAGTGTTAATTAAAAAAATAAAAAAAAAACATCTAACCCCTGGCCACCCTTAAAGTGAATATGTACCTTTATTTGAGCGCTGCACGGCTCTGACAGCACTGGCCCTGCCCTGATCTGCCTTCTTTGCTGACATCAGAAGTGATCAATTCAACCATTCCAATGCTTTCCCATAAGAAAGTAGGTGGGATGGGGATGGACCAAACACCACCCTGGCCATAAATCAGCATTTCCTCATAGAGATGCATTGACTCAATGCATTACTATGGGGAAAGTTCAGGGTCTCCATGCAGGGTGTGGAGACGCTGAACGTTGTGCAGCACTGACCCAGGAAGCACGTCTAGTGGTTGTCTGAGTGATTGCCCCTGGAGGTGTCCTTAGGGAGCAATGTAACCACTCCAATTTTCTCTAAAAAAAGGCAGTGTTTACATTAAAAAGCCTGCAGGGACTGACAACCGAACAACTACATTAAGCTGTAGATGTTATAGTGTTGTCTAGTGATGTACAGTTTCCCTTTAATGGGAAAAGTATGCAATTGACTCTTGGTCCTTAAGTGGTAAAGATCTTACAACACTGTGTGTTTGCTTTAGAAATTCTTGTCTCCGGCTCTGTTAATTGTACTTGAATCACACAGGAGGCTCGTGCAGAGGAGATAAGTTCAAAAATAGCGATAGGAGAATGGTAAATTCAACTTGACCTTAAAGCGGCACTATCATGCCCTTTTTCTGCTTAGAATGTCCCTTTAATTTCATACCAGTAAACCCATTATGAGAATTTTACAGTATGAGCTGACAGAGGTGTGCTGTATGCTTAGGCTGCTGGGCTTATTATGTTCTCTTAACGGAGACTGGATTAGGCTACCGAGGGCGGTAGGAAAGAATACATGCATAATCAAAGTGCTGGAAGGCAGCCAAGCACCAATTTGCACAGATTCTCAAGTCAAAGTATAGCATGCAAAATGTGTGACCCAACCAAATTAACAGGAATCTTGCTGGAACAGTTACAAAAGACAACTTTGAAAGGTAGCGATAAACAGAAAGAACAGAACAAATCAATGGTGGCAAAACGAACTGTCATATGCAAACAGTTAAATGTTTCAGTTAAATGTTTCAGTTAAATGTTTTTGTCCCTGTATGAATGAAGTGTTCAGTTATAAGCAAACTAAGGTCGACATCTGTTCTATAAAAATTGTCATCACTCAAGACAGTTTTATTTAGATGTAGCCCTTCACATTTATGATATAAGAATTAAAGAAACCATTGAACACCATCAAGTAGTAGTGAGAAACGTATACAGACACTGATATTTTAAACCTTTTCACCGTCATTAGTTTTCCTGACACTGCAGGACCTACCTCCCACCCCCCATAGCAAGTTGCTGAAGGGGTTAAAACCCCTTCAGTGACTTACCGGAGTCCAGCGCCGATGTCCCTCGGCGCTGCATCAGGCTCCTCCTACGCTCCCGTCAGCCGGCAGGGGAGACCGAATGCGTGCGCTCGGCCGTCGGCAGGGGAGACCTAATGCACATGAGCGGCAATAGCTGCGCACGCGCATTAGACCTCCCGATGGGAAAGCATTATACAATGCTTTCCTATGGGGATTTCGACGCTGGAGGTAATCACATAGCGTGTGAACATAGAACACTGTTTTATAAACACGGAAGTCTTCTCTAGTGGCTGTCTAGTAGACAGCCATTAGAGGAGGACTTAACCCTGCAATGTAAATATTGCAATTTATGAAAACTGCAATAATTTCACTTGCAGGGTTAAGGGTAGTGGGAGTTGGCACCCAGACCACTCCAATGGGCAGAAGTGGTCTGGGTGCCTGGAGTATCCCTTTAAGAATTCCAAATTTCTACTGACATTAATATCACAAAAACTGTGGCAGGAGCTTCATGGAGAGTGTTTCCTTGGTTGAGCAGCTGCATGCCTCACATCACTAAGTACAATCCCAAGCATCAGTTCCAGTGATGTAAAACATGCTGCCACTGGACTCTGGAGCAGTCAACATTTGAGGTGACAGTTGTCCTTCAAAGTCTTTTCTGCAGGCTTCATCTTGTTGACCTGGTTATAGTGTCTGGAGTCCCATGGCACCATCATTCTATTCGAAGTTAAAGAAAAACTATAGGGTTTATCCTGACCCTATAGTGTTAAAAACGTCATCTAGCCCCCCCCCCATCCCCTCTAAATATAGTAAAATCTTACATTTAGTCAAGTGTGCTGCTGCGGGCTCTGCCCCTTACCTGACATCATGAGAAGTGATGTTCTGAGCCAATTACAATGCTTTCCCTTAGGAAAGCATTGTATTGGATTATCTTGTCAAGGAAGCAGATCAGGTGCACAGCCAGCAAAATCAAACACAGCCCTGGCCAATCAACATTTCCTCATAGAGATGCATTGAATCAATACATCTCTACGAGGAAAGTTCAGGGTCTCCACTGAAGGTGGAGACACTGTGCAGTACTGCCCAAAGAAGCATCTCTTGTAACCATCTAAGGAGTGAGTCATGAGGGAGTCTATGGAGGTATCCCTAGGCTGTAATGTAAACCAGGGCACAACAAATCCCAGGCGCCAGGTCCCCATGGCGACAACAAATGTTTTTTTTTCCCTGGTGCTGGCGACCGTGTAGGAGAAGGACAAGCGGACAGGGAAACCGGTTGAGATGTCTCTTGTTGCAGAGCCGCCCGCCCATTCAGCAGAGCCGCATGCACTCCCCGCTCATTCGGCAGAGCCGCTCGCACGCCGGCCCACCTATTCCCCTGCGCTGGTTCAGCGCCAGGAGGAAGTAGTTAAGTTCTTTTCACATCCTCCCGGCAAACGGAGATAACAGAGACAGGAGAGTGGGAGTCTGGATCAGCGGCAGCACACACCTATCAGCCGCATCGAGCCCCACTGGACCCAAGGAAATCCCCTCCTACACCCACAAGGTAGGTAAGAGGAGGGTGGTAATATAAGTATTTATCTTTTTTTTCTGTGTGTATGTCTGTATGTGTATTTGTCTGTGTGTATCTATGAATCTGCATGTGTATAAAAAAAATATGTTGAGAATGTGTGTATACTTGTGTGTCAGTGTGTGTGTATACATATATAGATCTGTGAGTGTGTCACTATTGTTTGTGTATGTGTGTGTGAGCATCTTTTCCAGTCTGTCTCGCTGCAGCGGGTAAGCCTCCATAGCCGAGATAGTTTTGATGATCTCAGCCAATCCAATACTTTTCCATTGGGAAGCTATTGAACATGTGCCGCAAAATGCTGCACTAATCAGCATCTCCTCATAGAGAGAATGTGGAGATGCTGAATGAAGACAGGAGACTATTTAGTGTCTAGATAGCAGAACCTTTAGTTAGGAGTTTTATTTCAACAACAAATATACAATTCTTAAAAGGAACAGGCTATAGACACCAGAGCCATTATATTAAGCTACAGTGGTTCTGGTGACTATAGTGTTCATTTAAGAATTGTACTTTTGTCGTTGGGGAAAAAAAAAACTGGCTCCAAACTTTTCTAGGTGGCTCCTATATTCAAAGCCCTATAAAGCCTATAAATCTGACAAACCCTGATGTAAACACTGCCTTTTCTCTACAAAAAGCCTGAAGGGAGTGATTATACTCACCAGAACAAATGCAATAAACTGTAGTTGTTCTGGTGACTATAGTATTCCTTAAAACACTAATTAATGAGCAGTCTTGATTGACTTGCAGTATCAGTTGACATTTTTTTTGTCTTTCACGGTAAACATTTCTGATATGAATTGTTATGGCTTGGTTGAAGTGTGTATTCTCTAACTTAGCCATACCTCAAACAAGGGCTTGGCTGTTGGTGCCAAGGGAACTGGTCAAAAATACTTTAACCCTGAATGGAGGAACAACGCCAAGGGACTCTAAGCACTAACTAGATGAAATTATTATAGTGCCTACTGTTTCTCTTTAATTCGGTGGTTTTGGTGTATAGATCGTCTGCTGGCACTTCAATTCTCTGAAATTTAGGAGTTAAATACCTTTGTTTATGCCACACCTACCCTGTATGTGGCCTACACATTTACTGTAAAGAAAGATCCAATGTTTAAACTTTCTTTATTGCACAATCTGTTTAATGTATATTTTCCTATCTACAGCTCCGTTAAAATAGCCTGCAGGAACCTTCTGTGCGGTTTCATTGTGTGTGTAATTTAACAACTTGTTGAAAATAAATTTTTCAAATTCTGCCTTTCAACATGTTCGGAATAAAATTTACACATTTAATCTCTCTAAAGGATTTCTCCTTGCTTTGTTCAACAAAACAACACATGTTTATTTATAACCTGCAAAAACGTTCCATTGTAAAAAATAAAAATCTATAGAAACAATTCATAGCAGAAAAATCATATGTACAAACATTCAAGATTTGGAATTCCGCAATATATCCAGATAAAGTAATAAGTCTGCAACATGTATTCAAGCAATGTGTGATTTCGGGCTCTTTATCTCTGTATTGCACCACATTGTACCACAAGTCCTCGGGCAGCAGCAGTGCAGGCTTCAAATATATCTGCACAGGTGGATTAACAAAAAATGTCTGAGTCACAGAGTAATCCATGATTAAGCAATATATGCTGATGCAACAATCTCCTTAAAACCTGTAGTATTGTAAAATCTGAATGTGGTTAAGAATAAATGATGTCACAAGACAGAAAATCACTAGACAGTGGCACGGTTTAAAAATGCTTATTAAGTAAGATTCATAAAAGCCTTGACAAGTAAATAAACCCTTTGAAAACGGCACATGACAATATAAATATAATACTCGTTCATTTATTCTATAAAAAGGGATTACATTTTATAGTCTAAAACTATAAGTGGCCACGTTACAAATCAGTGTTCTTTTATATCTAGACTTGTAGCTCAGAACAAACATGGGCACAATTAATTAAATCACAGGCAATTATATGCACAGTTGACAGAGCGTTACCGTCATACGCCAAAATCATGTATAGATGATCTTCACCTTTGCAAACGTGCAGGAAGAGCCATTTCAAAAAGCTTGCAAGGACTAACATGTTTTGAAAAATACGCGTTCAACCCATCCAGAATCCTTCTATTGGAAACCACACTTTCTTATATAATGTGTTACCATCCATAATCCTATGAGCATCCATGGAGATGTTATCACTCAACATCTTAAAAAAAAAAATTAAACTTCCCACAGAGGCCATCTTGTTGTTTTCTGCAATTTGATAGTGTGTATAACATCTTATTTACTTCTGAATGGTTTAATTGAATTCATGTATTCAATCTTAGATTAAATGCAGGTGAATACTAAATGTTGCTGCAGAATAGGAGGAAGCTGCCTGGAGCTCTGGAGAGTGGAAAACTAGGATCCATATCAGCGATGAGCAGAGAAGCACAGAGCTAGACCTTCTCTGTTACAAACAAGCATAGCTTTTAATCAGGTCCCTCTAAAAGCTATGCTTGACATTGCAGCTAGATCCCACTAGATTGCAAACAGTACAGGAATATATAACAACAATTATATCATCTCCCTTGGTTAATTTGCTGAAGTTTAAAGTTTATAAAATTACATTCAAAAAGCTTGATGCAAAATGTTTTTGCCAGAAGGCACAAAACAAGTCTGAATAGATTCCCATATATTGTAAATATAGATGTACTAGTAAATGAAGGCAATTCAATAGTAACAAGAAGTGATGTATATGACTTGAGGCTGAAAAACAAACCCACTCTGTTGCAGTCCATCAGTATGTTAAAACCTACTGCAAACTACCAGATTTTGAACTGGTCTTCACTACAGTATGCAGCTATGTTGCTTAAAAGGACACTATAGTCAAAAAAACAACGTTAGCTTATTGAAGCAGTTTTTGTGTATAGATCATGCATCTGAGGTTTTATTGCTTAAGTCACTGCCATTTAGGAGTTAAATCATTTGTTTCTGTTTATACAGCTCTAGCCACACCTCCCCTGGTTGTGACTGAAACAGCCTGCATGAAAACAAATACCGTATTTATCGGCGTATAACACGCACTTTTTTCCCCTGAAAATCGGGGGAAAATCGTGGGTGCGTGTTATACGCCGATATCCCATAATTACTTACCTGTCCTGAAGCGTGGGCCGGCTTCACAGCGCGCACCGCGGTACAGGAACTTTAATTTAAGGTTCCGGTTTCCGGCGGGACTGAAAGGAAGTGTGCACAATAGTGTGCACACTTCCTTTCAGTCCCGCCGGAAACCAGAACCTTAAATTAAAGTTCCTGTACCGCGGTGCGCGCTGTGAAGCCGGCCCACGCTTCAGGACAGGTAAGTAATTATGGGAGGGGAGGAAAGTACACTATGGGAGGGGAGGGGAGGGGGAGGAAAGTACACTATGGGAGGGGGGGAAGTACACTATGGGAGGGGGGGGAAGTACACTATGGGAGGGGAGGGGGGAAGTACACTATGGGAGGGGAGGGGGGAAGTACACTATGGGAGGGGAGGGGGAGGAAAGTACACTATGGGAGGGGAGGGGGGGAAAGTACACTATGGGAGGGGAGGGGGGGAAAGTACACTATGGGAGGGGAGGGGGGGAAAGTACACTATGGGAGGGGAGGGGGGAAAGTACACTATGGGAGGGGAGGGGGGGGAGAATACTATGGGGGGGGAGAATACTATGGGAGGGGAGAATACTATGGGAGGGGAGGGGGGGAGAATACTATGGGAGGGGAGGGGGGAGAATACTATGGGAGGGGAGGGGGGGAGAATACTATGGGAGGGCAGGGGGGGAGAATACTATGGGAGGGGAGGGGGGAGAATACTATGGGAGGGGAGGGGGGAGAATACTATGGGAGGGGAGGGGGGAGAATACTATGGGAGGGGAGGGGGGGAGAATACTATGGGAGGGGAGGGGGGGAGAATACTATGGGAGGGGAGGGGGGAGAATACTATGGGAGGGGAGGGGGGGAGAATACTATGGGAGGAGGGGGGAATACTATGGGAGGGGGGAGAATACTATGGGGGGGGGAGAATACTATGGAAAGGGGGGGGACACTATGGGATGATGGGGGAATACTATGGGATGAGGGGGGGGAATACTATGGGATGAGGGGGGAAATTTCCTGGAATTTCTTTCTAAAAATGAGGTGCGTGTTATACGCCTGTGCGTGTTATACGCCGATAAATACGGTAGTTTCCTTTTTTAATCAGAAGTTACTTTAAAAATTTTTATATCCTGCTCTGTAAACCTGAAGTTCAATTACATACAGGAGACTCCTGCAGGGTCTAGTAAGCTATTAACAGATCAGGAGATAAATTCTAAATTAAACAAAATTTGCAATGAAGGAAGTATGATCTCACTTTACAGGAAGTGCTTAGGAAGGCTGTGTAAGTCACATGAAGGTGTGACATGGGCTGCATAAAGAAAGTGATTTAACTCCTAAATGGCAGAGAATTGAGCAGTGGGACTGCAAGATCTATACACCAAAACTGCTTCATTAAGCTAAAGTTATTTTGGTGACTAAAGTGTCCCTTTAATATTGCCATGATTAGTGTGCATCTTCTGCAAATTCCGGTATAAAACTAAATTACCAATCTAAAATAAAATTGTATCTTTAGATCTGTTCACAAGATAGCTTGCATAAAGTGTAGTCCTAATATGCAACAATTATATATTTGAATGTCAGATACATTTTAACAATTTTGAACGTATTCTGTGTACAACATGAAAAAAGAAAATTAAAAAATGAAAAAAAATTTATATATCTATCTGCTTAAATCACTCATTCACTACAGCCTGAGGATTGACCTTCACTAGCAATGAGTCATGGATCATGTACCCTATGCAACATGTTAAAAAGATATTAAATGGTGTCTGGCAGCACTCAAATCCCACATGCACAACCTCTACTGTGATATTCATGAGCACACATTTCACTACAACTCTAAAGACAGACCAGAAACAGAGCAGCCCTATGAAGTACAATTAAAACAATTCAACAGCAGAATAACAGCAAATATATAAATTCAATTTTTCATTGGGATTAAGATTTAAATCATTACACGAGTGACATTCATATGAACAGACTATTAAAAGGGAATTAAGTAGAACAACAAGTACAGTATGCTGCAGTCCAGCCCCTATATATAGCTAAAGCATACATTTCATTTTCCACAGGCCAGAATTCATTGTTTGACAGAATCACCTGATGCTCTCAGTAATTGAATTCCACCCAAATAAGAATAAATAGATACATTTAATGTAAAAATAGAACTTCCGCTTTAGTGATATCTAATGAGTGGCAAGATGAAAATCATTTCATTTTCAACTGGAAGAGGAGGTTAGGCAACTCCAGGCACAATAATCGCCACAGTGAGCAGTAGTGCTTATTGTTTACTACTGTGTATTGTAATTGTTATGGTGTTCAGAATAGCTGTTCACGTGAAATTACAAATATGTCAGCACAAAATTATATTAGAAGCGGCAACATATAAAACAAAATCTGCCACTGACACGCAAAATTGATCCAAGAAGCAATGTTAAATCAAACTCCATGAGAAAGAGAATATACATTATCAAGCTATATATATGGCCCAGACAGACTGAATATAGGTAAAGTGCACACAAGTAGGTAATAAGTTGGAGCACTCTGGTAGGGATCCGCAAACCACCAATATAGACAGAAATACACAGGCATCCCAATGTAGGGTGCAAAAAAAATAAGGATTTATCATGGTCAAAAAGAAAGAAACAAAAATACAATACTTCGTCCATGATGCCTTAAATATGATACATGATTAGAGGAACATTGTGTGTGTCCTACATAGTGATGCCTGTGGACTTCTTTTACAAGCACAGGCGTTAAAATACACACCATGGGGGAAAAAGTGCCCTTGTTACTTGCCTTGGTGAATAGACAATATCTTCCAGAGAACATATACTATGTAAAACTAAGGGAAAACCAACAGATGAGACTGATAACACAATAGTAAATAGGGCAAAGTGAAACTAATCTGTGTATAAGGCACTAGTGGTATAATCCCCACCAACAGACACCAGGAAGATACAAAGGTCACTTTGTGATGTTCAGAATCAAAAATAAAATAAAAGCAGCCTTATCACTGTGCTGCACTAAAGTAGGCTTAGTAGTCCGAAAAAAAGAGGGCCGCTAATGGTCCCAAATCGGCAGTGATACTTTTTGTTAGGTTTTGCTTAGTCACGCCTCTAGGACGTGTAGCTGGACACGCTATTTGCTGCCCTTGCTTATATTCAGAAATTTGGTAAAGTGACGTAAGCCTTGTCACAATAGTCATCTTAGGCAAGGTCAAAACTCCATTCCTAACAAAAAAGTAATTTGGTGAAACACTACCATTAGAGTTCAAAAGTCAAACATGCTATCATCCACAAGACAAATGTTTAACAGGATCATACAACAGAGTGACAATCCATGGATTGCAATAGATGAGATACAATATTTTCATTAAGAAATTTGTCAAGAAAGAACATCAACTGATACATTAAAATTCAGTATAGCTCGATGATTACAGACCTATTCCAGTATTGTAGGTGCAAATACTATTTTACAGGTATGAGTGTCCATATAAATAACTAAAAAGAGATAATATATCTCCCTATATGTATTAAAGGATTATCTTAAAAATACAATAATTAAAATATCATACAAATACAATTATACAATATAACACATTTACACCATAAGAAAAAGTGCACAGTCAAGTCAAGTAATAGTTAAGCAATATGGGTGGCAATAAGTTAATTTCCCAACATATAACTGAAAAATTATCAGTTGCCCTCAAATGAAGTGGTGAGCAATTTAAAACAAGATTACATTTTTTTCAAGTCAGTTGACAACAGAACATTTTGAGATACATGCACAAATATGCAAACACCATTTGTCAACTGCACTCCAGATAAACACACGCATACCCAATTATGTACGATCAGAGTTTTAAATTAAGGGTACACTGTGGCTTGCTACAAGATATATCTGATGTAATGCTACTGAGGTATTATGGCGCACAGACTTTAATGGAAAATTAACCTCTTGAAAAGCCTACACTAAACATCATAACCAATACAGTCTGTTTAATAGCGTGCAATGAATCCCCTGGCAAGGAGTCAAATAGTTACACTTATCTGAATCCCACCTTGATTCTGCTTTAGCTAGGTCAATGTTTTACAGATTTTCAGGTCATTAATTGGCTTAGAACATTTGCAGACACACTCAACCACTGAATGATCTTAAAACCTGCACACACTACTAACTTGTTCAAGCTGTTTTTGTACATGGCCACAATGCATGTGATAACACCAAATTATTAAATCTTTTCAACAAGGACACACTTTCAATGGCTCCTTCAGTACTGTTGTCCGTTTACTATGGAAAAGATTCTGAAAGGGTTCCCTTGTCTTTGGCATCTCTAAAACGTGGGTTTCAGGTCTGCATGGCTCTCACAGATTCAATTCCTTAGCTTTTTTTTTTTTTTTTTAAAGAATCTTTTATTAATTCCTTAGCTCTTATCCTTGTTGATGGCCAAGAAAAACAGGCAACTATCCACCTTTGTTACCATACCATATGGGAAATGCTAGAGTTGTCCACAAAAAAACACAAAATAAACTTTTTTTTTGTTTGGATAAAGTAACCATCTACCATCTAAATGGTGTGGGATAATTTAATAATTTCGCTCAATGGGCAACATTATTTGTTATCCAAGTATACCTGCCTTTCTGGGCATTGAATATAAACTCTACTTCCACATTGTTTAAAGCCATCTCCCAAGTCCTCAAGAAATGGCACACACTTCTGAATATTTTGGTTGGCAGGAGTAATACTCAAGATGAATACAGTTCCTCTTCTTACCAATCTCCAATAAGCACTGTGGATTTATACCCTCTCTCAGCCCTTTTATACATCAGTATTTTGAAAATATATTGTAGCATTACAAGGAAACCTAGATTTGAGGAGGGGTTATGAACAACTGGCATATAAGATGAGCAATCTTTCCCCAACATTCCACTGTCCACCATCCCATGGCAAACTGTTCCACCATCCATATATTCCAATTCTACCCATCACACTTTTCTCCCAAAAATAAAACATAATGATCACCTCCCAAGTCAAACTATGACAATGTTCTACTTCATAATTTAAGCAGCTATAAACTCTGTATTACTAAATTTCACAAAAAAAGTGGTTTCAACATCCTGGCATTTTTAGCAAGTGAGCATTGGTGTAATAAATACATTTCAATTCATCATTCCACAATTATTCTAGCAACATGAGAAGGTCACAAATTACAAATGTCTGTAAATGTGTTATTGTGAAGTAAAAAAAAAAAAAAAAAAAAACCTATGATGTTCCTAATTTTTCCTGAAATTTGTTGGAGATGTCAACATCTCTGATATCGGATGACCATATCACAAACTAGAAAGGTTCAGAGGGATGTATTTTAGGAATAATTGAGTTTAACATTTTACCTTACAACATTACAGCTGCCAGATGCTCATTATTAATTAAAGCACCAATTAACCACAGCAAATTCTTTCCCCCCAATCCTTATCCCCCTATCACTAGTAAAGGCTGGTTTGAAGAGTGTAAATCATAGGAATAATGAAAAGAAAAAATATATATATTTGTCTCTATATATATATATATTTGTCTATATTTGACAAATATGAATTAAGATAAGAGTTCTCTAAAGGCCGGTGATGCACATCCAACTTCTGCAGAATTCCAGATGTCAGATGCAAATCCCGCAGGTCATTCATTGGCTGAAAGAAGCCAGAATGGTTTGAACTGGGCAGACTAAGGACATTGCTGGAGGAGAAGTAACACCTGCGGCATAATCACTAAATATTTCGATATGTGCACGGTTTCTTAACAAAACACAGAGCATACAGTTGCCAAGCACAATGCCCAGTGCAAATCACTAAAGTAATCATGGTGCTTGAAGTAACCCTTGGACTGAAACCACACTACGTAAATAACTGTTGACCAAATTCAGATGTCAACCTGCTAATGTTATTACTATGGTAATGTTTGAATTTTCCCTCTGCATTATTTCTCTGTGAAACCAGGGATACAACCTTCTGCCACTTGCAGCACTTCGCATTCAGAATTGTAATGCCCATTTAGCTTAAAAACGTTGATGAATTCTACTGAACACTTAACTCCGTGAACGATGCAATTATAAATGTAATATTTTCTAATAAATTTAAAAAGAAAAAAAAGAAAAACCACAATATGGGGCATTTTGTAGTTTTTAGTGTAAACTATAAATTTTTTTTATTTATTTCACTATTAAAAAGTATCAAGGAAGGGGAAAATTGTAAAACTGTAATATATTCTAAAATCGACAGAAAATAGTATGCAAAACATAGCATAAAATAATTCATCACTTACCTTTAAACTTGACTCAAAGTCAGTGTTTACTTTGAACATAAGTCCAAGTCGTAAATGGATTTCCTTGGCTCGACAGAAGCTGGGATCGACATAAAGCACTTCCTGAAATGCTCTAATTGCCCTTTAACAAAAGGAAAATACATGTGTAAAATATTTCATCTGGGTTGAAAATGGCTGGCTACTGCAGCTAAAATATATGTAACAGTTCAGTTTACTGGACAAATTGCCCAAATACATCAATTGCTGGTAGAAAAATATTAAGAGCCTTTGCTATGTGGCTCATGGAACTTAAATGCATCACATACTTTTTGATAGTTGTAGTGGATGTTAACAGACCAGACTAATACACGCAAATGCAAATGATAGTTGAAAGAATATTATAAGACCAGTGAATCCTTGGACCACTTACTGTCAAGTTGCACTCATTTGTATGGGACATTAGCAAAGTCATCCCATCTATTGCACTAGATATGCTGATCATTTGATGGTGTTAGAAAATTAAGGCAGCTGCCTTAATGGGCATTGAAAGCACCACTGACTTAGAACATGTTTTCAGTTCAACAATTTTTACCTTGAATTTTAAATTCACCTTGAATTCTCACTTTTGTGAATAACCCCGTTAGACAGCTTCATGAGAATACACTAATTTTTTCACGTATTTCCGTGTCAGAGAATGCATCATGTAGGCAGGCTTTAGATAAAAACAACACCTAAACAATGGATCTTTTAGAAGCTAATTATATCATGTCACCCTTGCAATATGCAATTAGTTCAAAATACAGTAACTAGAGTGTTTTCGTCAACTAACCTCCGAATTAAAGTTAAAAAAAACTATGACAAACTCCAATACTGGAAGGCCTAAAGTCTTTATATACACTAATAAAAACTAAAAAAACGCCAATATCAGCTTAAAGTCTATTGTTAACATACTAACCCATTGCGGATGGAGCAGGGAGCGTGGTTTACCGCACACGTAAACCCTCTGGACCTTATGTCATTGGTGGCTCCTTGCCCAACCCTGCCATTCTGCACGCACACACACACACGATTGATCTATACTTCTACTTCTTCGTGGAATGCAGAGTGTTGCAGTGGATGTGATCTATTTGGATTTTGCCAAGGCATTTGATACAGTTCCACACAATAGATTAGTGTTCAAACTCAAAGAAATCGTTCTAGATGAAAATGCTTGTTCTTGGGTAGAACATTGGCTTAAAAATAGAGTACAAAGAGTTGTCATTAAGTGTAAATTTTCACGCTGGACAGAGGTGGCAAGTGGTGTCCCTCAGGGTTCTGTTCTGGGACCCCTTCTATTTAACATGTTTATAAATGATCTTGAAAAGAGCACACTTATTCTAAACTCTCTACTGGGATTGTCTCTAAAACAAGTCATTGAGGAAACAACTCGTAAGGAGGCCATACTAGATTTAGTATTCACAAATGTTGATTTAGTATCAGATATTACTGTAGGTGAAAGTTTAGGATACAGTGATCAGTCAGGTTGGTTTAATACAAGAACAGGTGTGACTGAGTCCACAAAAAAAACTAAAGTTTTAGATTTTAGAAAAACAGACTTTTCTAAAATTAGAATATGCCTAAATGAGTCCTTATCAGATTGGAGCAGTTTAAATGGAGTCCAGGAGAAATGGGATTATTTAAAAGTTGCACTACTAAAAGCAACAGAAAATTCCATTAGGCTGTGGTACTCTGCAGAGGTGGCCAAAATATAAAAAAAAAAAAAATACAGAGTGAGGAAGACAGACAGATCTATAAGATTAGGCAGAAAGAGGCTAAGCAAGTTATAAAAGCCTCCCCAAAGCACACACAGAAGAGAAAATAGCACAGTCAGAAAAAAGGGGGATAAAACATTTTGTAGATACATAAATGAGAAAAGGAAAGTAAAAAAGGATTTGTTAGATTAAAAACAAAATAAGGAAGGTATGTAGAAGAGGATAAAGGTCTAGCTGACTGCCTCAATTAATATTTTTGTTCAGTATTTACAGATGAAAATGAAGGCAAGGGACCTCAGTTAAGAAAAAGGACATTGGGTCATTTGTTACTTATGAGTTTACAGAGGAAGATGTTCTATTTCAACTGTCAAAAGTAAAGACAAATAAATCGATGGGACCTGATGCGATAAACCCAAAGTTATTAAAAGAGCTAAGTGGTGTACTAACAAAACCGTTAAAGGATTTATTTAACCAATCATTAACAGGAGTAGTCCCAGAAGATTGGAAATTAGCGAATGTTGTAGCCATTCACAAGAAAGGTAATAGGGAGGAGTCGGGCAACGATATGTCAGTAAGCCTTACTTCAGTAGTGGGGAAAGTGATGGAAACCATGTTAAAGGATAGGATTGTTGAACATCTAAAATCACATGGATTTCAAGATCAGAGACAACATGGGTTTACTTCAGGGAGAAAAATGCCAAAATAATCTTATTCATTTTTTTGATTGGGTAACTAAAATAATAGGTAAGGGTGGTGCAGTAGACATTGCTTACCTAGATTGCAGTAAGGCTTTTGACACTGTTCCACATTGAAGGGTCATCAATAAACTGCAATCTTTAAGTTTGGATTCCAATATTGTTGAATGGGTTAGGCAGTCGCTAAATGACAGGCAACAGAGGGTTGTAATCAGACTATATTCGAATCAAGATCTAGTTACCAGTGGGGTACCTCAGGGATCTGTACTTGGACCTATTCTCTTTAATATTTGTATTGGTGATATTGCAGGTCTTGAAGGTAAGATATGCCTTTGTGAATTTGCAAGTTTGCAACTGGGTTGATGTTCCAGGAGGGATAAGCCAAAAGGCAAATGATTTAGATAAATTAGAAAAAGAGCTGTGGCAACAGACATTTAATGTGGATAAGTGCAATACAATGCACCTTGGGCAGAGTATAAAATATTTGATACCCTACTAACCTCAACATCTGAGGAAAGGGATTTAGGAGTAATTATTTCAGATGACTTAAAGGACCACTATAGTGTCAGGAAAACAAACTTGTTTTCCTAGCACTATAGTATTAATAGGTCCTCCCCACCCTCATGGCCCACCTCCCGCCGGGCTCAAGGGGTTAAACGCCTACCTTTCTCCAGCGCTGGGCTCCCTCGGCGCTGGGGACTCTCCTGCCTCTTCCAACATCATCCGCCGAATGCATTCAATCAGTCCATAGGAAAGCATTCCTCAATGCTTTCCTATGGATGTCAGCATCTTCTAACTGTGAAACACAGTGAGAAGAGCGGAAGCGGCTCTAGCAGCTGTCAATGAGACAGCCACTAGAGGCTGGATTAACCCTAATGTAAACATAGCAGTTTCTCTGAAACTGCTATGTTTACAGCTGCAGTGTTAACCCTAGATGGACCTGGCACCCAGACCACTTAATTGTGCTGAAGTGGTCTGGGTGCCTACAGTGGTCCTTTAAAGGTAGGAAGACAATGTAATAGAGCAGCAGGAAATGCTAGCAGAATGCTTGGTTGTATAGGGAGAGATATTAGCAGTAGAAAGAGACGTGCTCATGCCATTGTACAGAACACTGGTGAGACCTTACTTGGAGTATTGTACGCAGTACTGGAGACCGTATCTACAGAAGGATATTGCTACTAAAGAGAGAGTTCAGAGAAGGGCTACTAAACTGGTTCATGAATTGCAGGATAAAACTTACCAGGAAAGGTTTATGGAACTTAACATGTATAGCTTGGAGGAAAGACGAGACAGGGGGGGTTATGATAGAAACATTTAAATACATAAAGGGAATCAATACAGTAAAGGAGGAGACTATATTTAAAAGAAGAAAAACTACCACAACAAGAGGACAGTCTTAAATTAGAGGGGCAAAGGTTTAAAAATAATATCAAGAAGTATTACTTTACTGAGAGGGTAATGGATGCATGGACTAGCCTTCCAGCTGAAGTGGTAGGAGTTTAAGCATGCGTGGGATAGGCATAAGGACACAAAACTCTGTAAAATAATACAATGTGAGCAAGATATTACTTTGCTGCAGAGGGATTTAAATAGACTGGGGGACTGGGCACTCAAATGGCAGATGAAATTTAATGTAGAAAAATGCAAAGTAATGCACTTTGGGATCAAAAGTGCACAAGCAACTTATACCCTTAATGGAAGCGAATTAGGGATAACAATACAGAAGAAGGACTTTGGAATTGTTATAGACAACAAACTTTGCAACAATGTGCAATGTCAATCAGCAGTGGCTAAGGCCAGTAAGGTATTGTCATTCATGAAAAAGGGCATTAATTCTCGGGATGAGAATATCGTTTTGCCTCTTTATAGATCACTGGTAAGACCATACCATGAATATACTGTGCAATTTTGAGCACCTGTTCTAAAGTAGGATATTATGGCACTGGAAGGAGTGCAGAGGCAGGCTACAAAATTAATAAAAGTAATGGAACATTTCAGCTATGAAGAAATGTTAACAAATTTAAACCTCTTTAGTTTAGAAAAACGTGGAGTCAGAGGGGATATGATAACATTATACAAATATATCCGTGGCCAATACAAACCATTGTGTCGAAATCTATTCACAAACCGGACATTATATAGGACACGAGGTCATGCTTTTAGACTGGAAGAAAGAAGATTTTGTCTAAGGCAAAGTGCAGTTTTTTTTACTGTAAGAACAATAAGGATGTGGAATTCTCTTTTTCAGCCTACGTAACTATGTAACTATATTTTTGGCAGGCTTTTCAGCCAAACTCAAATTATAGTGTTCCTTAAATGAGGATGTTGCATCTGAGGTTGTACGGCCACATATAGCTGGTGTGGAAAACCTCCAACTAAAATTTTAATACCACATATACTCGAGTATAAGCCGACCCGAATATAAGCCGAGGCCCCTAATTTTACCCCAAAAAACTGGGAAAACTTATTGACTCGAGTATAAGACTAGGGTGGGAAATGCAGCAGCTACTGGTAAATTTCTAAATAAAATTAGATCCTAAAAAAAATATATTAATTGAATATTTATTTACAGCGTGAGTGTATGAGTGCAGCGTGTGTGTGTGTGTATGAGTGCAGCGTGTGTGTGTGTATGAGTGCAGCGTGTGTGTGTGTATGAGTGCAGCGTGTGTGTGTGTATGAGTGCAGCGTGTGTGTGTGTATGAGTGCAGCGTGTGTGTGTGTATGAGTGCAGCGTGTGTGTGTGTATGAGTGCAGCGTGTGTGTGTATGAGTGCAGCGTGTGTGTGTATGAGTGCAGCGTGTGTGTGTGTATGAGTGCAGCGTGTGTGTGTGTATGAGTGCAGCGTGTGTGTGTGTATGAGTGCAGCGTGTGTGTGTGTATGAGTGCAGCGTGTGTGTGTGTATGAGTGCAGCGTGTGTGTGTGTATGAGTGCAGCGTGTGTGTGTGTATGAGTGCAGCGTGTGTGTGTGTGTATGAGTGCAGCGTGTGTGTGTGTGTATGAGTGCAGCGTGTGTGTGTGTATGAGTGCAGCGTGTGTGTGTGTGTATGAGTGCAGCGTGTGTGTGTGTATGAGTGCAGCGTGTGTGTGTGTGTGTGTATGTATGTGTGTGTGTGTGTGTGTGTGTGTGTGTGTGTGTGTGTGTTGCAGAGCCTTGGTGGGGGGTGGGCATTTTTTATTATTATTTATTATTATTATTATTTTTTATTTAATTTAATTATTATTTTTGTATTATTTTTGTATTATTTATTATTTCATTTAATTATTTTTTATTATTATTATTACTATATATTTTTTTAATCCCCCCTCCCTGCTTGATACATGGCAGGGAGGGGGGCTCTCCTTCCCTGGTGGTCCAGCATTGGTAGTTCAGTGGGGGGGAGAGGGGGTCTGTCAGAGCTGTAACTTACCTGTCAGCTCTCTCCTCCTCCGCGCCGTCCGTGCAGCTCCCTCTGTCAGCTCCCAGTGTAAGTCTCGCGAGAGCCACGGCTCTCGCGAGATTTACACTGGGAGCTGACCGAGGTGCTGAACGGACGGCGCGGAGGTGGAGAGAGCTGACAGGAGCTGCAGGACAGGTAAGTTACAGCTCTGACAGACCCCCTCTCCCCCCTGTCTGTATTATGGCAATGCAAATTGCCATAATACAGACTATTGACTCGAGTATAAGCCGAGTTGGGGTTTTTCAGCACAAGAAATGTGCTGAAAAACTCTGCTTATACTCGAGTATATACGGTAATTCAATTTTGGCCATAATACAAAGTTTTCAGCATACTCCTATGTCCCACACATACCTGCAAAAACAAAAAAAGTCAGGGACCTGAGTTTTCACCCCTACTAAAAAAACAACCTTTTTTGTTTCATTTAACATCAAATATTTTGCTATGAAACAATTTTATATGAATAAAATATAAATGTGAGAAATTAAGACATTTTATTTTATTTTAGTTCTGCATGACATTTTAACTGTGAATGTCATAATACTGTTCACTTTTACTGCAATAAAATACACATAGACCGTATGGTTACCCTAGGAATGAGAATTAGCCCCATGATGGCATACCATTTGCAATAGTACACAAGCCAATGAATTGCAAATGGGGTATGTCCAGTTTTTTTTTTTAGTAGCCACTTAGTCACAAACACTAGCCAAATTTTGCATTAATATTTCTGTGTGAAAAATGCAAAAAACTAAATTGAACGTCAATTTTGGCCAGTGTTGGTTGTGACTAAGTGGCTACTAAACTGGACATACCCCATGTGCAATACTTTGGGTTGTTTACTTTTGCAAATGGTATGCCATCATAGAGGTAATTCTCATTCCTCATTCTCAAAAGCAACGTAACCAATGTGAAAAAACTGAAATACAAGCCTTATATTTGACTCTGACTTCTGAAAACACCATAAAACCTGTACATGAAGGGTAATGTTATACTCCAGAGACTTCGCTGAACACAAATATTAGTGTAAAACGTATCACAACAAATTATGTCAGTGTAAGTGCTGTTTGTGAGAGAAAAATGCAAAATACTGCATTTTTACTGATGATATCATCATTGTAATACATTTTACCGTTTTGAAACACTAATATTTGTGTTCAGCAAAGTCTTCCGAGTAAAACAATACCCCCCATGTACAGGTTTTATGCTGTCTTGGAAAGTTACAGGGTTAAATATAGTGCTAGCAAATTAAATTCTCTGGACTTCTTAATAAAATGACATATATATATATATATATATATATATATATATATATATATATATATATATATATATATATATATATACATACATATATACATATACATATATACATATATATATACACACACGTCTCAGGTCCCAGCACTCAATACTCCCGGTCTTTTAATGCTCCGGTGCTGTCTCCAACCAAATTGTATACGATACCAGTAGAGAGCACTCATTAGTCTTTCAAGGTAAATTTCATCTGTTGCTTTATTGAGCAATTACAAATTCACACAACGTTTCAGTCTGTAAAATACTTTTTTTCAAGTCTTGAGAAAATATAAAAAAAATTTAATTATATATAGTGATAAATATATTTATGTATATAGATATATTAAGTGTATTTTGATAACTATATATTAATTTCCAAATACAGTTAGAACGAAATTACACAATATATATATATATATATATATATATATATATATATATATATATATATATATATATATATACATACATATACACATACACATACACAAACATACACATATTTATTTATATTTATATTAATATATTAAAGAATGTCCCTGCACTCAAGCTGTAATATTTCAGGAAAATTGCCAGGTGCCAGCCAGGGCTCAAGAGTATCCAAAAAATAAAAAAGTATAGCTGCACTCCAAAGCATTGAAGATTTTATTTCTCAACCGTGATACACTTACACCGTAGGGATCAACAGATTATCGGTTTGGCTGATATCGGCCGATATTCAGTATTTTCGGCAATATCGGTAGAGATACCCGATATTGCCGATAATATATGCCAGGACCGCCGGGCCCATTACAAGCCCGGCGGTCCGGGGGGCCAGCAGCAAGCGCTTACTTACCTCCCCAGCAGCTCCCTGTGTAAATCTTGCGAGTCCCACAGCCCTCAGAGCGTCGCCACAGGTTACCATGGCAACGCTCCGTGCAGCGCGCTGGCCACGAGAGAGTTAGACAGGGGAGTTCCTGGGAAAGTCAGTAAGCGCTCGCTGCAGGCCCCCTCTGTACTTTCTATGCCACTGGACCACCAGTGAATGCCATATCCCCCTCCATGGCAAAGTAAGAAGCAGGGAGGGGCGACAAAAAAATAAAAATAAATATTTTGTAATTTTTTTTTTTTTACAAAATTGCCCCCTCCCCCCAAATTACATACTTACAAACACACACACACACACACACACACACACACACACACACAGTGCATTATATAAACACTGCATTATATACTGTGTGTGTTTGTGTAGTGTCTGTACAGTGAATGCAGTGTGTTTGTGTAGTGTGTTTATAGAATGCAGTGTGTTAGTGTAGTGTGTGTATAAAATGCAGTGTATTACACAGTGTATGTATGTGAATATATACACATACACATATATATCCAAGTATATATTTTATTTTACACTGTTTTAAACCTTTATTAAACTTTATTACAGGTAGCAGGGGGACTACTTGTCATTCCAGGCAGTCCCCCTGCTGGAACGGCTATGGACGGCTATTCCGTCCATGTGATCGCGAGGTCCTCACAATCACATGGCCCAGAAGGGCCCGATCAGACATAGGGGGACTGCCTGGGATGACAAGTTCGCCCCGTCGCGATCGCCGGCGAGCAGGTAAGTCCCCTGCACGGCGGGGACGTACTATGCTGCCTGCTGGCGTTTAGAGCTGGGTCCCCAAGGACAGCATAGCAAACCCGCCGTCCTTAAGGGGTTAAGAGAACTGATTTTATATTTGGTTATTATATCTCTATTTTATCAAAAGTTGCACCCTGCAGATGGCCATAACTGCAGGTAATCAGAAGGATGTGGTTGTTCGTGAACATTCCACAGTATATAATGCACTGACCCTAAGCAATGGGAAGCGGTCAATATGGTTCATATAAATTGTTACCACCACCTAAACCTTAATTTGCGAATTTTACAATTGTGAATTTTCTTTCATTTTCTACATCTCCGGTTTCTTTTTAAAGGAGCACTATAGGGTCAGGAACGCAAAACATGTATGCCTGACCCTATAGTGTTAAAACCACCATCTACTCCCCTGCCCCCTGCCCCCCCCCTCCCCCTTTGGCTCCCTAAATATAGTAAAATCTTACTTTAATACAAGTCTGCAGCTCCTGGCTCTGCCCCTGTCTTCATCTATCTGCTGACATCATCACAATGCTTCCCCATAGGATTGGCTGAGACTGTTAAGGAGGCAGATCAGGGACAGAGCCAGCACAAGTCCAACACAGCCCTGGCCAATCAGCATCTCTTCAGAGATTAATTGAATCAATACATCTCTGTGAGGAAAGTTCAGTGTCTGCATGCAGAGGGAGGAGACACTGAATGGCAGTGTTGCTTACTCTGCAGCACTGCCCAAGGACGCAGCTCTAGCAGCCATCTTAAGAGTGGCCAGTGGAGTTATCACAAGGCTGTAATGTAAATGCTGAGATGTGCAGTAGAAACTGCTATGTTTACATTTGGGTTAATCAAGCCTCTAGTGGCTGTCTCATTGACAGCCGCTAGAGGCGCTTCCGCGCTTCTCACTGTAATTTTCACAGTGAGAAGACACCAGCGTTCATAGGAAAGCATTGAGAAAGCTTTCCTATGGACTGGCTGAATGCGCGCGCGGCTCTTGCCACGCATGCGCATTCAGCCGATGACAACCGAAGGAGGAGGAGAGTCCCCAGCGCCGAGGGAGCCCGGCGCTGGAGAAAGATGAGTGTTTAACCCCCTTCAGTCTTGGGGGATTGGGGCCCTGAGGGTGGGGGCACCCTCAGACACTATAGTGGCCCTTTAACTATAAACTGCAGACTTGCAAAAAAAAAAAAAAGCAGGCAAATCCTATAACTTTTACATACATATTTAAACTGATCACAGTATTCTAGTTTACATAAAACCTATATACATAAAAGCATTACAGACCATTTTAGAAAGTAAATGAGGCACAAAATAAATTAAACTGCAACATAACTTCCCCAACTTACAACAGGCAAGGTTAAATAATGAATTTTATTTTTTTTGGAGGCACACAAATCTTTCTGCAGCGAAAATAATAATATTTAAATTAGATAATACTCTGGTGATGTTGCAATGGACAGATTAAAAAAAACAAAAAAAAACAATAAAATAAACAACCTCCATACCGTTGCCTTAAAACACTTAAAATGCAAACGCATGAAAATTGCAACAACTCCTGACATTAATTATACTTAAATTATATGTGTGCATTAGTACTGCATTAAAAAATTTTTATATTGAACACACGCACCAATGCCAAAAACTCACAACCCAGATCTAGTGCTTTGACAGCTACGGTGTTCACATGAAAAAATTATTGTACTGTGACTACAGTGTCATCTGAAGAAAATATCAAACACTTAAAGTTGCTATATCGCCACAATATAATTTCTGTGTAATTCATAGATATATTTTGTCAATTAAATTCCAAAGCATTCACTATGAGTATGTCAATGTATTTATCACTCAAAACAAGCCCATTTAAAATGTAGTATTTACAAAAAAGTTTTATTTTTATTTTTTTAGACTGTGGACTCTAATTATACTGCCCGATGATGGTTCCAGTAACAATTGGATAAAAGAGGGAGGCAGGAAATGGGTGTTATTGGTAATTTTATAGATCAAACACAGACTAGAAAGAGTGTTTTGTTAATGGGTCAGTCCAGAGCCCACTCATGGTTTAGAGTGGCATACAATAACAGTGATTTGTAAACATTGCTATAATACAGCCCACCAGAGCAGTCAAACAAAATAAAACACTTAGCTAGGATTGCCTGTTTTAATTTTGTACCTATTGTGTGCAGCATGCCCAATAGTGAAGGCTCTTACCTCCAAGGAGGAGGCGAGTTGAGTCACAAACTGCGCATACCTGGTGCTGCTTTCCAGATAGTAAAACAGTTGGCTCACTAAACATGGCTGTGTACAAACAGATGACAGCTGTTGTATGGCTGCTATCAGTTTACAACACAGTTCAAATCATCCCATGTGATTATTATGACTGCTCTTTGTAGATAAACAGTTTGGTCCTCTAAATCCCTGCTGGAAATAACATTATGGGATAAAAATCGGCTCCCCATAATAGGTACTAATAAGAATGTCTTCATCCTGGTGTGGGAGGGGTCTTGAATGGGATATAACCCCTCACAGTGTGCAAGGTGTTAGAAGTTGAAGGAAGATGTATTCAACTGAACTTCAACCTCACATGCACTGCCATCTTTCTTCAGCTCCTGGTGCGTCATCTACTAGAAACACACATCACTGCTGTAATCTTATGCATGCTATGAAGGGCTGTGGGAATTGAAAAGACTATGGAACTTTGCTGTTTACCATAAGACAAAACAACCACTAATTTTCATTAAGATATCTTTTAAATGTACTGGAATTTTTATTAAATCCCAACACAGAGAAAGAATATTTTTATAAAGAATTTTTTTTTTTTTTTTTTAATATAATAAAAGAAATAAAATAATAATAAAAAAGATTTTTCCCTATCTTTTCCAAAGAATGCTCCTAGAGCTCATGAAAACTTCAGTATTCTACAAGTATCTGGACAAATCCGGAATGACTAGCTCGGGATACGCTACATTCTGCACTCTAGATGTTGTGGACTACATCATCCTTGATGCTTTGTCAGCATTAAGATTGTAAGAGCAATCAACAGAGAATTAGACAATGTACTGCCAAGTATGTAAAATGAAAATCTTACTAACTGAATACATGAACCAGACACCAATGTATATTATTGATATTAAAAGAGTTAACATTTTCCCATATGAAAATGGCATTACATTACTCACCAGTGAAATGCATTGTAATGGAAGTAGACCAAACCAAGACCATAAAGAAAGGCAGCATTCTGCAAAAGACAAAAATAAAAAAAAATATTACAATTTATCCTATCAATACATCTAGTAGGCAAGTAATGATATCAAGCGGTAGTGAAATCAAGCAAGTGGATCACAAGTATTAGAAAGTGCAGGAGTATGGCATGGTTTCCTTCTTCCTAACCTAAAATCACACCTATGGTAATTCTGATCTACATGAAACCAATAGTTTTACTGCCAGACCTATTTTTAAATAAAATAAATTTATACTGTGTGTCAGAGCTATAATGACACTGCAGCACAAAATCAGTAATATCTCTGTACAAGCAGCATTTCAAGATGAAATACTGCACATGCAGAATTCTTGCAGCATGACCACTTCTAAAAGCAGGAATGGTCATGGTGGTTTGAATAATACCATAAAGGAACATTGTTTTGACTACTTGTCCTGACACAAAATAATAGTATAAAAAGTGTTTATGTACACTTTTTATCCCTGCCACAGACGAGATGAAAAAACTTCCTACCTGGCGTTCAGATTGACATGCCCCAGGTCTTTTTTACATCCATGAATCTACTTTTAGAGCATAAATCTCCAGCCACACAGTATTTGTGTTGATATTAATGCCAGTGTAAGTTTGGAGCTTTTCAGCTATGGCATCAGCAGAGTTTTGGTGACTTACGCAACATGTGCCTCAGCAACATCTCTCTGTCATTTTATGTGGTCTTAATGGCTGAGCTGCTGTTCCTAAACACTTCCACTTTACAATAATACCACTTACAGTTGAATGTTATGCATCTATCTATAATATTTCAGGAACTTACTTATTACAAAGGTAACATCATATCACAGTACCACGCTTGAATGCACCAAGCTCTTCAGAATTACTTTTTTTCACAAATGTTTGAAGATGCATGGCTAGGTGCTTGATGTTATACACCTATAGCAATGTGTCTGAATTCAATAATTAAGAGGGGTTGTCCAATATAGACTGCCAGGATAGTGCTACAATTTTCAAAAGGTGCAGGGAGTGAAAAAAATAAATAAAAACAAAAGGGGGTTAGGAAACAGAGCTGAGAGTGTTATAGTTTCAGTATAAATTGATGTACTAAATTCCAGTTTGGTGAGCCAACAGTTACACTAACAATACTAAATCAAGCTGAATTCAACTGTAACTTAATTTCTACTTGAAGATCTCATGTTTACAAACATCATCACGATTTTCTAAGCATGCCATTCTAATAAGAGAAAAGGAAATCATCTCTGCAAAAGCATCACTAAACACAAAAGCAAGTCCATGATTTCATTAAATATTACAAAACATCAAGCTACAAACTACAATCGTTCAACTAAAACCATTTAAAAGTGACTACTTCCTACAAATTGTATAATTCAACGCACACAAAGAACAATTTAATTCCTCAAACTACCCAAACACAATTAGTAATGCATAGTGCATTTAGCTGAAAAAAGGCAGCATAAAGGCCGAAGAAACAGACAATTTTTTATCAACAAGATCAAAACCGTTTTATAAAAACCAGAGGGACTGCAACCAAACACTGTGCTGTGAACCATTGCCTCTAAAAATAAGCTGTACCACAGTTCCAATACCCAATCTCTACAAACATGGCTTAGATTTAAATCAAAATTATTTAAACCCCAAATTGATTTTATTAATTTTAAAATAAAGAACCCTAGAAATGTAATTGTATATAAAAAAAGTGAAAATACTTTATTTTACTTTATAAAAAAAATATATATATTTTACTGAAACAGTATACATTTATTATGAAACATGATCAACAAAATGTGCTAAATGCAGTGAAAGATACTGAAAAAGTACACACAATTTATTCTACATGCAGTCCAGTGGTTTCATTAAAACTGAAATGAAAAGATGAAATTTGCATCTGTAATTTAATGCCAGGTGCTGCAAAGGTAGTGGTCTTCCCTCAGAGTTGTACACTATGACGATATTCTGGTAGAGAACTTTAGAAATGTTTTTGTAACACCATGGTACCAGTTTGTGATGGACTGTGCTTTTGTTTATTTTGACTATAAGTGCAAATTCCTACATGATCTTCCAAAATGTAAATTATCATATACTTGTATACATGCTTTAGATGGCCCTATGATGGAATACAAGTAAGAATAGTATGCCTGCCTGGCTGTCATGATGTGATTTGGAAGGTATCAAGCGAGATCCTTTATTTTGGCAATGTAGATAGTGTTTTGTTACTCATTTTATTCAGGGGATGGTCACTTAACCCCTTCAGGACCGGCCTGTTTTTGCGATGTTTGTACGTTAAGGACCAGAGCAGTTTTAACACTTTTGTGGTGTTTGTGTTTAGCTGTAATTTTCCGCTCTCTCATTTACGGTTCCCATACAAGTTATATATTGTTTTTTTCAAGACAAGAAGGGCTTTCTTTACATACCAGTATTTATATTATGTCATATATTGTATTTAAAAAAAATAATGAAATATGGTGAAAAAAAAACAAAAAAACATGTTTTTGGACTTTTACTTGAAAAATCTTTTACTTATCTACAAAAGCTAATGAAAAAAACTGCTAAATAGATTCAAAATTTTGTCCCGAGTTTAAAAACACCCAGTGTTTACATGCTTTATTGCTTTTTTTTGCAAGTTATAGGCCTATAAATACAAGTAGGAAATTGCTGTTTCAATATATATATATTTTAAATGTATCAATAGTGACATTGTTACACCGTTATCTGTCATAAATCCCCGAAACACACCTAACATGTACATATTTTTTAAAGTAGACAACCCAGGGTATTTACAATGGGGTATGTCCAGTCTTTTTTAGTAGCCACCTAGTCACAAACACTGGCCAAAGTTAGCATTTATATTTGTTTGTGTGTTAAAAATGCAAAAACCGCTAACTTTGGCCGGTGTTTGTGACTAAGTGGCTACTAAAAAAGGCTGAACATACCCCATTTGCAATACCTTGGGTTGTCTTCTTTTGTAAATGGTATGCCATCATGGGGCTAATTCTCATTCCTTGGCTACCATACGCTGTCAAAGGCAACCTAACCAATCTGACAAATTTCAATTAAAAAAATCAAGCCTTATATTTGACCCTGTAACTTTCACAAACACTATAAAACCTCTACACGTGGGGTACTGTTATACTCAGGAGACTTCGCTGAACACAAATATTAGTGTATCAGAACAGTAAAATATATCACAGCAATAATATCCTCAGTGAAAGAGCTGTTTGTGTGTGAAAAATGCAAAAAACTTCACTTTCACTGACAATATCATCGCTGTGATATGTTTTACTGTTTTGAAACACTAATATTTGTGTTCAGCGAAGTCTCCCGAGTAAAACAGTACCCCCATGTACAGGATTTAGGGTGTCATAGAAAGTTACAGGGTTAAGCACAGTGCTAGCAAATTAAATTATCTGGACTTTTGGCCTGGGTTGGCAGGCAGGTCCCTCAAATTGCAATCATTAAAATTACTTAATTAGGTAAAAATATTACATAAATATGCACGTAGAATTTTAATATATATACATATTTATATATTTGACGTCTACGTGTATATTTATGAAATTAATAATGTAATTTTGTATGTGGACATATGTATATTTCGTATTATTTTTATTTATTTATTTATACATAGATATATATATCATTACATTCTAAGTGTATTTTGATATAAATATATATATATCAATATCAAAATACTGTTAGAATAAAATTGAATATATATATATAATTTTTTTGTAATTATTAAAAATTATTTTTATTTTTTGTTATTTATTTTTATTAACATATTATTTGTATTTTATAATAATATATATATACCATATATATAGTTATTATATATATTGTATATATTCGTGTGTAATTTAAATATAAGTGTATTTTTATATTAATATACGTATATATAAATATAAAAATACACTTAGTGTGACATTATATATATGATACATATACATATATTATATATATAGATATAATACATGTATATATATCATATATATACACATATTATAATTTTTTTTTACACTGATTGTTTTTTTTTTAACTTTATTTTATGATTTTACACTTGCAGGGAGACTGCCTGTCAGCACAGACAGTCCCCCTGCAGGCAGATACAAAGACCCCTATTGCGGTCATGTGATCGAGTGATCACATGGCCGTGGGGTCCTGATCTGCCGAGGGGGGACTGCCCGGGCAGACAGGCAGTCCCCCTGGACCGGGAGGAGAGCTGATCGCCGCCGTGGGACCGACGGCGATCAGGTAAGTAGCCCAAAACCGTTATGACGGTTCAGGACCGTCAGCGGTCCAAACGCACGTTTTACCGCTGACGGTCCTGAACCGTCAGCGGTCCTGAAGGGGTTAACTTCCCATCTACTACACTTCTTGTGAGGAATCAGCTGTAAACCAGACCATTTTGCATAGGAATTCTTTAAAAACCCTCTTCCCCATTTTACTTTCATATACTTTACTGTAGTCAGACAATTGCAACTAAAGAATATATTAATGCATTATGCAGTAGCAGAGGTGTTTCCATTATTTTGGTATTGCTAAAAATACTGAAATATATAAAAAAATAATTTTTCAATAATATACAGACATATGCACAGGGAAAAGAAGCGTTTTGTTTCATTTTGTTAGTTTTCAAATGTTGGTTTGTCTGGAATATTGATACGGGCCATCCAAAATTTGTCTGTAAATCTGGTTTATTTTCTAAATTCAGAAGCCCATTATTCCCTATAGGAAATGGTTGTGGCAATCAAAACTACAAAGAACCCATTTAGGGAGCTATATACTAAAAGACATAAGATGTCTTTAAAACGTTAAAACGTTATAATATAAACCTTCGCTTGTTCTATAGGTTCCAGTCTAAAAATAAAATACCGAATACAAGTCGAGACCCCTAATTTTACCCCCAAAAACTGGGAAAACTTATTGACTCGAGTATAAGACTAGGGTGGGAAATGCAGCAGCTACTGGTAAATTTCTAAATAAAATTATATCCCCCCAAAATTATATTAATTGAATATTTATTTACAGTGTGTGTATATAATGAATGCAGTGTTTGTGTGCAGATGAATGCAGTGTGTATGTGTGTATGTATGGATGCAGAGCCTTGGTTGGGGGGGAGGGGGGGGGACAATTTTATTATTATTTTTAAATTATTATTTTAATATTCATTTTTTTTATTATTAATATTTTATTTTATTATTTAAATTTGTATTTATTTTCGTCCCCCCTCCCTGCTTGTTAGCTGACCAGGGAGCAGGGCTCTTATTCCCTGGTGGTCCAGTGGATGGGCTGTGTAGGAGGGGGGCTGGCAGGAAGCATTTACTTACCTCTCCTGCAGCTCCTGTCAGCTCCCCTGTCAGCTCACACTGTAAGTCTTGCGGTCTCTCACGAGACTTACAGTGGAGCTGACAGAGGAGTTGACCGGACCGGCGCGGAGGAGAAGGGCCCCCTCTGTACTTTCCATGCCACTGGACCACCAGGGAATGCTATATCCCCCCTCCCTGGCCAGGTAACAAGCAGGGAGGGGGGACAAACTTGTTTTTTTTTTTTTTTATAAAAAATGTCCCATCCCCCCAAATTACATACCTACAGAAACACCCACACACCCACCCACACACTACACAAACACTGCATTCACTATACACACTACACAAATACACACTGCATCCACTACACAAACAGTTCCCCTGTCTAGACACACTGCATCCACTACATGTGGCATGTATATTTTGTGCATTTACCTTTAGAAATAGTTTTTTTTTTCAAAATAGTAAATGTACAGGATGTCAGTAAGTTATCAGCTATCGGCCTGAAAGTTCACAGATTATCGGTATCAGCTCTAAAAAATAAATATCGGTCGATCCCTAATATGCATCCAACCTATGGGGGCTCCATGTCACGTTAGTTTTACTCTCCTGTTGCAGTGGGTGGTAGACCGTTTTCTGCAAAACGCAGTGTTCTACCTTTTCTTTTTAAAATTGACCGGACCACTACACTACACCCAGGCTTAGGTGACATTAATGGTCCTTTAACCCCTTAAGAACGGAAGGAATTGTACATGCTCTGCTCAAAACTAAATTTAAACAAAACCTGGAAGTTAACTATATGTGTTCAACATATTTTCCTCTTTTACACCTTATTATATACAATCCTGATCAGGAGAAGCAGGGATTTCATTTCATATCAAATATTCATATATGGAACATACTTTAATATGAATAATCTAAAAAGGAGTGAGAAATTAAATGTTATATTTTTAGTTCTGCATGGCATTTTAGCCGTGAATGTCACAAATTACTGCAATGCAATCTACATATTTGTATTTAGCGACGTCTCATGAGTACAACAGTACCATGTACAGATTTTATGGTGTTTTGGGTATAGCGTCAAATATAGTATGTTATATTTTTCAGTTTACACAAATTGAAATTGGCCAGATTGGTTATGTTGCCTTTGAGACAGTATGGTAGCCCAGGAATGAGGATTACCTCCATGATCGCATACCATTTGCAAAGGCAGACAACCCAAGGTCCTGCAAAAACTGAACATTTAATGAGAATATCACAGATATTACAGTTTAATGTTTTGAAACACTCCGATTTGTGTTCAGTGAAGTCTCCCAAGTACAACAGTACCCACCCCCCCATGTACAGATTTTATAGCTTGCCCATTTTAGTTTGCCATATTGGTTTGTAGGGCCTTTGTTGCCTTTGAAACCATATGGCAGCCCAGGAATGAGAATTATCCCCATCATGGCATACCATTTGTAAAAGTAGGCAACCAAAGGTATTCAATATTACTGGACATAAGCCAAGGTATTGCAAATTGGGTATGTCCAGTAATATTGAATACCTTTGGTTGCCTACTTTTACAAATGGTATGCCATGATGGGGATAATTCTCATTCCTGGGCTACTCTACGGTCTCATAGTCTACATAACCAATCTGTCAAGTTTCAATGTGAAAGCCTTGACCCTTTGACCGTGTAACGTTCCAAAAAACACCATGGGGGTACCATTATACTAGGGAGACTTTGCTGAATACAAATATTAGTGTATCAAAACTAGAAAACATATCACAACAATGATATCATCAGTAAAAATGGCCGGCTGCAGCAAGACCAGCACAGCGAGGGAGAAAAGTTGAGTACACGATGTATCTTTGGGATATAGGATATATAATAAATCTATATAAGAAGCGATTTCTAGTATTTTTCATTACAGGTTCTCTGAATTGAGCTTTTGGGGATTGTTAATATTCTGACAGCAGCAGTATATAAAAAGTTGAATAGTAAGAAATCAAATAATTCTCCAGCACACTACTGAGAATAGTATATACTAACATTAGTCTGCCAAAATTATTCCAATTGTGCGTATTTCTGGTATGGTTTCTTATATGGTAATTAGCAACACTTATGGGCAAATGCAAATATTACAAGTTTTAGAATTAAATGTTGTATTTCTTAAACTGTGTACTTTGTATACATTATTTTTAAATCTACATTTTTTTTTTATAGTACGATTTAAATATAATAATCATACTGACCTTCCAGTAGTCAGATTGTAAACTGTAGTACCTCTGGTATGCAGATAATGCTGAAATACAAAAAAATAAACATGAAATGAATAAGATCTATTGGAAATCTGAAGGTAGGCAAACAGATCATAATGCAAAATAATTTATTTTTTATGCAGAGACTGTAAGCATGCAGAATACTTAAGTAGGGCAAGAAGCCTTAAGGGAGGGGGGGAGGTGCAAACAAAAAAAGCAAAACAAAAAATATGAAACTGCTTACAAAATTTAATAATTTTCAGGTGCTGTAGCCTAACCCTTCATATTTTCTAATAATTATCAAGCAATAGTAGCTGCATTCCTCCTAAGCAAATTGTCCCATTAATGCGGCTCTGCCACGGCATACTTACCTTATCTCTTAAAGTAAAATATTGTACTAAAATACATTAGACAAAGTAGTGACTTTGTCTTATCCTTTTTTCTTCTATCTGGAAAAAAAGGCAGAGCTAACTTTGTCAAGATTTGTCAGATCCTCCAGCACTGGCAAACACAAAAAACAACAACTCACAAACACATGGTCTATGCAGGATGCACAGATATCAGTGTCGTACTCTTGCGAGAGTACAGCGCTAAAGTGGTTTCCTGGCAGATGAAGCATCAGGAGGTGAAAAGGACCCACTGCAGTCCTAGGGCAGAGGGCGCTAGTAACAACTTAAAATAAGTCAAACTTAACTTCCCCTGCAGACAGGCAAGAGGCAAAGTCACTTTCAGAAGTCCTCCCAAAATGCACCAAGAAGGTAACAGAGTTTGCATATTTTTGTAGGGTGGCGGGGGCCAATGTCGCTTTAATTTCTGTGGTTAATAAAAGAGCATGTCATTGATTACCCCTAAAGAATGAGCTAAAGACCACTGGTTAGTTTAAGGAGACGCTCTGAAAACCAACACAACATTCATGTCTCATTAATAAGTTAAATATTCTATACACTTAAATTGTCAGTTTTTCAAATAATTAATTTGCCAATTGTTGCAATCCATAGACATCGTAAGACAAAGAAGGGATTACGTAGGCAAACCTTAAGTAGGGTCCATAAGCAGGCCTCTCTAGTCGCACTCTCCATCCAGAAAATCACTTCCTTATTAATTAACACACACACGTTAAAGTGGTTATGGAGCAAGAAGTGCCATTCAAAATTAAAGTAGTTAAACTATTCAGTGTGGTTTGACAACTAAGAGTCCACAAGGTGTCCACTACAGACTCAACTGGAGCATGAAGCTCTGCTCCTGCAAGGAGCTTCTGTAAGCTCAACTGAGCTAAGCCCTGCCATGCAGACCGAATCCCTAGCTTAAGAATGCCAGCTGAGTGCTAGCAAGCTATTAAAATGAGAATGTTGATTAGGTTTCCACTTTGTAAAGAGTGATATATACACACACACACACACACAGCCTTTAGACATGTTCTCCTACAGCCTCCTATTAAATAAATGGAGGGATCTTTCATTAGCATAAAGGAGTAAGACTGTTTCATTTTAAATAACTTTCTATCAATAAAACATTGAATGAAAAATAGGCGTATTAAAATATTCTTCGTAAATACAATGGCTTAATTTACTTACTTCAAAGTAAATTAGGTGTAAAGACTGCAAGAGGTCCACTTTGATGCTAATTTGTGGTTTTCTACATCTATTTGGGTCTAGATTTTAAAGGGCATTTGTCAAATCACTGTTTAGTATTTTTGTCAACTAATCACTTCAATGTTTAGCGCATACAGTTTTGTATAGGGAAAAGGCGTTCAATTTACTTCATCTGAGTATTTTCTGGAAGGGTAGCAAAAAATGGCTATTGAGCAAAATAACACTACATATTATAATTAAGTGTCATTAAGGGGCACTCCAAACACCCACATTTTTTTCACACAATGGGAATTAACAGCAATTTTTGCATATTTAATAGAATACATAAAAAGAATAGGTTCCCTTGCGTCCTTGATTAACTTTATTTATATGAGTATGTTCATTTAAGTTTCCACAAAGAGTGAGGTAGGAATATAAGGGTCAATCAGAAGATGCTAGCAGGCAGTAGCAGACCTCTTCCAACTAAATATTTCACATTTAAATTCCTTTTCAATAATCTTATTAATATAACATTAATGCAACACCCTTGACTAGGCCCATCAAAAGCCTTATTTGACAGTTAAATTCTCATCTTTTTTTCAGAATGTATCCCAAGCGGTCTTTAACATAAACCTAGATTGGGGTAGGCAACCTTTGGCACTCCAGATTAGGGATCGACCGATTATCGGTTTTACCGATATAATCGGCCGATATTCGGTATTTTCGGCAATATCGGTATCGGCCAATAGGGATACCGATATTGCCGATAATACCTCTCAGGACCGCCAGGCTCATTACAAGCCCGGCGGTCCTGGGGGGGCGGGCAGCAAGCGTTTACTCACCTCCCAGCAGCTCCTCCAGCTCCCCAGTGTAAATCTCGCGAGACCCGCGGCCAGCTCTGACGCTCTGACGGCCGCGGGTCTCGCGAGATTTACACTGGGGAGCTGGAGGAGCTGCTGGGAGGTGAGTAAACGCTTGCTGCCCACCCCACTCTCCCCCAGCTAAGCCAATGCCACTGGACCACCAGGGATTAACATATCCCCCCTCCCTGGCAAGGCAACAAGCAGGGAGGGGGGACAACAAAAAAAAATGATAATAATTAAATATATATGAAATTTTTTTTTTTAATAAAAAATGCCCCCTCACACACACACTATTATTATACACATACACTACACACACACTGTGCATATAATTCAGTGTGTTTGTATAGTGTGTGTATATATAATGCAGACTACACAAACACTGTATTATATATATACACACACACACACACACTATACAAACACACACTGCATTATATACACACACACACTATACAAACACACACTGCATTATATACACACACACACTATACAAACACACACTGCATTATATACACACACACACTGCATTATATACACACACACACTATACAAACACACACTGCATTATATACACACACACACTATACAAACACACACTGCATTATATACACACACACTATACAAACACACACTGCATTATATACACACACACTATACAAACACACACTGCATTATATACACACACACTATACAAACACACACTGCATTATATACACACACACTATACAAACACACACTGCATTATATACACACACACTATACAAACAAACACACACTGCATTATATACACACACTATACAAACACACACTGCATTATATACACACACACTATACAAACACACACTGCATTATATACACACACACTATACAAACACACACTGCATTATATACACACACACTATACAAACACACACTGCATTATATACACACACACTATACAAACACACACTGCATTATATACACACACACACACTATACAAACACACACTGCATTATATACACACACACACACTATACAAACACACACTGCATTATACACACACACACACACTATACAAACACACACTGCATTATACACACACACACACACTATACAAACACACACTGCATTATATACACACACACACACTATACAAACACACACTGCATTATATACACACACTAAACAAACACACACTGCATTATATACACACACTAAACAAACACACACTGCATTATATACACACACACTATACAAACACACACTGCATTATATACACACACACACTATACAAACACACACTGCATTATATACACACACTATACAAACACACACTGCATTATATACACACACTATACAAACACACTGCATTATATACACACACACTATACAAACACACACTGCATCCACTACACACACATACACAGCTCCCCTGTCTAAACACACTGCATCCACTACACGTGGCATGTATATTTTGTGCATTTACCTTTAGAAATAGTTTTTTTATTTTCCAAAATGGTAAATGTACAGAATATCGGCAAATTATATCGGCTATCGGCCTGAAAGTTCACAGAATATCGGTATCGGTATCGGCTCTAAAAAATCAATATCGGTCGATCCCTACTCCAGATGTTGTGGACTACATTTCGTTTCATGTTTTGCAAATATTATGATCTCTTTCAGCCAATGAGCCAAGCCCTGCACCGTTGAACTTGGCTCAGACAGAGATCTTCTAGCACTCATGTTGCTGTAGTGAGAGTGGGGAACGGCACCTGGTAGACCTCAAGTAAGACGTCAAACTGTTCTAAAACGGATTGACTACTTACAATTGGGGGGCCAACCAGGACACCATTATCCCTACAGCATACTTTTGAGATTTTTCATATGATTTCCTCTTCAGTATCATTAAAATAAAAATTAAATTAAACCCAACATACTCCCTAAGCAACAAATTTCAAAATAAAGCTATTCAGTGTAGAAACTATTTTCTTGCCCAATTTATAGGTTTGCATTTAATTTTACCCAACCCCTACTTTGGATTCCTTCTCACTAAAACCACTTGTACTACAGTACCTAATGAAGTTTTACACAAATTAGTTTCATTTTTTCTGTGCACAATAAATTGTCCTTGTTTTTTTACCCTTTAAGCAGTCGTACAGTTAACATATACACACATAATAGCAAATGTTTTTTAGCAGAAGAAATAACATACAGTAAGCCCAAATTACCTATAACTCAAGCTTAAGGACAGAGGCAACTGTGGACATCCTGAACCAAAACAAATCCATACATTTGAGCTATAGGTTTGACCCACCATAATTTAGGGTTTCTCTTTGTATGTATGTATGTATGTATGTATGTATGTATGTATGTATGTATGTATGTATGTATGTATGTATGTATGTATGTATGTATGTATGTATGTATGTATGTATGTATGTATGTATGTATGTATGTTTGTATGTTTGTATATATATATATATATTTTTTTTTTATTATTTTTTTTTTTTACAGACAGAAATGGCTGCAATTTAAAAATGTTTTATATGAATAGCTAAAATTTTTGCTTATAATAATTTTTACACATCCAGTGCAACTAATTAAAAGTAGCTTAAAATAGATTCATATATCAGGTCTGATTGTTACATACCGAATAATTTTATGATCCAAATTCATTTTGCTATACCCAATGTTACGTATGCTTATCCTAATTTAACCCTTAACTTAAACCCTACGTTATCTCTAACCCTAATACAGCATTAACCCACGTCTTACCCAAACCCAACACTAAGTGTAACCCTACCCTATGCTTACCCCTAAATCTTACCCGTACCAACCACAACCCTAAGGTAACCCACTGCTAATAGCAATTCTAAATTAGATATTAGAAATGGGTTTTGCTGTATTTAACATAGTATATAGTGGTATGTTGCCATTTTTAGAATTACACCTAGTGTCATTATGAATGTACCTGGTTCTCAGCCGAAGCTGCATGCACCTAGCAAAATCTGCCACGTAAAATGGACCAGCTGGCTTACAGAAGCCTTAATGGTGTGAGAAGATATGTAACCCTGATCACACGTGATCACTAAATATGCATTTAAATGCCTACATAAAGAGCCACTACCAGCGCTGCAAACAGCTCATCAAAAAGTCTGAGGCCGCTAAAATTGGCCCAAGCACATTAAGAGAGCGCTGGCTTTCTGCTCATCCCTGGAGTGAGCAGGGATTTAACCCTGCACACACCGTATATGCAGGACGTTCTATGCCACCCTACAGTATTTCAAGCATAGACCTTCATAACTGCATTTAATCGGTTATACAGGTGCAAAGATTAACAAAGTATTTAAAACTGAACCCAAAACATGCACTGAATAGGATACAAAGGATACTTCATATAATAAGTTGAAACTAATTTACAATTAGCAATCGCAGACCAGTTTGTGGAAAACATACATTTTTTAATACCTAATCTCACAAAACAGCTCAGGTTTAAAGTCAAACAAAACATTTTTTGCAAAACTTACCTTTTGGAAAGTCTTCCAACAATAAGTTGAAATGACCCAACTGACAGAAGAAATCTGACTCAACTTTTCCCTCTGATTTCAAGATAACAGCCTCATAGCATCGTACAGCCTGAAAAGAAAATTAAACTAGAATTAAAATTCGATTTTTTAAAAGTTGTGTGCTTTGTTTGGCTTGGCAAACTTGATCAAAAACTCATATGACTAATTTGGACTTAGTCTAGAGCAGGGCTTCACAAACTTGTATGGGCCGAGACCCACTTTTCAAAACGGTAATTTTTCGAGACCCACTTGCTTTTAATGCGTATTTAAAAAAGTGAATACCATGGCAATCAGCTTCAGAGGCATACAATTGGCACACCATGGCAAACCCCTTAAGAGGCATACAATTGGCAAACTATAGCAATCCGCTTTAGATGCATACAATTGGCACACCGTGGAAATCCGCTTTAGATGCATTCAATTGGCATACCATGGCAATCCGCTTTAGATGCATACAATTGGCATACCATGGCAATCCGCTTTAGATGCATACAATTGGCATACCATGGCAATCCGCTTTAGATGCATACAATTAGTACATCATGGCAATCAGTTTTAGAGGCATACAATTGGAATATCATGGCAGCTTTAAATACATAAACTTGGCACACCATGGCAATCACTTTTAGATGCATAAACTTGGCACATCATGGCAATCAGCTTCAGAAGCATAAAATTGGCATAACATGGCAGTTTTAGAGGCATTATTTTGATATATCATGGCAGTTTTAGAGGCAGAAACTTTACACATCATAGCCAGTTTTAGAGACATACAACTGCTTACTCACAGACTCAGAATCAGAAATGCTGTTGTCTTGCTCTTTCATCCAGGCACCTCACGTTGATTATCCTAGTGGTGGAACTAATGTAGAGAGGACCCTGGTGCAAGTATGTTTTCTGGGCCCCCATCTAGTAAAAGTGTGGCCAAAAGGTATATCTCCATCTGTCGGAGAACTTCAACAATAATATGCCAGATGGAGATCTACCATTTGCATATCATTGCAGGGTTATATTTGTGAGCAGTGTTTGAATGTAAGCATGTTTTTGTATTAAGTATATGTGTATTTGTATGTACTGTTGCTATTGGAATGTAGTGGTGTACTTGTTTGTAATGTTTGCGTCTGAATGCAGGGCTGTTTGTATATGTAGTGTAGGACTTTAAATGCAGGTGTGATTTTTGTGTGTAGTGTTGGTGTTTGAATGAAGGGGTGTTTGTAGATAATTTTAGTGTTTTAATGCAGGGGTGTGTTTGTATGTAATGTTTGCGTTTGATTGCAGTGTGTGTGTAGTGGATGCAGTGTGTGTATATTGTATTTATAAAATATACACATACACAATGTGTTTCAACGTAAGCATGTTTTTTTGTATGGAGTATGTGTGCAGTGTATACACACACGCACACAGACACACAAATACACACATTGACACAGCGATACACACACTGACACTTAATTTCCCACACACAGATACACAGACACTCATGTATACAGATACACACAGACACAAAAGGACACGCAGAGACAGGAGGTGAGGGTGACAGTGTGGGAGGGAGTGTGTGTACTGGTAACAGTGTGGGGGGCAGTGTGAGAAAGGGTTACAGTGTGGGGGGGCAGGGGGAGAAAGGGTTACAGTAGGGGGTAGGCAGAGAAGGGGTTACAGTGGGGGGGTAGGCAGAGAAGGGGTTACAGTGGGGGGGTAGGCAGAGAAGGGGTTACAGTGGGGGGTGGGGGCAGGGAGAGAAGGGGTTACAGTGGGGGGTGGGGGCAGGCAGAGAAGGGGTTACAGTGGGGGTAGGGGGCAGGGAGAAAAGGGGTTACAGTGGGGAGTATAGGCAAGGAAGGGGTTACAGTGGGGAGGGTAGGCAAAGAAGGGGTTACAGAGGGAGGGGGGCAGGCAGAGAAGGGGTTACAGAGGGAGGGAGGGGGCAGGCAGAGAAGGGGTTACAGTGGGAGGGGGCAGGCAGAGAAGGGGTTACAGTGGGGGGGAGGCGGGCAGGCAGAGAAGGGGTTACAGTAGGGGGTAGGCAGAGAAGGTGGTTACAGTGGGGGGAGGGGGGGGAGGGGGGCAGGGAGAGAAGGGAGAGAAGGGGTTACAGTGGGGGTAGGCAGAGAAGGGGTTACAGTGGGGGTAGGGGGCAGGGAGAAAAGGGGTTACAGTGGGGAGTATAGGCAAGGAAGGGGTTACAGTGGGGAGGGTAGGCAAAGAAGGGGTTACAGAGGGAGGGGGGCAGGCAGAGAAGGGGTAACAGTGGGAGGGAGGGGGGCAGGCAGAGAATGGGTTACAGTGGGAGGGAGGGGGCAGGCAGAGAAGGGGTTACAGTGGGAGGGAGGGGGCAGGCAGAGAAGGGGTTACAGTGGGGGGGAGGCGGGCAGGCAGAGAAGGGGTTACAGTGGGGGGAGGCGGGCAGGCAGAGAAGGGGTTACAGTGGGGGGAGGCGGGCAGGCAGAGAAGGGGTTACAGTGGAGGGAGGCGGGCAGGCACAGAAGAGGTTACAGTGGGGGGAGGCGGGCAGGCAGAGAAGGGGTTACAGTGGGGGGAGGGGGGCAGGCAGAGAAGGGGTTACAGTGGGGGGAGGGGGGCAGGCAGAGAAGGGGTTACAGTGGGAGGGAGGGGCAGGCAGAGAAGGGGTTACAGTGGGGGGGGAGGCGGGCAGGCAGAGAAGGGGTTACAGTGGTGGGAGGCGGGCAGGCAGAGAAGGGGTTACAGTGGGGGGAGGCGGGCAGGCACAAAAGAGGTTACAGTGGGGGGAGGCGGGCAGGCAGAGAAGGGGTTACAGTGGGGGGGGAGGCGGGCAGGCAGAGAAGGGGTTACAGTGGGGGGGGGAGGCGGGCAGGCAGAGAAGGGGTTACAGTGGGGGAGGCGGGCAGGCACAGAAGGGGTTACAGTGGGGGGAGGCGGGCAGGCACAGAAGGGGTTACAGTGGGGGGAGGCGGGCAGGCACAGAAGGGGTTACAGTGGGGGGGGCGGGCAGGCAGAGAAGGGGTAACAGTGGGGGGGGAGGCGGGCAGGCAGAGAAGGGGTTACAGTGGGGGGAGGGGGGCAGGCAGAGAAGGGGTTACAGTGGGGGGAGGGGGGCAGGCAGAGAAGGGGTTACAGTGGGAGGGAGGGGGCAGGCAGAGAAGGGGTTACAGTGGGGGGGGAGGCGGGCAGGCAGAGAAGGGGTTACAGTGGTGGGAGGCGGGCAGGCAGAGAAGGGGTTACAGTGGGGGGAGGCGGGCAGGCACAAAAGAGGTTACAGTGGGGGGAGGCGGGCAGGCAGAGAAGGGGTTACAGTGGGGGGGAGGCGGGCAGGCAGAGAAGGGGTTACAGTGGGGGGGGAGGCGGGCAGGCAGAGAAGGGGTTACAGTGGGGGGGGGGAGGCGGGCAGGCAGAGAAGGGGTTACAGTGGGGGAGGCGGGCAGGCACAGAAGGGGTTACAGTGGGGGGAGGCGGGCAGGCACAGAAGGGGTTACAGTGGGGGGAGGCGGGCAGGCACAGAAGGGGTTACAGTGGGGGGGGGCGGGCAGGCAGAGAAGGGGTAACAGTGGGGGGGGGAGGCGGGCAGGCAGAGAAGGGGTTACAGTGGGGGGAGGCGGGCAGGCAGAGAAGGGGTTACAGTGGGGGGGCAGGCAGAGAAGGGGTTACAGTGGGAGAGCAGGCAGAGAAGAAGTTACACAGTGGGTGGGAGGTGGGCAGGCAGAGAAGGAGTTACACAGTGGGTGGGAGGTGGGCAGGCAGAGAAGGGGTTACAGTGGGGGGAGGGGGGCAGGCAGAGAAGGGGTTACAGTGGGGGGAGGGGGGCAGGCAGAGAAGGGGTTACAGTGGGGGGAGGGGGCAGGCAGAGAAGGGGTTACAGTGGTGGAGAGGGGGGAAGGCAGAGAAGGGATTACAGTGGGAGAGAGGGGGGCAGGCAGAGAAGGGGTTACAGTGGGGGGAGGGGGGCAGGCAGAGAAGGGGTTACAGTGGGAGGGAGGGGGCAGGCAGAGAAGGGGTTACAGTGGGGGGGAGGCGGGCAGGCAGAGAAGGGGTTACAGTGGTGGGAGGCGGGCAGGCAGAGAAGGGGTTACAGTGGGGGGGAAGGCGGGCAGGCAGAGAAGGGGTTACAGTGGGGGAGGCGGGCAGGCACAGAAGGGGTTACAGTGGGGGGAGGCGGGCAGGCACAGAAGGGGTTACAGTGGGGGGGCGGGCAGGCAGAGAAGGGGTAACAGTGGGGGGGGAGGCGGGCAGGCAGAGAAGGGGTTACAGTGGGGGGAGGCGGGCAGGCAGAGAAGGGGTTACAGTGGGGGGGCAGGCAGAGAAGGGGTTACAGTGGGGGGGCAGGCAGAGAAGGAGTTACACAGTGGGTGGGAGGTGGGCAGGCAGAGAAGGGGTTACAGTGGGTGGGAGGTGGGCAGGCAGAGAAGGGGTTACAGTGGGGGGAGGGGGGCAGGCAGAGAAGGGGTTACAGTGGGGGGAGGGGGGCAGGCAGAGAAGGGGTTACAGTGGGGGGGAGGGGGCAGGCAGAGAAGGGGTTACAGTGGTGGAGAGGGAGGAAGGCAGAGAAGGGATTACAGTGGGAGAGAGGGGGGCAGGCAGAGAAGGGGGTTACAGTGGGGTGGGGTGGGGGGGGGGCATTGTTTGGGCTCTGTGCCCTACCTTCTTTAAACATCCCTGGTGGTCCGGTGGGTTAATGCTCCGGTCTGAGCTCCGCCGGGTGCAGAGCTACAGACCGTGTAATAAAAGTCTTGCGAGCTCCCCGAGTGTTGCCATGGTCACAGGGTCTGCAGCTCTGCACCCGGAGGTGCTGGGCAGACTGATTGGAGGGAGCCCGGCGGCATACAGGGCAAGCCGCCGGGCTCCCTCCTGGTGTCAGTCTGCTTGCCCGATTCCCCTGCGGCCCTGGATGTGTGGGTCAACGCGACCCACTGGGAATCGACCTCCGACCCACACTTTGGGAACCGCTGGTCTAGAGAAATACATCCCCAAGTTTTAAAAAGATATAATAAAGAAATATCCAACAACTCCTCAGAGTCAAGAAACCTTGGCCTACATTTTAAAAAGGATGCTTTGAATTTACCTTAATTTACTTTGTATTAAATCAGGGGTGCCCAAAAGTTAGATCCCCAGATGTTGTAGAACTAAAGCTCCCATGATACTTTGCATTCCTTTAGAATGAAAGAGCTTAATAGAAGCTGTAGTTTTAAAACATGCTGGGATCTACCGTTCGGTAACCCCTATATGAAATGAACCTTAAAGTTCTCAGAGACACTGAGAAAGCGCCCCCCCAAACACTGAGAAAGCCGCCCCCCCCACAAATCTCTTATGGAAAAGAGATAAGAAAATGCATGCTGTGCAATTCAAGACTATGGCATCACCACATCAGGTTTAACAGTCTCTTCAATACCACAGGGCTCAAAACTACTCAAGGCACAGAGTAAGCATACAATACAAAGATTTGGGGTAGACAATAAGTGAATTTCCTCATTGTGACTTCTCAAACAGAAGGGTAAAGGGGAATCCCCAGTTTTTATCCAAACTACATGAAAACAGGTTGACAAATAAAAATGTGACTTCGCCCAGTGACTCTTCATGCCAAATGCATGTTATTTAGTGGTTATAATACATCAATATCAGTTTATAAAAAGTTTAAAGGGAGACTATAGTCACCAGTGCAACTATATGTATTCCTGACCCTATAGTGTTAACACGACCATCTAGCCCCCCTGGGCCCCTCATGCCTCTCCATAAATATTGTAAAAATCTTACTGTATTCAAGCCAGAAGCTGTAAATCTGCATGCTGACTCAGGAAAAACAAGCAGTTTGCTGACATGTGATAGCCTGATCCAATCACAGTGCTTCCCCATATGATTGACTGAGACTGACAAGGAGGCAGAGCCAGCATGATTCAAACACAGCCCTGGCCAATCAGCATCTCCTCGGAGATGAATTGAATCAATGAACCTCTATGAGGAAAGTTCAGTGTCTGCATGCAGTGGGAGGAGATACTGAATCACAGGATGCTCGTGCACAGCAGATCTGAGTGGATGGAGGCATATTATGCCTCCATCAATTCAGAAGTCCCTCTGGTTCACTCTGAATGACTGCAACTGGAGGTGTTCCTAGCTTTCAATGTAAACACTGTATTTTCTCAGAAAATACAGTGTTTACATGAGAAAGGCTGCAGGGAGCTATAGTTCTAACCTGAACAACCTCATTAAGCTGAAGTTGTTCAGGTGACTATAGTGTCCCTTTAACTATAAATTAACATCGGAGTTTTTTTGCACAAGTAGTATAATGTGCAGCAAATAAATGTTCTGTATTTGCCATATATGAGTACTTAAAATGCACAAGGTTATCTTAAAACAAGCATGTCAAACTCTAAGTCTTGCACGGGCCACAGAACCAAGGTTTATGTTTATGTGGGCGGCAAAACATTTTTTCTATAGAAACTTAGGTTTATTTAGAAAATTACAGTTTAAAAAAAAAAAAAAAAAAAAAAACCTGCATCCCCCTCTAAACCACAGCACCCCCATATACTAAATCCCAGCACCCCCCTCCAGCCAACAAGCAGACTCCACTCACATTGCCGCTGCTAATATGTGACTCCGGAGTCTGGCTTCTGGTATACCCCAAACGGCGCAGTCCGTACCCTGTGCCAAATCGGATTCACCCGCTACTTCTTGAAACCCTGTGAAGGTGGAGAATGTTGATGTCATGTCGGAATGTGACGTGGCGTGGCGTTGCGTGCCTCCATGCACCTCCAGGTACTCCACTGTTCAGTCGCAGCCAATGCAACACTGACCCACACTGACAGACAGACACACACACATTCTTGCACACACTTTACTTTATTGCGCCCTACCTTTTGGAGCTGATGTGGGGTCCTTCTATCTGCTCCTCACTGCTCCCTTGCGCGGTTTAGTGGTGCCGGAATAAGACATCATATTCCGGTGCCCGGCTTCACTACAGACGGCGCGAGGGAGCAGTGAGGGGCAGGTACACTGAGCTCCCTTGCTGGCACTCCTCCCCGGCCAGGTAAGTTTTAGCAGAGTAGGCACCTGCAATGTTGGGAAAGCAGGTGCATATTCTGCTATAACACCAGCATGTACACGCGGCTCGCCGGGCCGCAAAGATGGTCCATGTGGTCGCATGCAGACCGCAAGTGTGACATACTTGTCTTAAAACAGTGGCAGTGGGGGTGGGTGGGGACTGGGCACTGGCAGGCATGTTTCTGTTTAGTTTAATTAGGTTTTGTTATAATTTCATAGAACAGAGGATGCCAGTTTATGACTTGTTTGACTACCTATGACTATTTCCAAGTGCCTATTCCACTTGTACATGAAACTACTCATTGACATCCAATGTATGTGTTTTGCATTTCTATTTGTCTGACACACTCAATAAAAAATGCATTAAAAAAAAAAAAGGGGCACATGGTATAACATATTGTATTTGTCAACCAATGGTTAGAACTATTATATAATGAGCATTGGCGAGATACAGGAGAGCGAGAAATCGACCCTTTGAAGGCCCATGACAGAAAGATTTGGTCTGATATTCTTCCTTTAACCCCTTATGGACGGAGCCAATTGTACAAGTTGTGATCAAAACAAAATGTAAACAAAACCTGAAATTTGCACTAGATGTCTGGTTTCTCATAATTCACCTCTTTCATATTAAGTACACCCACACATATATATAATTTTATTCAGGAAAAACAGGGCTTTCACTTAACATTAGATATTTAGCTATGAAACATACTTTAAGATGAATACAATACAAAAATAAAATGTGAAAAATTAAGAAATTTTATTTTTTAAATATCTGCATGGAATTTTAACGGTTAGTCATAATACGGTTAGTGGTTACTGCAATAAAGTACACATTTGTATTCAGCAATGTCTCATGAGTAAAACAGTACCCCCTACGTACAGGTTTTATGGTGTTTTTAATAAACAGGTACAGGGTCAAATAGCACATTACATTTTTCAGTTTATTCACATAGAAATTTGCCAGATTGGTTATGTTGCCTTTGAGACCGTATGGTAGCACAGGAATGAGAATTACCCCCATGATGGCATTCCATTTGCAAAAGTAGACAACCCAAGGTATTGCAAATGGGGTATGTCCAGTCTTTTTAGTAGCCACTTAGTCACACGTACTGGTCAAAGCTAGCATTCATATTTTTTTGTGTGTGGAAAAATGCAAAAAAAAAAATTATTTGAATGCTACTTTTAGCCAGCGTTTGTGACTACTGGTCTACTTTTGCAAATGATATGCCATCATGGGGATAATTCTCATTCCTGGGCTACCATACGGTCTCAAAGGCAATATAACCAATCTAGCTAATTTCAACGTGAAAAAAACTAATGCAAACTTTATATTTGCCTCTAACTAACCTATACCTCTACCTTACATACCTGTCTCTTGCTCTCTCCTATAGGGCTGTGCTTTACTTTCTCCTACAGCTCTGCTTCACTCCCACCTCATTTGATTGATATTTCCTGTCCTAACGTGTCTTATACCCCACCTCCTATAGACTGTAAGCTCGTCTGAACAGTGTCATCTTCAACCTATTGTTCCAGTTAGTTTTCTTGTAATTGTCCTATTTATAGTTACATCCCCCCTCTCATAATATTGTAAAGCGCTACGGAATCTGTTGGCACTATATAAATGGCAATAATAGTAATATTATTATTATTATTATTAACTATTGAAAACATAAAACCTGTAAAAGGGGTACTATTATACTCTGGAGACTTCGCTGAGCACAAATATTAGGGTTACAAAACTGTAAAACGTATCAACAATTATATCGTCAGTGAAAGCGTTGTTTGTGTTTGAGAAATGCAAAAAACAGGACTTTCAATAACTATCACCATTGTGGTACATGTTTGAAACACTAATATTTGTGTTTAGCAAAAGTCTCCAGAGTAAAACAGAACCCCCCCTGTACAGGTTTTATGATCTTTTGGAGTCTTACAGAGTTAAATTGGGCTTGCAAATTAAATTCTCTCGATTTTCTGCCTGGGTTGTCAGGCAGGTCCCTCAAATTGTAATAAATAAAATCATAATTATGTATAAAGATTACATAAATATACACGTAGAAATTATATTATATTATATTATATATACACACACATACATATATACATACACACACACACACACACACACACATACATATACACATACATGCATACATAGTTATCTATTTAAATTCTTTGCGTATATTTATGCCGTTATATTTATATACACACACATATACACATATACATACATACATACATACATACATACATACCAACAGAGTTGTGGTGGGGAAATAAGTGTGGATGAAAACCCCTTCCACCGGAAGTGGATAATTAATACATTGCTAAACTCAAATACACACACCAGTCAAGCCATAAGACGTGGTCTTTCCACAGAAATTTCACTTTAACAGTTCTCTCACTACTGCATAAATTTTCCTTAAGGCCTCACTTCACCTTCGTATCATTCAAATTAAAATTCACATTGCGGGCTTGTCTCTAATTGACGGACCAACGTTCAGGTCCCTCAGCTTACCAGAGTTCTTACGTTACGGTATCTGATACACACCTACCCATACATTCAACATTTTTACACTCATACCAGTGGCATGCCTCATGCCCACTAGCATCTTTTTCCCTAAGGTTTCCCAGACCGAGCCCGTTCCCAGCAGAAGCAATAATATATGGTAATCTTCCTGCAGATCAAAGAAAGAGGACAAACACTCAAGGTTTAAGTATCTACATACGTTATATAACACCATTCTAAGAGACAAGCCCCATCAGGCTAGAGAACTGGCATTGAGGGTTAGGCGCTGGCATTAGCTATCCTAAGGAATACTACTGTCCCGCGCGGTCTACACCCCACCTCATACACTGAGGTTTCAGCCCCATGACCAAATCATAGTTAGCCACCTCGCTCACCCTTCTTTAAGCCTACAGTTAGGGCCTCCCAAGTCACGGCCACACATTTTGAATCTCTTACAGTCACGAGAGGCAGACATCCTGACACCACGTTCTAGTGGCCACAAAATTCCCTCGGCCCAAATCATAGTTAGAGCCTCTCTCCGCCACTTGGCAATAGCAGTGCCTAAGCGGTCACTTGGTTCTAGGTAAATTCTCCGCCTCAGCACTAGCTAGCAGGCCAGTTCTCTAAAGGTCTCATCCACACCTCTAAGATACATTACTTATCCAAATCATTATTTCTTTTTCAGAATGTCACAAGTATCCATCCCATACTTGTGACATTCTGAAAAAGAAATAATGATTTGGGTAAGTAATTTATCTTAGAGGTGTGAATGAGACCTTCGGAGAAATAGTTGGTCTGCTGTTGGACGGAATACCCAGCATGCCAGTCTGGCCTGGGTCTCCAAAGGAATCCCTCACCCCTTCTACCCTCAGTTCCTGGGATTCTGATACATTCCAAAAATATCAGAAGAGCTCAGACACAGGGGTATCCCCTCCCCAGCCTCTGCCAGTAATGCGGAACTACACAGGCTCACGACGGCTCAGACCAACGTTCCCAGGCCCGGCTCTAGTTCACAAGGTCCGTCAGCTTTCTCCTCAGATTCCAAATCAGGAGACACCGGTCGCTATCCTGGCCAGCCTCCAAAATGATTAACAGGCTGATAAATGAAATCCGCTATAGTCACACCAGGTGTCTCTTTAAGCCCGGCAGGCCCTCACCTGGCGATCTCTGTCATACAGTCTGGCTTGCCCCTCATTTCCCTCCCAGTCCCCCACCACCCACTATCACTACTCCATCCGTCTCACCGGCCCACTCTGTTCATATTTCGATGGAGAAGGTAATTCTCGATGGAAAGGACGTTAAACTAACATCACTACTTAACTTCACAAGTCACCCTTCAGTACTACGGTTACATTCTTGGCGACATTTCAGTAGTCCTAAACAGCCAGACCACGACTTAAAGCTTTCCATTCCTCGGTTTATCATTGCCTCTCGCATAGAGTCAGTCACTTCTACTTCTCACCACTCCTTAACCCCGCGCACTAGTCAGGGAGGCAGCCAGAGGGACTAGCCGGGCTGACCATTTCATTTCTGGGGAAGGCTCGGGTGCACTATTCTTTGATACAGGGCTATGCCATTTCACAACATGCAGGATTTTGCACATCTGCTCCAGAACCCACACCTAATCCACATACGCAGACCGTCTGTCACCTAAGATACGCCCAACTAAGGTTAACATTGATATCCTGGAATACTATCTGCATTTACACCCAGCTAGGCATCTGGTAGATTCTGGTGCTGGGTTTCTCACAGGGGTTCACACGGGCCTTATCGCCATTCCCACAGGTACACTCGTATGCCCTAATCTATTATCTGCACCCTTTGACCCTCTTACGGTGGACCACCTTCTGTCCACAGTGGTCATACGCTGGTTTCACGATCGCCTCCTTCCGGTCTTCACACGTCTCATCTTGGCGTACCATTCCCATCGAGGAAGCCGTTCACTATACCCTATAATACTGATCATAGACCTCTTCCGCACCGCACTCTACATCCATTCCCAGCATCAAACTCCCTCATTCCTGCTATGAAGTTCTCACTGCACTACGAAAATCGACCATGCCATACAAGCTATCACTTCAGTAAGGCTTGGTTGAGCAAGACAGACTTATTCAACGCCTTTAATCTACTACCTATTCACCCTTCACTATGGCACCTTGCCTACGTTCGGGCGGCCATCCTCACTAACCATTTTGTGGCTGATTTACAGGCTGACTTGGCTGGCAGCAACCTCTCATCTCTTTTTAGTCTGCCTTTACATTCCTGGCGTCCACAACACAGCCGCTGACGCTCTTTCACGCTCAGTTCAAGGTCTTCAGGCACCCCCCTACGACCCACTACGTACCATCCAGGATACCACCATTCCATGAGCTGATCTTGGACTACGCACACAATTACACCTCGTACAGTTTGTGCGCTTCACGCAGTTTCACGACTACTCTATCACTCACGCTAGGGCTTTGTATATTGTACCATGTCACAAGGAGTTTGCATGATTCATGACTCTTGCAGTTAAACTATTGTAATTTTTGCCTCTTCCTCTAAATCTACAAATCAAGCATCTTATTTATACCACCTATGCCGTCACTCAGTTTTTTACGTATCCAAGGTCAGCCACACACTATCAGTACCAATCCGTTACTTCACGTCTAAACCTTCCATTAAGGTAAGCTACATCATGGCTTCCTTCGCTGGTCTCTCTTTCGCAAAGTGCTGCATCAGCAGCTTCAAGCTCTTACACCCCAGTCTACATCACTAAGTGATGGGGCCACAGGTAATCCTCAGCTCAGTTATAAATATACCTCAGAGTAAAACTCCTTACAAGCTTTCAGTACACAAGCTGTATAAAGTTGCAATAAAGTGTTTTTCTTTGAATCCTCTTTTGCCTTCTTTTACAGGCCTAGTCGTACGTTGGTTTCGGCACACCTCAACCAACTTTGCTTCTCCTACATTCCATTACGTATTAGATAAATTTCGAGCACAAGTTGGAAGGCCATTTGGCCTGAATTTGTTGGAGGAGTTATGATCCGATATAAACCATACCACCCTACTTACCTTTGTTGTGCAAGCTGTTTGTCCCCACCCACCTACACCCATATTTATTAACAATTCACTTTGTGGGCCCTCTTTTACAGGCCTACTCATACGTTGGTTTCGGCACACCTCAACCAACTTTGCATCTCCTTCTACATTCCATTACGTATTAGATAAATTCCGAGCACAAAATTATATATATATATATATATATATATATATATATATATATATATTGGCCGTATTAGTCCTGTAGACAACATGCCAAGAAGTATTGCAGTATGGAATGATACCTTTTTTTATTGAACCAACAATATTTCAAAGACAAGCTTTCAAGAGTTTTCCTCTCTTCCTCAGGTCTGAAACAATACTGATGAATCTGAAAATGATCACACATTTCAACACCAGAAATGAAGGACATAATGTAGACTGGCTTTCTCACACACTACAAAAACCTTTTATAAACACACACATCTTAATATCTTAGACAGTATAGTTCTTTTTCAAAAGTCTCGTTTCACCTTTATTGGATCAATTTATATACATATATATTCAGCTATATACTTGCATGGCCTGCTCTGCTGTTGTTTTCTTGTGTTTTTTCTTATCAACCCCTTAAGGATGGCAGGCGTGCTATGCCGCCCTTGGGGGACCCAGCTCTAAGCGCTGGCGGGCAGCATAGCACGTCCATGCCGCCCTATTCAGTTACCTGATTAGGATGGAGGTGACTTACCTGGCATCCCAGGGAGTCCCTCTGCTGCCAATCCGGCTCTCCATGGCCATGTGATCGCAAGGTCCTCACAAATCACATGGACGGAATAGCCATCCATAGCAGTGCCAGCAGGGTAAGTGCCTGGAATGACAGGTAGTCCCCCTGCTGCCTGAAATAAAGTCCAATAAAGTTTTAAAACAGTGTAAAATAAAGTATTATATATATATATATATATATATATACACACACACACACACATATATATATATATACACACACACGTTAAAAATTTATTAAAAATAAATATTTGTGTAATTTTGTTCTAACTGTATTTTGAGATATATATATATATATATATATATATATATATATATATATATATATATACACACACACAAATGTTTTTTTTTTTTTAAATCACACACATATACATATACATACACTTTCATTCTACATATATATTTATGTAATTTTTTTACATAAGTAAACTTGCAGGACCTGCCTGATAACCCAGGCATAAAGTCCAGAGAATTTAATTTGCTAGCACTATATTTAACCCTGTAACTAATACACCCAAAAAACCTATACATGGGGGTTACTGTTATATTCGGGAGACTTCGCTGAACACAAAATATCAATACAGGAAAATGTATTACAAGGGTGATATCAGTGAAAGTGATTTATTTTTTGCATTTTTCACACACACAAATGGCACTTTCACTGACGATATAATTCTTGTGATACGTTTTACGTTGTTGAAACACTAATATTTGTGTTCAGCGAAGTCTCCTGAGTATAACAGTACCCCTCATGTACATGTTTTATGGGGTTTTCAAAAGTTAGAGTCAAATATAAGGCTTGTGTTTCAGTTTTTTCACATTGAAATTCACCAGATTAATTACGTTGCCTTTTAGACTGTATGGAAGCCCTGGAATGAGAATTACCCCCATGATGGCATGCCATTTGCAAAAGTATAAGACCCAAGGTATTGCAAATGGGGTTGTCACAAACACTGTTCAAAATTAATGTTGAAATTCGCTTTTTGCATTTATCACACACAAACAAATTTTAACGCTAACTTTGGTCAGTGTTTGTGACTAAGTGGCTACTAAAAAAGACTGGACATACCCCATTTGCAATACCTTGAGTTGTCTACTATTCCAAATGGTATGCCATCAAGAGTCTCATTCCTGGGATACTATACAGTCTCAAAGGCAACGTAATCAGACGAATTTCAATGTGAAAAACTGAAAAATTTACCATGCTATATTTGACCCTGTAACTTCCCAAAACACCATAAAACCTGTACATATGGGGTACTGTTTTACACGGGAGACATCACTGATTACAAAAATGTGTATTTTATTGCAGTAAAAGCAAATAATATTATGACATTCACAGTTAAAATGTCATGCAGAACTAAAAAAAAAAAAAAAAAAGAATCTTAATTTCTCACATTTTTTTAAAAATATTTTATTCATATTAAATTATGTTTCATAGCTAAATATTTGATGTTACATGAAAATCCTATTTCTCCTGAATAAAATGATTTACCGTATATACTCGAGTATAAGCAGAGTTTTTCAGCACATATTTTGTGCTGAAAAACCCCAACTCGGCTTATACTCGAGTCAGTGTCTGTATTATGGCAATTTACATTGCCATAATACAGACAGGCGGCTGTGGGGGCTGCAGAGCGTTTACTTACCTCTCCTGCAGCTCCTGTCAGCTCCCTCCTCCTCCGCGCCGGTCCGTTCAGCACCTCTGTCAGCTCCCAGTGTAAGTCTCGCGAGAGCCGCGGGGTCATAGTGCGGCTCTCGCGAGACTTACACTGTGAGCTGACAGAGGTGCTGACCGGACCGGAGGAGGAGGGAGCTGACAGGAGCTGCAGGAGAGGTAAGTGCTTCCTGCCAGCCCCCCTCCTACACAGTGCCCATCCACTGGACCACCAGGGAGTGAGAGCCCTCCTCCCTGCCATGTATCAAGCAGGATGGGGGGACGGAATTTTTTTTAAAATAATTATCAAACAAAATAATAAATAATAAAAAAAAAATTAAAATAATGTAAAAATAATACTTATAAAATTGCCCACCCCCCACCAAGGCTCTGCAACACACACACACACACTGCATTCATTATATACACACACTGTAAATAAATATTCAATTAATATATATTTTTTAGGATCTAATTTTATTTAGAAATTTACCAGTAGCTGCTGCATTTCCCACCCTAGTCTTATACGCGAGTCAATACGTTTTCCCAGTTTTTTTGGGTAAAATTAGGGGCCTCGGCTTATATTCGGGTCGGCTTATACTCGAGTATATACGGTATATGCGTGGGTGCACTTAATATGAAAGATTAATTACGGTTGAACAGAGTCAAATTCCAAGTTTTGTTTACGTTTTATTTTGATCAAAACGTGTACATTTGGCTCAGTCCTTAACCCCTTAAGGACACATGGCATGCTGAGGGAGAGTGGAGGCGGCCAGTCTGGGGTACATGGAGGCAGTGTCAAGGGAGCTGTAATCTTTTGCGGTTCTTGCTCGGTTTCCTCACGTTCCTGCTGTAATGCCAGGAGCCAGAATATTACGTCACTAAAAAGCGAGAGAAACTTAAAGACTACAGCAGCCCCACTAGACCCCAGGGAAATTATCCACTCCAGCTCTCCCAAAGGTAGGGCTGGGTGGACTTAAAATAAAATAATTTGTGAGTGTTGGTGTCAGTACGTTTAGGTTATACTCCACCCTTGTTCACACGGGAAAGGTGTTTTACCCACTTCCAGGTTTGGATTGCCCTGCCTTCATGGCTGAGATTATCAATCTTGATCTTTCAGCCAAAGCAAAGCAACACAAAGATGCACTGCGCCGCACCAATCAGTGTCTTATTATAGAGATGCATTAAATCAATGCATGTCTATGGGGAACATTCAGCGCCTTCATGCAGAGTGGGGAAAGCATTGGATTGGCTAAAATCGGCAAGGGGTGGGTTCAAACGCTGTTTTGTCCAATCAGCACCTCCTAATAGAGATGCATTGAATCAATGAAACGCTGAGGAAAATTCAGAGTCTTCATGCAGAGCGTGGAGACGCTGAATGGCACTTCTGCCTACTGTGCAGCACTGAGCCAGGAAGCCCCTCCAGAGGCCATCTGAGGAGTGGCCACTTAGCGGTGTCCCTAGGGGCAATGTAAACACTGCCTCTTCTCTGAAAAGGCAGAGTTTGCATGAAAATGCCTGCATACAATGATTACATTAAGCTGTAGTTGTTCTGGTGACTATAGTGTCCCTTTAAGTGCATGGATGTTATATCATATTCGTAGAGAAAATGTTTACTTCGTTCAAATTTAACGTTTATCAAAATTATATACTGTGAAATTCAGATTCAAACTGATAATTTAAAAAAACAATCAGAATTCACATCACCCGTTTTCAACATATTTGTATATTTTTTTTAATATATGGTCATATAGCCTATATATGCTGTGGTGTGCAATACAATTATGAGATTAGGATAAGAATTATTAATAGAATGTGTATGTAAGAATTTAGAAATAAAAATATCACAGGCTTTGAGGGAAAAACAAAAAGGAGTGAGAAAAACAGCACCTCAATAAAAATTAAAAATACAAGACACCCCACGTTCTCTACATTAGCAAATGGTATGCATTTATGCGGTAATTTGAATTGCCAAACTGCTTCAATACCCAAAAATAATAATAAAGTATTATAGGGATTTAACTTTTGCACTAATACATTGGGGGCATTTTTTTTTTTTTTTTTTTTATTATTCTTTATTTTTGTAGTGCAAACGAAAAATACAGGCTGCTCCGATATGCCACAACAGCATAAGCAGGCAATATTTGGTACAGGATGATACAGTGAAGTAGCATTATTAAATCTGCACAATTTTTTGTTAGTAGATGAGTTGTCAAACGCTTTGGGTTAGGTTTAGTAAGATTATCATAGGCTAGGTATAATATAAAGCAGGACTTATAACAAGCTTGGCTACGCAATGAAGTTGTTGGGACAAGGTGAAATAATCAACGCTTAACAGTGCTAGGTTAGGTACATTAGTTATGCTGCCACAATAGTAATATGGTATTATGATTTACATTGACAAAGATTGAAGTTGCATTATAAATGGTTACAGGCTTCAAGTATAAACTCAGTATGTCATGAGTAGCTGCCCACATTGTTTGGTTTAAAACGTAATACAAGAATTAGCCGTAGCGCAAGCGTCTACAGACATGCATCCAATCCCTTGTCGAGATGAACATGCGTTTAGCGTAACAATTTAACTTGAGTGGAGATCATATTTTGTTGGTCGTATTTTGCCACCAGAAACAACTACATGCTAGACAAACATGTCGCGCTGAAAACAGTTACATGCCAGGCAGACCTTTCCGGCTTAAAACAGTTATGCTAGGCAGACAGACATATCATGGTGATAACAGTTATATGCTAGGCAGACATATCATGTTGAGGGCAGTCATATGCTATATTAATGAGTACAGCAAGGACGGCATGCCCCCCACAATATTGGATCTGCGTTAAAGATTATGGTTTGTCAATGTTAGGTTATCAGGATTATAAGGAACAGGTCGTCCTGATCGCTTGTAATCACAGCATGCAGTAAGACACACTCTCAAAGTACATGGTACGTAGAAGAGCATTACACATTAGAAGATGCTACACAAAATCATGTTAGGGGTGCATATAAGGCAATACCAGATCATCGGTATCTGCAGGAGAGAGTCCCAGCTTGCGAGTATGTGGGGCTTGTGCATGAATCTTCCGCCCTGTCTGCATCTCGCAGTGTGGGGATGATTCCTCTATGGCGTGGTCATGTCAGCCGATGCCCCTTTTGTGCAGGGGTGTTGTAGCTGGCAAGTGTGTGACTGGGAGCCGCTTTGATCATCAGCGTGTGATACGAAGTGCTGTTTCTTCGTCGTGACGGGTCTCCAGCGCCATGCACCCGGTGTGGTCCTGGACTCCGCAGCTACTGCATGGGGTGGGTCTGTTTGTGCTGGTTGCTTTGAGCGTCGGACCAGATTGTGTCTGTAACCCGCTTCTGGCTCCGCAGCTCTGTGTCGGCGCACATGGCTTCCGCCATCTTGGATCTAGGCCTGGGGCGTGCGCGGTGGTGTCTCCGAGTGCAGCTTTAGGGTGGGGACCGGGATCACCCCCCCCCGGTCCAGAGGGGGGGAAATCAGGACCGGGTCCGCAGATGGTGTGTGTGCTCGTCGGGCTCCAGTGGGCAGGATAGTGGTGCGGCGGCTGTCCGCTCCACTCACCGCCAGGTAAGGTCTCGCCTGTTGCCGCAGGGACCTCTCCCCTGAGGGACTAAAACTCTAGGAGCAAGCCTCTCCTCAGCTCCGGTAGCCCGTAGACATCGAGGGTCGCAGTTGTGGACCATTCACTCCCTCCAAAAGCACGGTTTACAGGCTTAAAAGGTCAGATTTAGCAGGAGCTGATGAATCCTGCGACCGCTCAGCTCGGCGGCCCGGCCCCGCCCCCCGGTATTTTTTTATTTTACCCAGAAGATTTTGCGAAGCATAATTTGGGGGGTTTGATCACAGTGGCACATATCAGATTTTTTTTTATTTTTTTTTTATTAAAGGGGTAAAAATAAAAATAAAATAACACACATTACCAAATTGTTCTCAATCTTTAGAAAGCCTCACAGCCTAATGTGCATATTAGAGCAAACACCAAGCCATGAGGTAAAGAGAGATGCCTACAGAGAACAAATACATGATCCTGTTAAGACATAGATCTTGTAAAATAAAAATCGGTTGCAAGAGCACAGTCGCCTACATAATCAAAAAAATGGAAGAAGTCTGGAATAAACAGGACACTACCCCTAGAGCTGGCCAACCAGCCAGACTAAACAAACAGGGGAGAAGGGCCTTGGTAAGAAAGGTGCCCAAGAATTGTATGGTCACTTTGGGAGAAACTTGCAGAAAGAATCATCATTACAACACTCCAATGCACTGGCCTTTATGACAGACCAGCCTTTTCTCACAGCAAGACACTTGAAATTTGCAAAAGACTACGAGAAACAGAATTCCATGGTCTGACAAAAAATAAATAAATAAAAAAAAATAAAAAATCTTGTGTGATGTAAACCGGGCACTGCTATTCATCTGTATGATACCATCCAGTGTTGAAGAAAGTGGTACCACCATGCTCTCAGGGACACCCTCAGTGCACTATAATGGTCCTTTAAGCTCTGGAGATGAGAAATTCCAGGTGTCATGGACTCTCTAGGCTTTTAGTGTTTTTTTTGTTTTTTTTCTACGCAGTAGAAAAAAAAAAATTGTTGGGGACATTTGGATTTTATTAGCCCCTTCGTGACCACAGTTTTTCCAAGATCCATGTATTTGGGAGTGATGTCTTTTTGGCACTTTTGCTGTGAGTTTGCACCATACATAAGCAAAGCTCAAGAACCCTTAAGGACGGAAGTAGTTGTTAGATATATATATAAAAATGTCCAAATGCTTGCACTACTATTGTAGTAAAGTAAAGCCAGGTGCTTGTTGGCAATAATAATAGAACAAAGTTGTAGAAAATAGCACTCCGGGGACTTCAAAAGTATAGTGAAAAAAGTAACTTGGCTTTTATGCAGCAACTGCCACAAAGTGTCAACGTTTCAGTTCTTGTGCAGAACTTTCGTCAGGATATGGTGCATTACAAAAACCAACAAATGGATACAGATTAAATGAATACATTGTATTGTATACAGGTGTAGCTTACCCCTGTCCCAGTGTGGTCCCCATGGTGATCGCCGAAAAAAATTGCGGGTAAAATTAACCTTAGTCAGTGTATTCAGCAGCTGAGTTATGCTGCTGTCTGATCTTGCGTTCCAGCGGGTGCCGAAATCGTCGGCTGGAACGCAGCCAGGTTGTTGATATGTCGATATAGCAACTAGCCGATCGTGTCTGGCTGGGAGGAGGGACTTGATATGTGGGAGGGGAAGAAACAAGCGATCGGAGCTAATCCTGATCTATGAAAGAACTTTCTACACAGAGTGGTCTAATTAATTATAATAGTGAGAGAGAACAAAACTCTGCACTGTACATGGGAGGCATAGATTTGTATAGAGGAAGGAGATGCATAATCTTTGTATTGATAGAAAAAAATACCGGCACTCTAGGTCTTCCAAGCAATGCTGTTTATTTTCAGTTAATCCAATGTCAACGTTTCAGCCCTAGTTCAGGGCTTTCATCAGGACACATAAGAAACATTCATACAAATGACAAGCTTATATAGGACTGTATAACTTATTAAACACTCACCAGATCAGCTGTTGGGAATCAACCGCGATATCCGGCGTCTATCCTCGCACAACTGCGCATGCGTGTAGCTCCGGGAATGCCCTCTCCGTCACCGTTCGGCTGGATCCCCCACGTGACGCGGCTACGTCACGTTGCCCCGACAACCGCAAATGCATTGCGGCTATGGGTAGTCCTACCGTGCTTACGTGAGCCGTCGGGAGAATCCCTCCTCTCGTCCGTGAGTGGTCGATCCAGCGAGGTGACGGCGGAGTCATTCCATGCCCCTTCTCGCAATGATAATAAAAGATATAGACAATGAACAATGAACGTAATCTCTTAGAAGGAAAATCTCTATACAATATCATCAAGGAAATCGACCCATTTATATTTAGTGTGACCTGCTCAAAGTGTGTAAAGTGTGAAACTATATAAAGCAAAAAATGTGAATAGTGTCAAAGTGATATGTACATATGTTTAGTGATACTAGAGTGTCAAACTAATATTGAAAGTAATATCTGTCCATCTGTACAATGAACATAATAAACATGACCATATAGGAAAAAGTGAATGCTGACTCTATATAGAATTAGGTAGAATGATTGTTGTGTCTCATTCTAAAGAAAAAAACGTGTCTTAGATAATGTGGATATCTTTAGAAACCTTATACAAAAACGTCTCTTCAACTCAGTGAAAAGTCTTAAAATATACATAATATACATAATAAGTAATAAGTATAGTGTAATTATCCCCTACTGTATACCGTCTCGCTGATGCCACTTTAGATAGAATATTATATAGTGGTATAATGAAAGCTATATAAAAAGGTACTGGCAGTAATCTTCTATTCAGTTGATCCCATAAATCAGCTGGGTGAGTGTTCAAAAGTTATATCTAGTACATAATTGCAATATAGGAAATATATGTACTAAAAATATATGATAAAAATATTTATGATACAAACTAAAACATTCGAGGGGGAGATAATTCACCCATTTTAGGGCTCAATAGATAATTCTTGATATGCGTCATAAAAAGGGGGTGAATGAGCACTTCTCATTCAACCCCTTCGGGGACAGTGTATCCAATTCTAATGTCCAGTATATTTCACGCTGCAGTAGAATTTTTCCTCTATCACCTCCTCTAGCCATTTCTGGGATGTGATCGATGGCCAAACATCTCAGGGTAGAAAGTTGATGAGCTTTCTCTAAGAAATGTCTGGCCACAGGTTTGTCCGTCTTGCCATCACGATAGGCTAGTCGGATACTGGACCTGTGGCCTCCTATTCTCACGCAGAGAGCCGTCTTCGTTTTTCCTATATAGCATAGTATATAGCTAATATATATATATATATATATATATATATATATATATATATATATATATATATATATATATATATATATATATATATATATATTTCTCTTTCACATTAAGTGCACACTAATATTTATTATATAACATTTTGTTCAGAACAAACAGGGCTTTCTTTTCACATCAAATATCTATATAGGAAACCAATTATGAATAAAGTATCAATAACGAAGAAATAGGGAAAAAAAATGTCCACTGTGAATATCATAATAAACATGTGTATTCTGCAATATCCCACGAGAACAATTATGCACGTTTGTTGGTATTTTTGGAAGTTACAAGCCAAACATGACCCCGCCGTCTTCATTCATGAAAATTTGACAAATGGATTGTTGCTTTTGATAGTTTGGCAGCCCAGGAATGAAAATGACCCCTATTATGGCATAACACTTGCAAAAGAAGCCAACTCAACATATTCCAAAAAGGTCTAATCTTTTTAAGTAGCTACTTAGTCACACAACTTTAGGGATCGACCGATTATCGGTTTTACCGATATAATCGGCCGATATTCGGTATTTTCGGCAATATCGGTATCGGCCAATAGGGATACCGATATTGCCGATAATACCTTCCAGGACTGCCAGGCTCATTACAAGCCCGGCGGACCTGGGGGGGCGGGCAGCAAGCGTTTACTCACCTCCCAGCAGCTCCTCCAGCTCCCCAGTGTAAATCTCGCGAGACCCGCGGCCAGCTCTGACGGCCACGGGTCTCGCGAGATTTACACTGGGGAGCTGGAGGAGCTGCTGGGAGGTGAGTAAACGCTTGCTGCCCACCCCACCCCCCCCCTCCCCTCGCTAAACTAATGCCACTGGACCACCAGGGATTAACATATCCCCCCTCCCTGGCAAGGAAACAATCAGGGAGGGGGGACAACAAAAAAAAGAAATAATAATTAAATATATATATATATAAAAAAAATTAATTAAAAAAAATATATATTAAAAAATGCCCCCTCACACATACACTATTATTATACACATACACTACACAAACACACTGTGTATATAATTCAGTGTGTTTGTATAGTGTGTGTGTATATATAATGCAGTGTGTTTGTATAGTGTGTGTGTGTGTGTATATAATGCAGTGTGTTTGTATAGTGTGTGTGTGTGTATATAATGCAGTGTGTTTGTATAGTGTGTGTGTGTGTATATAATGCAGTGTGTTTGTATAGTGTGTGTATATAATGCACACTACACAAACACACTGTATTATATACACACACACACACACACTATACAAACACACACTGCATTATATACACACACACTATACAAACACACACTGCATTATATACACACACACTATACAAACACACTGCATTATATACACACACACTATATAAACACTACACAAACACACTGCATTATATAAACATTACACAAACACACTGCATTATATAAACATTACACAAACACACTGCATTATATACACACACTATACAAACACACACACTCTGCATTATATAAACACACTACATTCACTATACACACTACACAAACACACACACTTTGCATTTAGTATATACAGCATTCACTTTACACACACTGCATTCACTTTACGCACACTACCCACACACACTACACAGACACGCTGCTTTCATTATATACACACTAGACAAATACACACTGCATCCACTACACAAACACACTGCATCCACTACACAAACACACTGCATCCACACCACTCACACTGCATCCACACCACTCACACTACACAAACACACACTGCATCCGCTACACACACACACTGCATCCGCTACACACACACACTGCATCCGCTACACACACACACTGCATCCGCTACACACACACACTGCATCCGCTACACACACACACTGCATCCGCTACACACACACTGCATCCGCTACACACACACTGCATCCGCTACACACACACTGCATCCGCTACACACACACTGCATCCGCTACACACACACTGCATCCGCTACACACACACTGCATCCGCTACACACACACTGCATCCGCTACACACACACTGCATCCACTACACACACATACACAGCTCCCCTGTCTAAACACACTGCATCCACTACACATGGCATGTATATTTTGTGCATTTACCTTTAGAAATAGTTTTTTATTTTCCAAAATGGTAAATGTACAGAATATCGGCAAATTATATCGGCTATCGGCCTGAAAGTTCACAGAATATCGGTATCGGTATCGGCTCTAAAAAATCAATATCGGTCGATCCCTACACAACTTGGCCAAAGTTATTGCTTATATTTTTATTTTTTCACACAAACACTGCACTCTCAGTTCATATGTTTTACTCCTCTAAAACACTCATTCGTGTTCAGCAAGGTCCGCCTCCCGAGTACAACAATATCCCAAAAAAAGTTTCATGGGGTTTTGGATAGTTAAAGTGTCCATTTCAGGATTTATACATGTAAATTTGACAATATGATTTTCTGGGCCTATGCCGCCTCTGAGACAGTATGGCAGTCTGGGAAATAACATGTCCACCATAATCGCATACCATATTCAAAGTGCTGGCCATATTAAATAGCTATACTTTTATTTGTATTTTTTCACACGTTACACAAAAGTAATATGTGTAACTGTGAGAAAACCTCAATATTTTTATGTACCCCCCATGTACTGGTATCCAGTTTGTTGTCACAGGGCCAGATACATCAGATGCCCTTTTCAACTTGGAAATTTGCAAAGGACACTGGGTGTTGTCACTAAAATAGAGGAAACAGAAGCGCTTAGGTTAGGGCTTGACAGATTTTCTTGTTATCTAGGAGTCAGCTAATACAAGTTAGGAGCCAGTTATATTTTCATTTACCATTTTCAACAGCAAAAATACAATTCTTAAAGGGACACTATAGTCCCCCCCACAATCCACATAAATAGCATCAGTGCCCCAAACCTCCAAATTCCAGTGTGGTGCCACATATTCTTAATACTATAGGGTGTCAGGATTGACAATGAGATATTGGCTGGCATACAAATTAGTTTGCACAGCCATATGCTCAAAGAAGTCATGAATCAATATCTTAAAATAACTTTCTGGCTCACAAATACAAACTCTGGTTGTGATGCCACGAGTTGCCACATATCGGGGTATTTCATGGGCACTTACATTTCTGGTGCACAGTTATGCTTAGATACAGTGCTGCATTCTGAGCACCTCCTTGTAGATGGGGTTACAGTGGAAGCATTAATACCAGAAGGCTCTATATCTGACGCAGTAAGAATGTCACGGTCCGATATTAAAGGTGTCACTCAAGCATTACCATAGTAACGTCCATGGAATTCTGTTTTTCCCCCACCTGTCTAACACCAACTAACTCAACCCACCACAACTGGCTGCTGGGAGACTGCATGGGATCCAGCGAGCAGAGTACGCCAGCCCTGGAGACAAAGGGGCAACAAGGACTTTATGACGTGTCAGTATGGCCCAACAGCCTGAAAGAGTGTGTTTTATAGGATGCAATTACACATCTTAATTTTAGGAATGAGTTTAAGGAGAGAGAGTAAACTTCTGATAACTTCCTATATGTATACATTAAATAATAAAGGGAATCTCCAGACACCTTAACAACTTTATCAGAATGAAGTAAGCTGCCGCTGGCTAGTAATAGTTAAATTAGATTTGAGAACAAATCCTTTTATTAGATCAGGGGTTCCCAAGCCAGTCCTCAAGTACACCCTACCAGTCCAGGATTTAGGGATTACCCTATTGTGTCTAAAGTGTTTTTTTCTTTTTTCTAAAAACACCTTACACACAACTGGGTAATCCCTAAATCCTGGACTGGTAGAGACTACATGAGGACTGGGTTGGGAACTAATGTTTTGGATGAAAATTTTCATAAATTTAAATTGAAAAAGTCGTTTAGATTCTCTTTAAGTGTCTCATGTCTGTTCTTACCGCTTTTATCACTGCCATGACCAATATTGAGTGTTTTCATTATTGTAACAAAGGAAAAAAAAAGTGAAAAATCAGACCCACGTAAAAGGGACACTATAGTGACCAAAACAACTCAAGCTTAATGAAGAAGTCTTAGTGTAAAGATAATTCCCCTGCAGTGTCAATGCTCAATTAACTGCATTTTAAGGATTAAATCACTTGTTTCTGTTTATGCAGCCTTAGCAAAAACATCCCCTGGATGTGACTGACAAAGTCTGCATGAAAACAAAATGGTTTCATTTTCAATCACATGTAACTTACTTTAAAAAAAATGTTATCTCCTGCTCTGTAAATTGAACTTACATACAGGAGGCACCTGCTGGGTCTAGCAAGCTATTAGCAGAGCAGGAGATAAGAAATTGTAAATTAAACAGAATTTGCAATAAAGGAAGTGTAAACATTCAATGACTCTTTACAGGAAGTGTTTAGAAAGACAAAAAAATGTAATTCACATGCACTGAGGTGTGACTAGGGTTGCATAAACAAAGTGATTTCACATCTAACTGGGCAGTGAGATTGCAGAGCATGATATGTACACCAAAATGGCTTCATTAAGTTGAAGTAGTTTTGGTGACTATAGTGTTTAAATATTAAAAAAAAAAAAAAAAGGAAGGAAGGAAGTAGTACAGCTATTGAGATAGCATTGATAGAATGCTTATGGTACCATTTACTATATTAGGAAGTTTACAACAACTGATGCATATTGAGCTTTTATGAAATAGACCAAGTGCTAAAAATGTGAGGAGTCAGAGTCAAAAGATTTTGTGCTCCGACTTCACATAATTGACAACTTGTGTGGAATTTTACAAACCATGAGTTTCCCACAACAGTAAAATAAAAAAATGAAAATAAAATAAACATTTGTATTTTGCTACTGTTAGTGAGCAATATAAAGACATTTGCCACATTAAGAACTTCTAACATTAGAGTCAAGCCAATTTTAGTTTTTTAAATTTACAATGACTTACTGGGCTCGTGTCCTTTCTGAGACAAAACAAAAGCCCTCAATTGCACGCCATGTGCAAAATAATAAAATAAAAAAGTTAGGCCACTTAATACGGGTTATTTTGCGCATTTTATTTCACCACATGAATACTGGAATTTAAAGATTAATTTCACAGGCTTTTGTAGATCCAACTATTCCCCCAGACTTGTATTATGTTGCATATCCAAAGCACTGCAATACCCAACATGTATAACTTTCCCATAGGTTGCCTGTTTGATTGCTTTCCAGAGATTCCCTTTATTGAAGTGACACTATCTGTGTGATCATACGGAGGTCAAAAGAACATTATTTCTAACTCTTACTAAGGCAACGGATTAATGTGATTTGCTCCCAGAACCGCCACACTGACTGGGAGCTAATCAACATTGCTGGCTGACTCAATAGTAAGGCAACTAGCAATAGACTGCCTACAGCATTGACTGAGAGCGCTGTGAAAGCTTATCAAAACAATTTCCAAACCTGGGGCATGAGAGACCTGGATACAGTATAGTGTAGTGATGGCGAACCTTTTTGAGCTTGAGTGCCCAAACCAGCAATTCATGCCAACCTTTTTCCCTCAAAGTGCCAACAGGGCAATTAAACCTGAATACTAAGGTTTAAGTTTTAAAGAAAAAAAACTCAGTTGTCCGAACTAATTCTCCCCTTCTCTTCCCCCCTTTCCCCCCCTCCCCCCGCAGCATCTCCCCTTCTCTCCCCCCCCTCCCCCAGTATATCCCCCTCTCAGCACATAAATAATGTTTAAATTTTTTTGGTGTGGGTGGGGGTTTGAAGTCCAACCAGGCTCCCTACCTGGTAGATCCGATTCCTTCCAGCTGCTGTGAGCGCGAAGGAGTACTGACTTACCTGCTGTTTCAGCACTGCTCCAGCACTGCTCCCTCCGCTGATGCAGCCGGGAAACAGGAAATTACGTCAATCAGGCAGCGGCGCCCAATTGACGTAATTTCCTGTCTCCCGGCAGCATCAGCAGTGCTGGAACACTACGTAAGTCAGTGCTCCCTCATAGCCCTCCATCCCACCCACCAGTGCCATCTTAACAACATTAAGGGCCCCCCGGCAAAGTAGTGCACTGGAGCCCTGCCTACACACAACTCACAGGAATAAAAATGTAAATTCAAGATAAAATTAGGCTTATATTTATTAGCATCTCCAACAAATGCAATAGACACACACACACAGTCCGCCGAATACACACACACACACCCTGTGCCAATCACCCAAAAAAAAAAAAGTTATAAAAACAAATACATTTTGTAAATAAAAAACATATGGGAGAGGGGGTTAATAAGACTCCCATATTGCTACATTGGAGACATTTTACATCCATATGGAACTATCTGCAGGTTGGGGGCATGTCTACTAAACATTACAACTGCTCAGTCGCTAGAAAAAGCCTCTTCCCAATAGAAATAAAGAGGGACAGTCCAACCAAATCAGAACACTGACAGCCAAGTCTCACTTTTCTCGAGAAGCCAATAATCAAAGCGCTCTTGGTCATATTGCAAAGCATGGGAAATTTCCCCACTCTATGATAGATGACATAGCATGGAAGGCCTATAAAAGATTTCCCTGCTTGTTAGGAGTGCCCATTCTGCAGGGAGCTCTCTACGGTGAAGATAGATTATTTTTAGTTGCGACAGGGGTTTTATTTTTGCGGCGAATATTGTTTTACTGTGTTCCCCCAATATTATGCTTATTATGGACCCTAAAAGGCTGGCATGGGTGGGGCCAAGGGACACTTGCACCCCCTCTTAAACTGTATATTCCCCACGGTTGGGGGCACAAGGGGGACTAGCAGTCGCTAGTTTTAATGTTTCAATTCAAACAAATGCATTTAGAGGTAAAATACCTCCATTGTAGGACTATGGGTGTCTTATTGATCCCTATCGAATTTTTATTTATCAATTTTGTTTTGTTTACATTTTCCACATAGCAGCCATTTAGCAAGACGAAGATTTTTAACAATTTTCGCTCTGCCTGTTAGCGCCATCAGCAGGCAAATAATTCTTCAAATTATCATTCATTTGAAAATAGCAAATGAATGATAGCTTGCAATTCTGGTGCTGTAGATTGCTTCAAGTGAATTTGTAAAAAAAACAGCCATTTCCTCATCCAAACCAATGTTACAGAATCAGGTGGATCGACCGAATTCTGACCACATTTGGCTTCAGTAAACAGGAGAATTGCCAATGCAGTTGGAATTTGGACCAGGCAGACCACACAAGGTGATGGCTGATGTCACCCCTCTGTGCAGGGAGTCAAGCAGGAGTCCAATGGTCAGATTCTACCTCAGTCCGACTTAAAGGGACACTATAGTCACCTGAACAACTTTAGCTTAATGAAGCAGTTTTGGTGTATAGAACATGCCCCTGCAGCCTCACTGCTCAATCCTCTGCCATTTAGGAGTTAAATCCCTTTGTTTATAAACCCTAGTCACACCTCCCTGCATGTGACTTACACAGCCTTCCATAAACACTTCCTGTAAAGAGAGCCCTATTTAGGCTTTCTGTATTGCAAGTTCTGTTTAATTAAGATTTTCTTATCCCCTGCTATGTTAATAGCTTGATAGACCCTGCAAGAGCCTCCTGTATGTGATTAAAGTTCAATTTAGAGATTGAGATACAATTATTTAAGGTAAATTATATCTGTTTGAAAGTGAAACCAGTTTTTTTTCTCATGCAGGCTCTGTCAATCAGAGCCAGGGGAGGTGTGGCTAGGGCTGCATAAACAGAAACAAAGTGATTTAACTCCTAAATGACAGTGAATTGAGCAGTGAAATTGCAGTGAAATGATTTATACACTAAAAGTGCTTTATTTAGCTAAAGTAATTTAGGTGACTATAGTGTTCCTTTAAAGTATATGAATATCATGGCAGAGGGATCTAGTGTTAAGGGCAAGATTTTCAGGTATTAGATATAAAAATTTTTAATAAACTTAAAAATAAATTTCCCCGGCAGTGACTTTCATTTTGTTCCTTGTTCCAGGAAATTGACCAGAGCCTTCTCATTGACACATTTCTGTGCTGGGCCACAAGCATGCACACACGTAGACTATGTGTAGACTATGCCTAAGTAAACAAATGTAGATATTTATACCAGATGTTTTTAACCCCTTAAGGACACATGACATGTGTGACATGTCATGATTCCCTTTTATTCCAGAAGTTTGGTCCTTAAGGGGTTAAAGGGACACTATAGTCACCTGAACAACTACAGCTTAATGTAGTTGTTCAGGTATGATCTATAGCTCCCTGCAGGCAATATGTTGTAAACCCTGTATTTTCAGAGAAAATACAGTGTTTACATTGATTGATAGGAATACCTCCAGTGGCCGTCACTCAGACGGCCACCAGAGGGACTTCCTATCATGCAGGGCCCTAAGGCGGCCCTGTACACGTCAGACGTATTAAAATACGTCTGACGTGTGCAGGAGAGAGAAGGCACTGTGTGCGCGCCTCTCTCCAGCCTGTCAGCAGAGGAGGGGGGGCGGGCAAAGACCGCGAGCTGAGCTGTCAGTCAGCTCAGCTTGCGGCCATGCACATCGCGTGCATGCGCGGTAGTGCGCTCAGGACTTCAGAGGGCGGCATGAATGCCGCCCTCTGAAGTATGTGCGCAAGTGCGGCGAAGCCGCGCATGCGCACAAGGGAGCAATGACGCTTCCAAATGGAAGCGTCTGATTGCTCCCTGATCACGCCCGCCTATTTCGTCATTTTGACGAAATAGGGGGCGCGGCTCCCGGCGCTGGAACCAGGTGAGTAAAGTCCTCTGCCTGGAGAGTCCCTTTAATTGCGTGGTTTTTTTTAACAGGGACTCAAATTGTATGTGCTATTAGCTTGATGACCCTTGCTCCATTTGTAAAATTAAGTTAATATTCCACACTTCTATTAGAATGTATACTAAAATTATCTATGTAATATATTAAATTCCTACCAGTGACAGGTGGGGTCGCATGTGTTAGAGGAATACAAAGCTGTATTCGTGGCACTACCGATCCCTCTGACTCTCTGACTCTCTTCCCCCCCCCCCTGGTCCCCCCCCCGTCCCTCAGCACTGGTCTAATACGCATTCGTGGCAAATGCTGCACGCGCATTAGACCTCCCCATAGGAAAGCATTGAATCAATGCTTTCATATGAGGAAAATCTAACGCTGGAGGTCCTTACATAGAATGTGATAGCAGATAAGAACAATTCGGCTCATCTAGTCTGCCTAATTTTCTAAATTCTTTCATTATTCCCTGGCCTTATCTTATAGTTAGGATAGCATTATGCCAATCCCACACATGCTTAAACTCCTTTACTGTGTTGACCTCTACCACTTCAGCAGGAAGGCCGTTCCATGCATCCACCACCCTATCAGTAAAGTAACATTTCCTGATATTTTTAAACCTTTGCCCCTCTTTTAAATATAGTCTCCTCCTTTACTGTATTGATTCCCTTTATGTATTTAAATGTTTCTATCATATCCCCCCGTCTCATCTTTCCTCCAAGCTATACATGTTAAGATCCTTTAACCTTTCCTGGTAAGTTTTATCCTGCAATCCATGAACCAGTTTAGTAGCCCTTCTCTAAACTCTTCTCTTTAGTATCAATATCCTTCAGGAGATACAGTCTCCAGTACGGCGTACAATACTCCGAGGGAGGTCTCACTAATGTTCTGTACAATGGCATGAGCACTTCCCTCTTTATACTGCTAATACCTCTCCCTATACAATCAAGCATTCTGCTAGCATTTCCTGCTGCTCTATTACATGGTCTACCTACCTTTAAATCAGAAATAATCACCCCTAAATCCCTTTCCTCAGATGTTGAGGTTAGGACTCTATAAAATATTCTGCACGATTCTAAATGTACTACATATTCTGGCTATTCCATGCATCCACTACCCTCTCAGTAAAGTAACATTTCCTGATATTTTTAAGCCTTTGCCCCTCTAATTTAAGACTGTCCTCTTGCTGTGGTAGTTTTTCTTCTTTTAAATATAGTCTCCTCCTTGACTGCGTTGATTCCCTTTATGTATTTAAATGTTTCTATCATATCCCCTGTCTCGTCTTTCCTCCTTAATGCAGAGCGTGAGGACATTCAGCGTCAGATAACAGTCCAAATGTCCGTTTAGATTCCGGAAGCCCCCCCCAATGAGCTGAAGTGGTCTGGGTGCCTACAGTGTCCCTTTAAGTACCACTAATTTATAAGTACTGGAAAAAAATTCAAGCCACATATAATGGGGAGGTCTGATTAAGCAAGAAAGGGCACTCCTTACGTAACAGGGTACTGACAAATAGGAGAAATGCATATTGCACAGGACATAATTTTCTCTGACAGTCTCCTGCCTGGGTTGTCAGTTTTATGGCAAAGTAACAGTGCAGCGGTTTCATTTATACCCTTTCATGAATAAAACCACCTTAAAACACTGATATATATTTCCATCCATCTCTGCAGAGGTTTTATAAACATGGCTCTGAAAGGTCTTCACTGAAAATAATGTGGTGGATACAATTATCTGAATGATTTCAGTTACTTCTTAATCTGTGAGGCCTTACTCCAGCAATTCATGTAATGTATTTTCTCTTAAATAAAAAGAGAAAAAGCAAAAATACTTGGCATAAGGTACCCACTGCATAAAAAGAGTTAGAATTTAAAGAGTTTTACACGCTTTTATATTACAAAAATAATAAAGCTGTTCCTCTGACTTGAGCAACTCAAACAAGGTCAGTTAATATGCAAACAAATATGTCACTTATTTGAGGGGAATAGACTGAAGAGAAAAATACTGCAAAACAGAGACCACAAAGATAATTACTTTTTTTTATAGTTGTGAATTACATCTTGTTTTGTATTGGAAAATAAAAGCGGTCTATTAAAAAAAATTACAATTTACCAAGAAATATAAAAGCTCACCATTCCATTTCTTTATAAATGAATATTTATTCACAAAATAATTTCTCTAATAAATACAAATATATTAAATTTGTTAAAGAAACAAGAAGATACAAAAAAAAAGTGCAAACATTTTCTATAAAGGATACAAAAAAAAAAAAAAAACTGTTTTAACCCCTTAAGGACCAAACTTCTGGAACAAAAAGGAATCATGACATGTCACACGTGTCATGTGTCCTTAAGGGGGTTAAGCAAAGATGGAAAAAAATACAATATGAAATAAATAAAAGCAGACGAAAATAAATAAATCTATATGAACCTCATAAAAATAACTGCTACAAAAGGTAACTTCAGGAACAATGGTCAAAGAGTACAATATACTAAATATTTTATGTAATTTGAAATTGAGTAAACAACTCCAATAGAAACCCATGTGCTGCGAAAATTATACCTGTATTGCATTTACAGTTACCAAATAATGATACATTTGTATAAATGTGTTTGAGATGCCAAATGTAACTTTTAAAAGTTTGGACAGTGTGGTTAAACGGACAATACATCAAAAATCAGAACGAAGAAAAACCATCACCCATGACATCCAAAAGTATGTTGCGTTTGCTGTGTACATTTCTTACCACTGCCATTATGTAGACAGAAATGTCAAACTCAGACTTTGTGAAAGCAACTCAGAGCACATCGAACAGAAACCATGCAAGACATTTAAACCAGGCAGAACATTTATCTAAAAATTATAATTTATATAAAAAACAGCCATAAGACAAACTATAAATCCGGCTCGTCCTGGGCTTTGTTTAGCCATACAAGCAATACACTCATTAAGAGCTACAGGTTGATATGGATTAGGAGCGGTGCAGACGCGGTGCTGAACGACAAAACACAGATCAAGCTGGCTGCCCTCTCACGTGTGCACCGAACACTATGGCGTGCCATACTATGAGTGATCGGGGGCTTTAAACACTGCATGTGCATTATCACAAACCAACATTTAATCTATTGCCAGTGCCTCCTTTCTCTCTCTCTCTCTCTCTCTCTCTCGTTCTCCCCTCCCCTCTTCCCTGTCCCGCCATCTTGGGCCGGGAGGAGCAGCCATTACTTAAAAACTAAATGACAAGGAGGGGATGTACAGTGGTAGTAGGGAAGCGACAACTTCTAACGGAGCAAGAGCAACATAAAAAAAATGAATAAAATAGGAGCAAGTAGATAAAAGATTACAGGGGTTGCAATAGGTCTAAAAACTGCAACTGCAGCAGCAAAGTCGACAAAGAACAAGCCTCCTATCCTTCCTGCAGTGATGATGCGCTGCATGGGGGGGGGGCAACAACAACAGAGCCCAACCCCCCCCCCCCCCCCCCCCCCCCCCCGATTAACCCCTTCCACGCTGCAAGGAATCTGCAGCAATGGCCAGTAAACAGTTCACAAAATAAATGACGGTCTGTACATTTAAATGACGTTTCTCCACCAAATCCTAAACAGTACTAAAAATGGTCAACCGAATTTCTCACGCCTTAATTGGTCAATACAAGTTTAACCCAGTGCTATCATTTGACCTAAAATATCAAGCAGACCCTGAAAAAGTGCTGCAAACCACGCATTTAAAAAGCCAACATACAACACAAGAGGGATCATTTATTTTTCCATACCACTCCCCCCCCCCCCCCCCCTGACGTTTGTTTTTATGTCATTATCCACAAGCAGGCATGAGAACAAAAACACAGAGCCCCCCTTCTTTATACACAACCACCCCTTTCCTTCCATGGGAGCACTGGTGACAATGCAAGGTCTCCTAGGCACCAAGGAAACCGACAAAGAGCTCAATAAGTTGAAAATAAGCCATAATAAACATTAAAGGAGTGAAGTGGTTGCAGTGGTGGTGTGCCGTGATGAGAGGGCTGCTAACATAGGATTTTACAGTGGACATTGCACTCATTTCACTGCAACAAACTACACAAAATGAGATACTTTAAAATGTAATGCAAACTCCCCTCTAAAGGATACTTTGAAAAAGTGTTTATTAGAAATGGGGGGGGGTCCAAGGCAGGTACCCATACAATTAGGGTACACAAGGCCAGAGTGCATGTACAGAGGGTAATAAGGGGCTAATTGCACAGGGCACATTATAACCACAAATCACTCTGATTGCAGGATCCCATCTGTCCTCTGGTCACATTACCTTTAAAAGCAAGGCCTTCGTTCTGGCGCCATCTTCATGAAGCCTCAAAAATCCATAGAGTCGGCTGCAGCCAGGACAGTGAGAGCAGGAGCCAGAGAGAGAGAAAGGCAAAGAGAATGTAAAATCAGTAACTTGTCACAAACTACCAATAATCACTGATAAATGATAAATAATAATGGGGGGGGGGCGGCAGCAAGGCCGGGGTGGCTCACTAATCGGGGTAGTTAGTATTAGGGGGTGCCTGCGGGGGCTCGTGTTAGGGTTTGGGGGGCGGGTGATGATAAAGGGAAGGGGGGGCCCCAACCTGTCGAGCCCGGCCAGGGCTTCTCTCTCGTCCGCTGTCAGGTTGGGGAAGTCCTCTTCGCTCTCGCTCGCTTTTCCCGCCGCCATTTTCTTTTCCTCATCACCGAGGGAGGCGGTCGCGGCGGCGGTGGCAGCAGAGAGCAGAGCTGCGGCGGAGAGCGACACTCCGCACGATTTCATGGAAACGCAGCGACGTCACTGGGAGCCCGGGCTGAGCGAGGAGTGCGGCGGCCGGAGCGGCGGGGACTGGCTGGCTGGGGGAGGAGGGGAGGGGGGAATGGGAGGGAGGGGATATTAGCCGCTCTGTGCCAGCCTCCTCCTCCAGCCTCACAATGTGTGTGCCTGGCCTGAGCGGGGGCTCGCTCACTCACAGCGGCCGGGCTCCTCACGGAGAGCCGCGCACGGCATGCCGGGACCTGCGGGTGTAGTCGGTGTGTGCCTGCTCGCGCTTTACATGGTGTTTACACAGCGCGGAGTGTGACTGACAGGGACAGCGCTGGCTGTGTGAGGGACTGACTGGCACTGTGTCACGGTGCGATTACACAACTTCATCAGAGCTCCCACCCTACTACTGCCACCACCACCACCCCGCTCGTGCAGGGGGCAGCCGCACCGTTAACTATAAGTTGTTGTAATTGTGTCACACGCCGCCGCCACCGCGCTCGGCCCCTCCTCCCTCCTGCAACGGCCACGCCCCACCCTCCTCTCGCGAATCCATGAGGGGAGGGGGAGCAGGGGGGCAGAGAGAGAGCCGCGGGCACGTGACCTTTGTTGACTTACGTCATCGCTCCCTCCCGCTGAGCTGTTTTGGCCTCATGCAATATACTTTTTTTTTTTTTTTGGCCCCTCCCTCCCCTTAATGGCTGGTGGGACAGTCGAAGTGACGTAGTTGTAAGTATTCTGCATGTGATTGGCTGAGCGCGCCTTCCATCGTGGGAAAGGGTGGTGTGACGTCACTGGCAGCATGCTTGGTTGCATGGTGGGCAGTGTGTGGCAGGCCATGTGGGAGATGTCAAGGAGAGCTGCATGTGGAGGGAGGTTTTTTTTTGTGTGTGTCCATATTGTATTGTTTGCTGGCTCAGACTACAACAATTTTTTTTTTGGGGGGGGGGGTTTGCAATATGGCAGTTTTTACAGTTGGATGAGTCTGGAAGCTCATGACATGGGCACAGGTTGAGCTGACGTCCTGTTTGTACTGGGACATTTAGGCGATTTGTCCCACCGTCCCAAGAATCCTTCTTTAGACACATAAATGTCCTGATTTTCGACTCAAAGGCAGCTAGTGCTGGAAAAGATCCAGTGCAGAAGGCTTTTTGAAACAAGTTTAAAGCGCTCTATACCTGGTCTCTTGCATAGTGATACTCTGCTGGAGACAGAATCATATTGGACACACAGTCTTCCTGACCAATACGTAGAGACAGAGGAGTAAGACATGCAACACATGGCTGCTTTCCAGCTGACAACACAGGCGCTGTCTAGAACAGCGCAGATTTACAGCAGGCCATGGCGGGCGGCCCCACAAGCGGTGCTGGGTTTTTAATTGTGCGCAGATTCGGTTTTATTTGGATTAGTTTACGGAGCAGAGAAGCATGAAGAGACTCCTGGGGTCGGTGAGTGCCAGAAACAATGGGGGTGAGCCTGGTCTCCATCACCTTCAGCCAACAGGTCTCGTAGAGGAGGACTCTAGCCAGGGTGACCAGGTGCCTTGGTTTTTTTATTTCCAAAATCTGGTCAACCTGTATGGGCTGTATGTTTGGATTAACACTGTCTGCTATACTCTGACTTGCAAGCAATTAAAGGGACACTATAATCACCAGAATAACTACAGCTTAATATAGTTGTTCTGGTTTGTATAGTCTGTACCTGCAGGCTTTTCAATGTAAACACTGCTTTTTCAGAGAAAAGGCAGTGTTTACATTGCTACCTAGGAACACCTCTAGTGGCAATCAGCAACTCCTTGGTCAGTGCTGCATGTTCAGCATCTCGACGCTCTATATGGAGATGCTGAATGTTCCCCATAGAGATGCATCTGCATCTCAATGAGAAGATGTCGATTGGTGCAGCGCTGCTTTTGCGGTGACTGCTCAATAGCCTCCAAATGCTTTCCTATGTGAAAGCATTGGATTGACTGAGATTAGCAAGATTAAACTATCGGGGGGGATTCTTTCTCGACCCCTGAATGCCAATCTCTACTTGCTGTTATTACATGTTATGCCCCTCAGTATTCTGTTTTTGCAAGAGTTCATCCTGTTTAAAACTCTGTACAGGCTGATAAATCCAGCTCTTCATGTAGAGAATTCCACATCTCTATTTTTTTATTTCTGCAAAGAACCATTTAATTTGCCTTCAATTAAATATCATTTTTTCAAGTCTATTTCACTTGAACTCCAAGCTTGTACTTCTCCTTGAGCCGTCTAATCGACTGATATCACCCCCAAACGTTTTTCTGCCGAGACTTGCCTAATCCCAACACCGGCCAGGCCCATCGGTGTACTTCCGTGGCTGAAGTCTCATGTAATCCCTGGTGGTGCAAGTGAGGCCTAGTGTTCACATTGGTATGGCGAGGCGGACAATCACTAGAATTGGGTGCCGCTGAGTCCCTGTGGGTTATAGTGCAGTTCCGTTTCCCCCCCTCTGGACCTGCTGGGGATATCCCTGTCCACACTTTGGAGGCCCTACCCCAGCGACATCAAGCTAGGGAGATTTCGGGCAAGTCTGAAGGAGCCTACCCTAAAATGGCAGATGCCATGTGTCCCTTTATATCTCGGCTAGATAAATTCTTCTCTGACTTTTGGCTGAAGCTGACAACAGCAGTACCTTGCACAGCAGGAGTCTCATACGGGAGACCACCAGCGCACAGCACGAGTTCCGGCCCCAAGATGGGGCAAAGAATGCGAAGGGGAGTGTTTCCCCGCAAGATGGCAAGAGCAAAGCCTCATACGCTACACATGCTATACCCCCGTCCTGACCAGACACGGCATGAAAACAGCGGAGTGCAGCTTTCCTGGATCCCGCAGTACACCATTGCACAGTTCTGGCTTCCCACAAGCTCAGAGTACAGAGGATTGGTCCGTGCGGATCCTGCAGGGCTTATGCTATGACAACCACTGCTTTCAGGTGTCCCCAAGCCTGTTGAAAAGTCTACCACGCAGGGACTTTGCTTTACCTCTGCAGGGAATCTGCTGAATGGAAACCGGGACTTTATCTCTGGCATAGTGCCTGTCCATCACGTATAATTCCAGCACCTGCTGAGTATTTGTTTAGTTCCTTTTCATTATTAACAATTCATGTTCTGACCAACTGTCAATACATATGTGGAACAGGGGAGGCCATGCTATATAACAGCTGCCATTTAACTAATTAAGCACTGGAGATGTGTAGGTTTAATGTGTATTTTGATGAGGGCACTCATTACTGCATTTACTGCTAATGCATATGTGGGACAGGGGTGGCTATGCCATATACTTAACAGCTGCCCTTTGACTAATTGGGCACTGGAGATGAGTGAGCTTAATGTGCTTTTTAAAGAGGGCACTGACATTACTCATACTGGCATCTCACTGCTCTCAAGTTAGCTTGTGAGACCTCCTGGTGGAATATGCTATCGTCAGGCAGTGTTATACTGCTTGTATTTTATTTAATTTTACATTAATTACTCATGCGTGACCCAGGTAGATCTTATGAGAATCACTAGTATTTCATCTTATTTTAGCTACTCTGCCAATAGAAAACATGTTATTAATGAAAAGACACTCAGATCTACATATAGTCTGACTAGCTCATGCCATGTATTTTGTTTATAATTCTCTTCTTTCTGTTAAAAATGTGCCATTGTCTCCATGCCATACTGATGTTTTCCTCTATTTTGATATTCTCATGCTTGTGTTCGCTGTTGTGGCATCACAAGCCTGCTTGTCATAATGTGCACAACCAAAATAAAGAATTACAGAAAGGAAAAAAAAAATCTTCAATTTCCCTTTTTCGTTTTGTTGCCCGCCTCTGCATTTCTATAGTGCCATATTATCCTTCTTTAGAACAGTTGCCCGAAATTGTTTTGCATATTCAAGGGATGGTCTTACTATTTAGTTATAATGGGGCAACATTGCATTTAGTCCCAAAAATGAATGTCCTTTTGTATGCATGACAGTACAGGTAGTTCCCGACTTTACAAACTAATTGGTTCCGAAGCCTAGTTCATAAAGTGAGAACTAATTTCCCATAGACCGCAATGTAATAAGAATAGGTTCCGTTCCTGACCAAGAAATTTAACTATAGAAAACCTAAATTATTAAGTACAAATACAAAATATAGGCATAAAAAATACATATATGTTGTAGGAACATTAAAGAAATACATACCATATTGAATTCTTAATCAAAATATACTCAATCATCATCGTCCTCAATGAAGATACATGTTGCACTTCATGAATGGGGCACCGCACAGTCCTCCCTTAGTTGTTTGGTACTTGTTGAAGGCTGCACCTCACTTGTTTCTGGTTCGTTTGAGACAGAGCTAGTCACAGCAGCTTTCTGTAGACAAGCTGTGATAGTGGTTTGCTTCCAACACATTCTTTTTTTTTTCGTTGTAAATTTCCTTATGGCAGGCATAGGCATTTCTTAGATCTCTAGCAACTTTGGTACTTCTCTCAAAGTTAGAATCTTGCGACTCAAAAATATTAATTGCCTTTTCCATGTGTTGAAATGCTTCCTCGAGGCCTTTCAAAGTGAAAGAATGAACAGGAGTTTCAGGTGCTGTAACATCTTCTACCTCTTCAACTTTCTCTTGTTCTTCCATATCTAAGAGGTCTTCATTTGTAAGTTCTTCCTCGTGCGCTTCAAGAAGGTCATTTATGTCAGTTGCAGAGACGTCCAGGTCAAATCTGATGGCAAGAGTAACTATTGCTTCTGTGTTCTGCTGTACAATTTACGCTGGTTCTTCAAACCCTTCAACATTAGTACCAAACAACTGAGGGCAGAGCTTTTTCCAAACACCTTTCATGGTTGTCTCTGACATTTTGTTCCAGGCATATGCTGTAATTTTTATTGCATCTAAAATATTAAATGATTTTCTCCAAAAATCTTTAAGACTTGGACCTGTCTCATTATCTGTTGCTTTAATCCCTTAAGGACACATGACATGTGTGACATTTCATGATTCCCTTTTATTCCAGAAGTTTGGTCCTTAAGGGGTTAATCAACATTTCAAATGTCTGCCGAAGGTACAGTGCTTTAAATGTGGCGATAACTCCTTGGTCCATTGGTTGCAAAATGGAAGTTGTATTTGGTGGCAAGAATATGATTTTGACGTTAGGGTGGTGATGTTGAAGAGAGGGTGGATGACCGGGTGCATTATCTACAAGCAGAATAACTTGAAAAGGTATTTATTTATCTTCACAATATTTTTTCACTTCAGGTACAAAATAAAGTGAGAACCAGTCTTCAAACAGCGAAGCAGTAACCCAACCTTTTGTATTGGCTTTCCATATGACTGGCAGTGTGCTTTTCACAATTCCTTTAAGTGCCCTAGGGTTTTCTGCACGATGCACCATCATGGGTTTTAACTTACAGTCTCCAGCTGCATTCCCACCAAGCAATAAAGTTAGTCGATCTTTCGCTGGTTTAAAACCGGGCATTGCTGATTCTTCTTTTGCAATGTAGCTTCTTGATGGCATGCGCTTCCAAAAGAGACCGGTTTCATCCGCATTGAAAACCTGTGATGGCGAGTAATTTCCCTCTTCCAATATTTCTGCCAACTTAGCAGGAAATAATTTAGCCGCTTCTGTATCGGCACTTGCTGATTCTCCAAGGATGTTATGCCAACCAGCTCTTTTTTTGTACCGATCAAAAAATCTGCTGGATCCATTACAAGGGCTGGATTATTCTGTAATGCTTACATGAATTTAAATGGAAAACAACTGCAGATCTCTTAGGATTTAGATTGATGACTAGGATACTAGAGAATAACACAGGTACTGTATCTTTAATTAAGTAGACGTATAACACGGGTACTGTATCTTTAAGAAAGTAGATGTTTGTTAAACGGAGTAAGCAGCTTCTGGTATGCATACAGTATAGCAGATAGGGGTTTGCAAGTCCATGGATACGGAGTAAAATAGGAATTGGAAGTTGCAGCAGGAATGATTAGTTTTGGAGTTAGAGGTAAGCAGGCTTGAGAGCAGGCTGCAGCAGGAATGATTAGCAGGCGTGCGAGCAGGTAGTCTCCTATTACGGATTCAAATATGACTTAGCTTTCAATGGTGGAAGTCCAGGTTTCCCTAAATTCTCCTCCGGGGAGGGAAGATGTTAAGAAGGAAGAAGAAGATCCAGTTACTAGCCGTGGTCGAGGTGAGGAGAAGGTGGTTAGATCGTTTTCCAGTCCGGGTTCGGTGCACAGAAGGTTTAGAGGAATCTTGCTAGCCGGTTTGATTTCGCGGAAACGCTTTTCAATAATCCAGCGTCTTGAATCTGGCGCGGTCTCATTATGTAGTGTGGTGGGACCGCATCAGAGAAGGGGGTGTGGCTATGCTCCGTCAACCCGGAGGAGACAATGTAATACCGGCAGTTAGGACATGACAGTACCCTCCTTGTAAGAAGCACCCACAGGGCGCTATCAACATGGTTTAGACGGATAGTGTTTGTGGAATGCGGTAATTAACCTGTTTGCATGGATCACAGAGGAGTTTTCCCAAGTGTCCTCATCGATTCCGTAACCCTTCCATCTAATGAGGTACTGCAGGGAGCCACGATGGATCCGCAAATCCAGAATCTTTTGGATCTCGTATTCCTCTTCACCTTGTACCAAAATAGGATCAGGAGTAGTAAGCGCAACTCTATGGAAAGGGTCCGGAAGATGAGGTTTGAGCAAGGAAACATGGAAGACGGGGTGAAGTTTCAAAGTAGGTGGAAGCTTCAATTTCACAACGTTACGGTTGATGATGGACAATATTTGAAACGGACCAAGAAAGAGGGAACTCAGTTTCTTTGAAGGACGGTTGGTGGACATGTTTTTTGAGGAGAGACAGACAAGATCACCAATTTTATAAGCAGGAGGAGGTTGCCTCTTAGTATCAAAAAACTTATTTTGAGTAGATGATGCGAGTTCAAGATTTTCATGTAATTTACGAAACAGGGAAGACATGTAAGAGTTTTGATTTGAAACGGTGGGGTTGGAAGAAGGAATGGTATGAGTGGGAAACGAAGAGGGATGAAACCCATAATTTGAGAAGAAAGGAGTCATTTTACTACTGGTATGAACTGAGTTGTTGTATGCAAATTCGGCCATAGGCAACCATGTGATCCAATCATCTTGTAGGTGGGAACAATAACATTGTAAATATTGCTCTAAGCATTGGTTAACTCTTTCAGTTTGCCCATTGGTTTGGGGATGATAAGCTGAAGATAGTTTGCGTTGAATATGAAGAGAAGAACACAATGCGTTCCAGAATTTGGAGGTGAACTGGGTTCCTCGATCTGATATGATTTCATCAGGCAGTCCATGAAGTTTTACTATATTATCGAGGAATACTTTAGAAAATTCAGATGATGAGGGCAATTTCTTCAAGGGGATAAAATGGGACATTTTTCGTGAAGCGGTCCACTACTACTAAAATGGTGGTATGATGTTGAGAAGGAGGAAGTTCTACCAAGAAGTCCATAGAGATGGATTGCCAAGGCCTTTCCGGAATCGGTAGACTCAATAATTGACCAAATGGTTGATGATGTTCAGACTTGGATCTTTGGCAGGTTGAACAAGTTTTGACATAGGATTCGATGGTGTTGTCTTGGCGAGGCCACCAATAATATCTCTTGGATAATTCTAGGGTCTTTTTTTATTCCAGGATGACCAGCCAAAGGAGAATCATGAATTAATTTAAGTACTTTATTTCTGAATAAGGGAGGAATGTAAATCCTGTTATTGAAATAATCGAGACTATTTTTCTTTGATAGTTTGGTTGACTTGGGAAGTTCAAGAGCATCTTCGCTTAGACCTTTTATGTCATCCAGAAGGGATGTTATGATTCCAATGACTGTATGAGGAGGAGTTCCAGTTACAGGAGGATCTCTCAAGTCAAGATCTTGGTGAATTCTGGAAAGGGCATCCGCCTTTTTGTTTCTGGATCCGGGTCTAAAAACTATTTGAAAATTAAACCGAGAAGAAAAGATTCCATCTTACTTGCCTAGCAGAGAGAGTCTTGTTGGAATGAAGATATTCAAGGTTTTTGTGGTCCGTATAAACCATTATAGGAGTTTGTGTTCCTTCAAGAAGATGTCGCCAGGTTTCTAAGGCTGCCTTTATACTCAGTAATTCTTTTTCTCCAATAGGGTAGTTTTTCTCAGCAGGAGACATGGATCGTGAGAAGAAGGCAACTGGATGAAGAGGATCTTGATCCAGTTGCTTTTTGCTGTTAAGTAGATTAGGTGAATGAGCTACGTCGGAGTAATTTTTAATACATTTTCTATAGAAGTTGGCAAACCCCAGAAAACGTAATTCTTTTACATTAGAAGGAATGGGCCAGTTTCAGGATACAGTTGATTTTGGAACTATCCATGCTTATCGAATGAGGTGAAATAACGTATCCTAAAAAGGTAATTTCATTAACGTTGAAAATAATTTTTTCTGGTTTAGCGTATAATTTGTGAGTTCTGAGTCTGGATAACACCCATCTCACGTGTTTCTTGTGTTCTTCGGGATTGTTAGAGTATATAAGTATATCATCTAAATAAATGATAACACAAACATCTAGAAGATCCCTGAAGATGTCATTTATAAAGTGTTGAAAGGTTGCAGGAGCGTTACAGAGGCCGAAAGGCATCACAAGATACTCGTAAAGGCCATATCGGGTCCGGAAAGCAGTTTTCCATTCATCGTTAGCCTTGATTCTAATAAGGTTATATGCCCCACGGAGGTCAAGCTTGGTGTAGATGGTAGCTGTTTTTAACCGTTCAATCAATTCATTTATCAGGGGAAGAGGGTAACGATTTTTAACTGTTATTTTGTTTAAAGCTCTGTAATCTATGATGGGACGTATAGTCTGGTCTTTATTTCTCACAAAAAACATACTGGAAGCAGCAGGTGAGCTGGAAGGTCTAATGAATCCTTTACGGAGGTTTTCATCCAAGTATTCCTTGAGGATTTGTAGTTCTGATTCAGAGAGAGGATAGATGTGCCCAAAAGGGATAGGGGCACCAGGTATGAGGTCTATTGGACAATCATAGGGACGATGAGGTGGAAGTGTCTCAGCTTCCTTTTTACTGAATACATCTGAAAACTCTGAATAACAGGAAGGTATAATTGGTTCTTCAATAACCTGAAAGATTGGAATATGTTGTATGCATGTTTCTTTACAATAAGCAGAGCTAAAGGTGAGAGAGAAGGGAGACCATGTAATTTGTGGGTTGTGGTTCCTTAACCAGTTGATTCCTAGTATAACCGGATAAAGAGGTGATGAGAACATCAAATATAAGAAATTCGGTATGAATATTTTTAGTGGTTACTCTTAAAGGAATGGTTTCGTTTAGTATAGGGCCCGAGGATATGAAGGAGCCATCAATCACTCTGACAGAAACATAAGTGCTTTTGCGAACACAAGGAATTTTATTTTTTGTTACAAAGGATGAATCGATGAACACCCCGTTTGCACCAGAATCAATAATGGCTTCAGTCGTAATCCTTTCTTTGTCCCACTGTAATATGAGAGAAATAGAGAATAATTGAGTGGTTGATTTTGAGGGAAGTGCACTTAGTATAGAAGTGATATAAGCATGCTTACCGCCTTTTGGATGTTTCAATAAGGGGCATTCTGGGATCACATGATCTTGTGAGGCACAATACATGCAGAGGTTTAATAGTCGTCTTCTGGTTTTCTCTTCTAGAGTCAGAGGACTTCTTATTACCCCTATTTCCATAGGTTTTGTTTGTGATGATGGTTTTTCAGGCGTTTTTAAAGGACTGAATGGTTTTTTCCATAATGAACTCGAGAGAGCTTTTTCGGCCTTTCTTTCTCTAAGCCTTCTGTCAATGGTGATTGACAGTTGAATCAGAGCATTTAATGTAGTAGGGAGTTCAGTTCTAGAAAGTTAATCTTTTACTGCTTCGGATAACCCAAGTCGGAACTGGTTGCGGAGGGTTATGTTATTCCATTGAGTTTCTATTGCCCATCTTTTAAATTCAGCAATGTAGTCTTCGACTGGTCTATGTTTTTGATGTAAGGTTCTAATGGTTAAATCAGCTGTAGATTGTTTGTTGGGATCTTCATAAAGAAGAGACATGGCTTCAAAAAATTCATCCAATGAGTTTAAGATGGGGTCATCGTTCTCCAAAAAGGAATGGGCCCAGGCCATAGGTTCACCTCTTAGAAAGGAGATAACTGAACAAACCTTAGATCTTTCAGTGGGATAAGATCTAGGTTTTAAAGCAATCAATAATTTGCAGGAATTAAGAAACTCCCTGTATTTGGATCGATCTCCAGAAAACTTTTCGGGATTAGAGACAGCAGGGTCGCTAGCCGAGTGCATAACAGTATGAGGAGTATGTGTTTGTAAGTCCCTTACATAAGTAAGAATCCGTTCATTTGCAACCTTTAGGTCTTGCATGCCTTGGGCCAGTGTATCAACTCTTTGATTCAGCATAGTAAATTTAGAATCGAAATCTGCTGGATCCATTACAAGGGCTGGATTATTCTGTAATGCTTACATGAATTTAAATGGAAAACAACTGCAGATCTCTTAGGATTTAGATTGATGACTAGGATACTAGAGAATAACACCGGTACTGTATCTTTAATTAAGTAGACGTATAACACGGGTACTGTATCTTTAAGAAAGTAGATGTTTGTTAAACGGAGTAAGCAGCTTCTGGTATGCATACAGTATAGCAGATAGGAGTTTGCAAGTCCATGGATACGGAGTAAAATAGGAATTGGAAGTTGCAGCAGGAATGATTAGTTTTGGAGTTAGAGGTAAGCAGGCTTGAGAGCAGGCTGCAGCAGGAATGATTAGCAGGCGTGAGAGCAGGTAGTCTCCTATTACGGATTCAAATATGACTTAGCTTTCAATGCTGGAAGTCCAGGTTTCCCTAAATTCTCCTCCGGGGAGGGAAGATGTTAAGAAGGAAGAAGAAGATCCAGTTACTAGCCGTGGTCGAGGTGAGGAGAAGGTGGTTAGATCGTTTTCCAGTCCGGGTTCGGTGCACAGAAGGTTTAGAGGAATCTTGCTAGCCGGTTTGATTTCGCGGAAACGCTTTTCAATAATCCAGCGTCTTGAATCTGGCGCGGTCTCATTATGTAGCGTGGTGAGACCGCATCAGAGAAGGGGGTGTGGCTATGCTCCGTCAACCTGGAGGAGACAATGTAATACCGGCAGTTAGGACATGACATCAAACCACCCACTGCTTGCAGAAAATGTTTCTTCAACGTTGCCTCCTTTTCTTTGTTTCAGCATCTCAAAAACTGATAAAGCTTTAGCACAAATGGTATCATAGGTAACAGGCATATGGAGCCGTCCAGTTTGATCACTTATCCATGCTGTTAAAAGTTTTTCCATGTGAGGAATAAGGCTTTTATTTTCCTTGGTTCGTATCCAAGTAGAATGCAGGGATTGCGCATTTTTTACTTCCTTTAAATATTTTTCTCTGTCTTTCAAAATTGTACTCACAGTTGATTTACTTAGTCAATATTTGGTAGCTACTTCTTTAGTGGTATTTCCAGCATCATGGTCTGTTATAATGTTCAATTTTGTTTCTAATGTTATGGCTTTTCGTCTTTTTATATTTTCATTACAAGCACCGACTGTAACCTCATTTCTTTTTGGTGGCATTATGAGTCCTAATTCTTCACTTTCTTCTTTCTCAACGTCCCTCTCTCCTTTATCACTTTCCTTTTCCTTCTTTAATTTCACACCTCTCTTAAGCCTTCCTCCTTCTATTTTTACAACGTCCCTCTCTCCTTTATCACTTTCCTTTTCCTTCTTTAATTTTACACCTCTCTTAAACCTTCCTCCTTCTTCTTTCTCAAGGTCCCTCTTTCCTTTATCACTTTTTTTCCTCCTTTTATTTTTAGAGCTTTCAATCTCTACTCCTTTTATTTTTTAGTGCTCCTTTTTTTTCCCCAGTATTTTTAGAGCCTTCAAGCTCTACTCCTTCTCCCCTTTCTTCAGACTCTTCAGCCCTCCTCCTGCTCCTTGCAATGCTACATCATGCTACAAGCTAACTCTTTAGCTTGTATCTGGAAGGTGCTATCCTCTGTGCAATTCCGCCTCAGTCTCAACAGTTGCCCTTTTGGGATACCGTTGAGCCAGGGTGAATAATGGCCACTATTATATGCCACATAGCCATTATCATCTATGTATCATCTATGTTCCTTATATGGAATGGTACTGAAGACACTTTTCTGGATTACTTCAGGTTTCTCAACCGAAATGACTGGGGAATTGAACTTACCCATAATATCAGTTCCTCAGCCATCGATTTTTTGGACCAGAATATCTATGTAGTGGGTGATACATTGAAGACCAAAACCTTCTTTAAGAAGGTGGATGCTAATGGCTATGTGGCATATAATAGTGGCCATTATTCACCCTGGCTCAACGGTATCCCAAAAGGGCAACTGTTGAGACTGAGGCGGAATTGCACAGAGGATAGCACCTTCCAGATACAAGCTAAAGAGTTATTGAATAAATTCAAAGAGAAGGAATATCCAGATGACATTCTAAGTAAGACATGGCATGAGGTAGAAAGGCTAACACAGAGGGATGTATTGGAAAAATCTATAAACAGTAGAAAGGACCCCCCAAAAGATCTAATGGTGTTTAACTTTAATTCAGAGCATAAAGCAATAAGACGTGTGATTAACAAATCCTGGCACATCCTAAAAATGGATAAAGATCTTGGAGACACACTACCTGAAAAACCGAATATTACCTTTTAGGGGAGCACCCAGTTTTAAAACTTCATTGGTAAGGAGCTTTCTAAAAGAAAAAATCCCACCGATAACTAGTAATGCATTTGGGGATTTAAAAGGCTTTTATAAATGTAGAACATGCCTGGGGTGTAGAGACACTCGCCGTACTGATAAAGTAATACATAAATTCCAGTCAACTAAAAATAAAAAGGAATACGACATAAGGGAGCATATTACATGTCGAAATGCTAATGTAATATATCGTTTAGAATGCCCCTGTGGTCTCCAGTACATCGGGATAACCACACGGCCTCTCTATGTGAGAATACGTGAACACGTATATAACATTCGGAAGGGGGTCATAAGTCATAGTGTCTCCAATCACTTTAAGGAGACACACAACCAAGACCCTTCAGGTCTCTCTTTTATTGGGATCAAAAGAGTATTCAAAGATTGGAGAGGGGGCGATTTTATTAAGAAAATCGGGCAGGAAGAGATGAAATGGGCCTATTATATGGATACATTAACCCCCACAGGACTGAATATCGATTTTGACCTCTTTAACTTCCTCTAATTTTCTCTAGTATTCAATTTCCTCTGGTAATTAGTTTTGAAATATGACCTATACAGTTAATATTTAATATTTACTTTATGTTTAATAGAGAGATAATGACCTGCATGGATTGGTATATGTTTAGTAGACATCCCTTCTTTGGTTTGGTATATTTGTGATATTTCAATATTATCATATGAATATACTTAAGGCTGTTTTTATTTTATTTATTTATTTTCTTCTCTATAGATGTATTCAGTATTTAATATAAATTCAGACATTATGTTGAGTCATTTTGACTTTGTCGAGAGACAAGCTCTTTTTTAGAATTATTATCGTTTTCATTTTCTATACATATGTTTGTAGTACTAATCTCTATTTGAAATATTAATATATTTCCTCTTTCCATTCTATGGGTATTGTTTATGCATATGTATGTATTTTTAACTAGTTATAACCAAATGAATAGACGCATTAGAAGCAGGTTTTCTGAAATCCATTTGCGTTCTATAAACACTGCATAACAGGTTCAATTAGTAATGTCTGCAAGGAATTTAATTTGGTTGTTTGGGTAGATGCTATTTAAGAGACATTGGGAGCTACTCACACTTACGCTTGAGAAAGCCCCAAGAGGCGGGGCGAAACGCGTTGCGTGAAACCGGAAACCGGAAGTCGGAAGTAACTGCGCTGGACGGGAGAGTCGGAGACAGAGTAAGAAAACTACTGCTTTCGTTTTATTAGGAAAACGTAACTCTGGACTTATTGAACTCTCAAACCAGCGACAGGAATATTTATTTTTAATGTTATTTTTAAGCATACTTTTTATGTCGAAATAAAATGGAATTTTACTTTTGAACTGACCGGTTACCGAGTGAATGCTTCCAGTTGTCTACCCATTGGATCCTACGATTACAAGGGACTGATCCTCCCAGAGCCAGATAGTTTGGAGTGGTACTTCAACCACTCCACAATTGTGAGTTTGGAAATATTCCTCTTTATCTAAGTCTATCTTTTTCAAAGTTATTGCACTAGGTCTGTGTCTCTTTATATTTTTAGATTGGACCATCTGAACAGACCTGTGCAAGTATTAATCTTTTATATTGGTGTTTATTAATCTACACAAGCCATTTGGTATATGGTGTTTTTCCAATATGTGTATATATCTGCGTTTATGCAGCTAATTGCATGATATGTTTGCATGCTTTGCACATTTTACTGTTTAAGGGACATATTTATTTTGCGCACCTACTTTTTATGGTTTATTTCTTACTTGGTGAATTGTATCAGATCCCCTTGTAGGTTGCTGCATCTATTTGTTTAATTTATTTTTTTCTCCATACTCCTGCGCCATCCTATTCTATTTACATTTTATACAATATAAAGATTTGAACATGCAAAAAAAAAAAAAAACAGCATATTAATGAGGCCAAAACCTATCAAATGCATTAAAATAGTACTGGTGACTAGAGTGTCCCTTTAACGAACTTACTCTTTGCTTTACTAACTCAGACTGGAAGGACTGCAGTCACCAGGCATACACATGTGACTGTATTCCTGGCACCATAACCACTTCAGGGTGCTGTAGTAATTAGAGTATCATATTTAAAGCCCTGAACTACATGCTTGCATGGGAAATAACGTGGTCCTTAAAGGGTTAGACAGCCAGGTAGAGCTTTTAGATGCCGTCTTAGTTTTGAGTTTTTTAAGTAGTTTAAAGTCTGAGTGTTTTTATTCAGTGAACTGTATTGAATTGAAAACCAATTGGAGAAATGGCCTATCTGCAACAATAACACAGTTGAAGAATGTGCATAATGTGCTTAGGTAGAGTGTGGTTGCACTTTGTTATATTCAACGTGGGTAGTTTAGGGATTCTGCTAATATACCTAAAATCAAGGATAAAACGGTGCAATATTGTCTGAAAATAATCAATCAGGTATTATGTTGTACTCACAAATTTCAGATGGTCAGAGCGCTTTATAGGGGCCACCGTCGATGATGTTAGGGGGCCTAAAGCTCCTCATTTAGTAATGACCGTCTGACACCTTGGCCGGTATTATGGTTCACAAATCCCAAGATAAAAAGTTGACCCAAACTGGTATTTATTCAGATAGGAGGTAAAAAATTAACAGCAAGTGTATAAAAAGGGTCCACAGGTGCTACGCATTTCGTTCTTAAAAAGAACTTCCTCAGGGACTAAACCTCATATAACAATATTAAACAAGTAAAACCCCAATGGCAATGTAAAACACCCTTCCCTCAGTCCTCTTTTTAGATAGGGCTAGTCCATCAGCGTGGAGTAGTGGGTGTTTCCTCTCACTTGGCTCCCAATTCTCTTAATGGATCTTTTCCACAGGTGCTTGTCCTTACCACAACATTTTTTTATTTTTTAAACGTGATTGCATATCATATTAACATTTGTACATTCATAATTTTTTGTACAAATAAATAATGATGGTTTATATTTTTGGTGCAAGGTACCAATATAATAGTGTAAGTCACCCTATCATAAACTCATATTGTGCTTTCTTAAAACGATTATTTTTTGGAAAGACATGTGTCTTCATATCCTTTATGACAAAAGCAACGAAAAGAAAATGTGTGTGTATATATATATATATATATATATATATATATATATATATATATATTTGGAATTGGAGATATTGGTTAAGAAACATAAAGGGTTAGAGGTAATAGCTAACGAGCAAGTATAGAACATATGGATATACGGAAAGGATGACGTAAGCATACGTGCGTCGTACCGTGGGGGGCGGAGCTGCGGAGGTCCGGCGTGGCATGGTCGGTGAGGCGAGGCTGTATGGCACGGCGGTGAAGACGAGAGCTGAGTGCAGAGTCAGGAGAGAAAGGGGACGGTGCCCCAGAGGACAGGAGCCAATCGAGACTGCAGTTGTGGAAGCTGTGAGAGGCGGAGAGAGAAGTGCTGTGAAGCTGTACTGTGGGGGATTGCTCTCCCAGAGGAAATAAGTGCATTAATATTCCGGATAGGAATCAGATGTTGCAGTACTTTTACTTTTATTTTAAGCTCTGATCAGTATCCCACTTATTGTTCTTCCTACTAAACTCCTTCCATGTCCTTGACCCCTTTGTTAACTAAGGAGTGTTATAAAACATAGAGGGGGTGGGGGGGAGGGGAGGAGGGGAGCAAAAAATAGTGTGTGATGTATTAAGGGAAAATAAACAACAAATATATACCAGGTTTTACCAAGAAAGATTAAAGCTAAAGGGAGGAAGAGAAGAAGAGAGAGAAAAAAAGATATTATCCATCAACTGTGTATTTCGACAACGGTTCTTGGTAATTATATCTGTGTAATAGCAGAAGGAGATCATTAAAGAGTTTGGTGTATTCCACTCTACAAGTTCATTCTAAGAAAAAGAGAAGGGAGGAAGAGAAAGGGAAAAAAAAAAAAAGAAAATATTTTTTTCTATAATGGCACTACTGAATAATAGCGCAAATTAGATAAGTAAATTAGATATGAATACAGCACCTAATAATAATATAATAGAATCAATGAAAAATAAGCACTTATTGTTTTTTTTTAGAATTTCACTTTTTGTGAAATAATGACCTGGGGTCTTATGTTTAAATGAGGAAGCACGTTTAGGAGGGAGAAAGAATGGAGAAGGGGGAAAAAACGATTTTATAATGACACTACTCAAAATAGAACAAACTGGATAAGTAAATTAGATTTGAATAAAGCACCTAATATTAATATAATAGAAACAATGAAAAATAAGTTAAAAACAAACAAACAGATAAGTGCTGCGCCACATACAATAAAATATAATAAAAAAAGTGAATACAAATAAATTTAAAAGTAAATACTGTATCTTATTCCAGATGTGCAAATTGTCACATATAAGAGTCTCTTATTCAGGAGGTAGGGTCAACTGTGCTTCTTTGTACTTAGGGGGTCTTGTAGTCTTCATCAACCCTTCATCAAGAGAATACACTTTTTACTCATGGCCACATGATTCATATTCAAGGATAGATCTATACTTGGGAGACCCTAAATTGGTGGAGAAAGTTAAATCTATAGAGATTAAACAAATAGTATGGTCAGACTATCTAGTATGGTCAGTGTTATACTGGAACTAAAGAAAGGAAAGATTATTATTCATCCCAGGACTACTTGGAAATTGATGAGTCAATTTTGTTTAACATAGAAAATAAAGAATTTATAAAGAATATGTCAGTCTACTTTTTTGAAGAAAATAGCTCAAAAGATCAGGAATACAAGGCTTCCGCTTTTGCGGATGACTTGCTATTCACGATAATGGACCCAATCACTTCCATGGGTCCCTTGGTGTCATGACACTCCTTAGTTAATATGCCCTCGTGCAGTACTCGCACTCACCACTGTTTCTGTTTGGCACTGTTTCTAATTTATTTTCGTTAAGCACTACACCTGGCCCTTGTTTAGCACCTATATATTCTGGTTTCTCCCCTTACTCCCTGTCAGATCATTATCCTTCATCCTGTACCTGCTGTTTCCTGGTTCCCGTGATTCTGACTCCTTGCTCCTGTGTCTTGTATCCTGTGTATCCTGATCCTGTGTTCCGACGTCCTTATGGTCCTGTGTTCTTGTCTCTGCCTGGTCCTGCGTCCTGTGCCTCCTGTTCCAGTGTTCGCCTGCAGTGTTCCTGCCTAGACTCCATTTCCAGTGATTCTGACCTTGCTGCCTTATTTTTGTGTGACCTGCTTCGGGCTTTGCTCCTTGGTGTTTATTTAGTGCTTGGTGGCTTAGGATCTGTGCCCCACTTATATTCTGTGGTGGCTGCACTATCCTGACTAAAGCCTTTACTTTTGCCTAAGGACTATCACGTGTACTCTGCCTGCTCTATTGTATTTATATTGATTTCTTGTATATATTAATATTTTTGTGGCATTGTACATATTTTGTTTTGTGTATATATATATCCTTTGGTTTTCTTTATTACATTTTCTTTATTACTCCATTCATCGTGTCCTTGCATTATTTCTCTGCTAAGTTGGTTCCCACATTTAAAGGGACAGTGCTGTCGCAGGGCAGCACCCCTTCATGTCTTTACAGAATTATCTGAACCACTTGGAACCAGCAGAGAAAAATGTCTAGGATCACGATGGATAACATTGTTGGTATTCACGCTGATTCACAGCAAGTGTGCTCTCATTGAGACTTGTTGTAATCAGTTAAGACAAATTCAGCGGCAGATTGGAAAGGCCTCTAATTTATGCTTGTCTACTATAGACGTCTCCTGTCAAATCCAGAAATCTGTATTATGTGGATTTATCAATGAACTTCAAACTTTTCACAAAAATATGTGACTCGTTGCTTTCTCAGTTACCTGATTGCGATAAATGGTTGAGAAAGCCTCCTGTGATAAGTAGGGTGTATACTCTTATCCGTATGTCTCTTAAAGAAATATCACATAAAAAATCTGTCATATTTGCAGAAACAAGTAAGAGTAATGCACAATAATTGTGTTGCCTTATTACCCGAAGTTCAATTTCTTATTGATCTTGTACAAGAAAGAATGACTGTCTTTATGCCTGTTAATAATGATGGTATTCCCTTTTCTGATGTACATAGCATAACTAATCCTCCTGACTCTGACTTGGGCAAATGGCTTGTTGGTCCTCCTGCCTGCAAAACCGAAGTTCCTCACGAATTAAAAGCTGAAAGCTTTTCATTCCAAACTGCAGAAGACGATATGGAGGGGTTGTATAGCACGGGCGATCCCCTCATGGACCAGATCTTCAATGATATTGGTGCTTGCTGTATAGCAGCTCTGGATGACGAGCAGCCTGAACATGAACACTGTACCAGTATGCAGTTTTCAAATATTGTCTCGGTACCAGAGACCCACAGTGCCCTTATGCCACCGTCTCTCTTCTGCAAGATCCACTCGCCTATTCCCAGAGTGAGAATACCGACTACCAAGATGAGCGATCTCGACACCGTTCAGGAGGGTACTAGTCTGGTCAGAAAGTGTCTCAAGCAAAGTCTGCCCAGCCACAAAGCGGAAACAGACTCACCTGAGACAACAACCAGAGAAACTAATTCCTCCATCACCGTGACTATTGAGGAGACCACCAGTAACCTTGACCAGGTAACTGGATCTGATCTGGATATCAGTCCCGCAAAGGGCAATGCAGTTCATGCTCCGAGGGACAATACTGAATCCATAGAAACAGAAGTTCCAATTTCTACACCTCTTCCTGAGTCATCTAATACTGGAGACACGAAACTGGGAGAGTCACCTATAAAAGTTGCTTCGGGCGATGCTATTGACGGCAAGGCTGGGTCACTGAAGTTGGAAGCTAATCTCGTAGAAGATGATCCTCCTGTCAAAAGGCCACCACGTAGGAAACGTGGCAAACGACATACTTCATCAAAAACACTGTCTGAGAAGGCTGAGAAACTTAAGGTGGAAGCTTCAGAGCAATCAGTGGAAGAGGAAGTTATCGTCCCAAAGGCAGCTCACAACTTTGATATGGAGAGGTTGGATGATACCCTTCTGCCTCTGGGGGTTCAAGGATTGGCACCTCTCTTGCAACCGCAACTGTAAAAGATGAGTTGACACCAAGTAAAGAAGACTGTCATCCTCAAGTGGAATTCAACGAGTCAAACTTGGTGCAACATGACAAACACGGAAAGGATCTGAATGAGACAGGGCTTGTTCAGAACAAACAGTCTGAAGAAGAATCTACGGCTATAGGCAAGTCTAACCCCGTTCTTCAAATTACAAGCCCTGGTAGGACAATTTCCCTGCTGCAAGAGGAAGCACAAACTACCACACTTGTACCTGAACATAACACTGAAGACTCTTCTAATCAGCAGTTTAACCAATCTCCAAACGAAGAGAATGATCTAAGTGACAAGGTATCTCCATATGTTACAGAATTTAATCAGTTTGAGAGAGAGTCGTCCCTGCTTCGGCTGGCCTCATGCTCCGAGAGATTGGGGGAGCCATCCCTTGATGCATTTCTGCAGGCTGAGGAGGAGGGTTCGCAGAGTGCTCCTGATCCTGTACTCATTAATCAAGGGGATTCTTCTCAATTGATTCCAGTGGCACCTACCCAAGCTGACTCTGAGACTGTTCTCCCTTCTACAAGTGATGCACCGCGGCCTTTATTCCGAGGAACTAGCAAGCCAGAAACCAAGTCAGACCCAGGACCTCTGAGTTATGCTGATGTTTCTAGCGATAGCCCCAGGTCTAGTAGGATGACACGTTTGTCAATCACTGGTAATGTGAGTTCCTTATCGTATGAAACCTTGATTTCTGTTTCCGTGTCTACCCTCCTGGTTTCTTGATTCTCTATGGTCCTTACTTTTTTATGCTCCTACCCTGCCTCGTTGGTTTCTTCCTTGGGACTTTCCATTTGTCATTCCTCCTAAGCCTCCTCCTTGTTTTCCTCATTTGGTTGGGTGACCCAGGTAATCTTCTGTCACCTGTAGGGGGTCTTGGAGGTTTGGAGCGCCAGGAGTCGCTCCTTAAGGGGGGGGTACTGTCATGACACTCCTTAGTTAATATGCCCTCGTGCAGTACTCGCACTCACCACTGTTTCTGTTTGGCACTGTTTCTCATTTCTTTTCGTTGAGCACTACACCTGGCCCTTGTTTAGCACCTATATATTCTGGTTTCTCCCCATACTCCCTGTCAGATCATTATCCTTCATCCTGTATCCTGTACCTGCTGTTTCCTGGTTCCCGTGATTCTGACTCCTTGCTCCTGTGTCTTGTATCCTGTGTATCCTGATCCTGTGTTCCGACGTCCTTATGGTCCTGTGTTCTTGTCTCTGCCTGGTCCTGCGTCCTGTGCCTCCTGTTCCAGTGTTCGCCTGCAGTGTTCCTGCCTAGACTCCATTTCCAGTGATTCTGACCTTGCTGCCTTATTTTTGTGTGACCTGCTTCGGGCTTTGCTCCTTGGTGTTTATTTAGTGCTTGGTGGCTTAGGATCTGTGCCCCACTTATATTCTGTGGTGGCTGCACTATCCTGACTAAAGCCTTTACTTTTGCCTAAGAACTATCACGTGTACTCTGCCTGCTCTATTGTATTTATAGTGATTTCTTGTATATATTAATATGTTTGTGGCATTGTGCATATTTTGTTTTGTGTGTATATATATATATATATCCTTTGGTTTTCTTTATTACATTTTCTTTATTACTCCATTCATCGTTACTCCGACTGGACAAAAATTCTAACTAAAGCCCACTCCACTACAACCAACAACACAATACAAGAAAGTAACTACAAAAAAATTACCAGATGGCATTACACGCCAGACACGCTACACAAAATATACCCAAACACTCAAGACTCATGTTGGAGATGCGAACATACCCGGGCTACATCTGCACACATTTGGTGGTCCTGTCCCATAATAAATACATACTGGAAAAAAATCTCGACCCTGATTAAATCCATCACAGACATATCATTGCCCCTCAATCCAGAAAAGTACCTATTCTTGCTACTCCCCACAGACATCCCTAAACCACGACTTCACCTTGTCCACCATCTACTGACCGCAGCGAATCTACTAATACCTATAAAGTGGAAACAGACCCTCGCTCCCTCAGTTAGGGAATGGATACAAAAAGTAGAGGATACTAGGGTTATGGAAGAACTTACCTTCTCACTCACCCACAGATACCCTCATTATAAACTAATCTGGGAACCCTGGAACGTGTTTATAGACAAGAACACTCAGGGGTAGGGAAACTGACGCAACTGAGACCAAACAATGGCATGACAAGTAGTTAGCACAATACTCATCAGCTCCAGACTAAAACACCAACCCTACTAAAAGGGACAGACCTAGAGGTCTCTTTAATTTTTGGCATATCACCACACAAATCATGACTCAGGCAACATAGATTCACATCTTGACTGTAAGGATCCTAAACTGGATCTTAAGGAACCAAAAACATAAGTAGAGCTTGCCGACCAATCGGAATGTTTTGTACTATACCTGATAGATATATTTGTTTGACTGTGCCATTGCTAACTGAATTGAAGTTATAATACCATATGTACTGTTGATATAATGTCTGCACATTGTTACTTACCTATATAATTCTTTAATTTTGTAAACCTTTTTCTCAAGACTGACACAATGTATCTAACTCACAGTTGACTATGTCCATAAACGTGAGAAATGATTGTTATTAATTTATACATAATTTATACATAATGAAAAAAAAAAAGTAAAAAAAAAAAAGAAAGGTCAAATAAAAGTAGCAGAGATTAAACAGGCTATAAAAAATAAAATTACAGAAAATATAGACAACAAATATATTATTATTGATAAAATAGAGCAGATAAAATATTATCAAATCAATTTAAAAAAAAAAATGAGCAGATAACCGAATAGAAATAAATAATACATGAAGGAAAGATATGCAGATCACCAAAAGATCTAGGCGAAGCCTTAAATCAGTTTTATAAGGTTCTATATAACCTATCATTTAAGACATCAGACGAATTAATAGACAATTATCTAAAGGATTTGGACTTACCAAAAATAACCCCAGAGCAATTAGAAGTATTAGCCCCTTAAGGACCAAACTTCTGGAATAAAAGGGAATCATGACATGTCACACATATCATGTGTCCTTAAGGGGTTAAACAAAGAAATTACAAAAGATGAAATGAAGTAGCAGAAGCAATAGATAAACTGGCTAGTTTTAAAACCCCTGGCCCAGACTGGTTTGGAAACCGTTTTTATAAACTTATGAAAACTATATTTTTAGACCCTCTAACTAGAACACTTAACTATGCTGTAATCAATGGTTCATTTCCACAGGAGATGTTGCAGGCAAATATTTTGCCAATATTAAAACCATGAAAAGATCCAACTGATGTAAAAAAATTAAAGTAAAATTATAAATGTAGATGTTAAGTTGTTTGCCTCTATTATTGCTAAAAGACTAAAAACTGTATTACCAGGAATTAAGAACCCAGATCAGATTGGATTTGTCCCTGAGAGGAATGCTGGAAATAACGTGAGAAGATTTATAGATACAATTGACTTGTCGAGTAAAAGTAGGAGTCCCCTGCTGATCCTGTCGTTAGATGCTGAAAAAGCCTTTGAAAGGGTCAGCTGGAACTTCATGAATAAAACTCTGAGGGCCTTTAATATATCAGGCTGGATAGAATGCCATTATGTCTATGTATAATGAACCATCAGCAAGGACAATAGGTCAGAATATATGTTCTACCAGGTTCAAACTGGAAAATGGAACTAGACAGGGTTGCCCCCTTTCCCCAATCCTCCATATTTTGACTGTAGAAATGTTAGCATCTAAAATTAGACAAAATAATTCAATATGGGGATATTTTACTTCCCACAGAGAATTTAAAATTTCATTATATGCAGACAACATTCTTTTATATATTCCTAGCCCAAAGAACTCTCTCCCGCAAGTAATAACATAAATTAAACACTACAGTAAGGTCTCTAATTATAAATTGAATATGACTAAATCCATAACCTTTTATAATAATATAGATTTGGTCGAAATTGAAAAGTTTCAAAAAGATTTTAACTTTCTCCATCCGAAAGAGTTTGCGTATTTCGGGATTGGAATTTGCAAGAATTTAGAAAGATTAATGGAGATTAACTTTATACACCTATTGAAAACCACTAATAAAGATCTAAAAGGATGGCGCCAGTTGGAAATATTTTGTTGGGGTAGAGTCAATACTTGAAAATCTTATATCCTCCCCAAATGGGCATTTAGGATGTTGCCATTAACAATTCCTACTTTGTGGATAAAAATTATTAAATCCTCTTTTCCCAACTTTGTATGGAGAGGCAAAAAGCCTAGGATCAAAACAAGCACAGTGAGTAGTAATATAAAAGCAGGAGGTCTAGGTTTTCCAAATCTAGAAAAATACTATGAAGCTGGAATAATCTCCCACGTTGCTATGTTACAAAAGAACACATTTAATATGGAGGGATGGTATTGGTTAGAATCAGACATGTGTAAAACCAAAGATTTATCTAGAGTAGTATGGAACAGCAAAGCTGCTAATTATTCTGCTTCTTTTGTATTGAACCATATATTACCCATATGGGGAAAAATAAAAAATAAATGAGATCTTAATAACAAGATCGTGGACTTTCAGAGTATAGTATCATTGAATCAGATATCCCAAATATTTCTTTAAAGAACTGGAAAGTAGCAAATATAAGCAGAGGAGATTTATTAACGAACAATAATAAGATGAAAACCTTCGACTTATTATCGGGGGAATTTCATTTTCCAAATCGGGAGTTCTTTTCTTATCTAAGAGTAGAAAGTTATCTGGGGGAAAAAATAATTTTTAATAGAGGAGTCACATATAATTCCTTAAAATCTATATTCAATTATCCTCATATACCAAGCTTGTTCTATCTATCTAAAAATGTAAATGTGCTGTTTACTCTGCCATGACATTATATGACACTGAATAACTTGTACATACCGTCTTGGCACTGCAAGCATGTTGTAATTACAAGCACAAGAAAAATAAAGAATATAAAAAAAAAAAATCTATATTCAACAGCAAGTAAACCAAAAGAATGTTTTCTAAATGTGTGAAATTATTAGATTCTAGAAATTTGGAAGTCTATCCTTCCGCTATTAAAGGACCACTCTAGGCACCCAGACCACTTCAGCTTAATGAAGTGGTCTGGGTGCCAGGTCCAGCTAGCTTTTACCCTTTTTTTTATAAACATAGCAGTTTCAGAGAAACTGCTATGTTTATACTGAGGGTTAAGCCAGCCTCCAGAGCCTCTAGTGGCTGTCTCATTGACAGCCGCTAGAGGTGCTTGCGTGCTTCTCACTCTGAAAATCACAGTGAGAGCACGCAAGCGTCCATAGGAAAGCATTATGAATGCTTTCCTATGCGACCGGCTGAATGCGAGCGCGGCTCCTGCCGCGCATGCGCATTCAGCCGATGACGTCGCGAGGAAGAAGAGGAGGAGGAGGAGGAAAGCTCCCCGCCCGGCGCTGGAGAAAGAGGTAAGTTTAACCCCTTCCTCCCCCCAGAGCCCGGCGGGAGTGGGTCCCTGAGGGTGGGGGCACCCTCAGGGCACTCTAGTGCCAGGAAAACAAGTATGTTTTCCTGGCACTAGAGTGGTCCTTTAAGAGTTGGGAAAAAGTCCTGCATGTATCCATAGACAAAGAGGATTGGTTTGCCGCAATTGCTAAGAAAAATAAGCATGTTCACTGCCTCTCCTTAATTGAAACACACTATAAAGTGATTAATAAATGGTACATGGTACCATCCAAGTTATCAAGAATTTCACCTCGAAATGACGATACATGCTAGAGATGTGGGGAGAGTAAGGGAGATTAACTACATATATGGTGGAATTGTGGAAAAGTGGCCCCTCTTTGGCAAATGGCTAAATCCATATTAAGCAGAATGGGTAATATTAAAATAGTATCTAGACCAGAAGTTATGCTGCTTCACTTAGGATGGCCTAATAAGAATAAGTTAGAACAAGTGTTAAAGGGACACTATAGTCACCTGAACAACTACAGCTTAATGTAGTTGTTCAGGTGAGATCTATAGCTCCCTGCAGGCAATCTAATGTAAACACTGTTTTCAGAGAAAATACAGTGTTTACATTGATTGATAGGAATACCTCCAGTGGCCGTCACTCAGACGGCCACTAGAGGGACTTCCTATCACGCAGGGCCCTAAAAAGGCCCTGGACACGTCAGACGTATTAAAATACGTCTGACGTGTTCAGGAGAGAGAAGGCACTGTGTGCGCGCCTTCTCTCTCCAGCCTGTCAGCGGAGGAGGGGGGCGGGCAAAGACCGCGAGCTGAGCTGTCACTCAGCTCAGCTCGCGGCCGCGCACACCGCGCGGTAGTGCGCTCAGGACTTCAGAGGGCGGCATGAATGCCGCCCTCTGAAGTATGTGCCGCGCATGCGCACAAGGGAGCAATGGCGCTTCCAAATGAAAGCGTCTGATTGCTCCCTGCTCGCGCCCGCCTATTTCGTCATTTTGACGAAATAGGGGGCGCGGCTTCACGAGGCTCCCGGCGCTGGTACCAGGTAAGTAAAATTGCCTCCCTGGAGAGTCTCTTTAATAAATACCCACACAAAGACTGAAATTGGAACTCTTTACTTATCAATTTTCTTTGTTGACTCCTATGCTTTAAAATAGGGGTATATTAAAGTGCTGATACAGACTTTATTTTATTTTATGTCTTGTGTGATGTTTTAAAACTTGGGAAGGTTTTTATTGTATCTAGCGGCTCTTAACGTTTATTTTTTCTTGTGGATAATCGAATTGAAGCATTTGCTTAGAAATTCCACTGTGTGACATATCTATTTGTGCTCTCTATAACTCCTTAGTGTTGATTATACATTGCCTTGTAGCTGTAAAAATGATAATAGCAATAATAGGGGGCAGGGCCTGACCGCCAAGCAGGATGGATGTGGGGCACCTCGGCTCCTCTATGAAGCTATCACAATCAGGCAAAAATTACCTTTTTTCCCCGAGATTGGCGATCAGTGGCCACATGAAGGCGAAGAGGACACAAAAAAATCACCCACGGTGCCAATATCAGCCCCCGTCCTACCGGCAGAACAGACTGCTGGGCGGCTGGGATTAAGGCCTGCCATGAGGCTCTGGTGGGAGAAACGGCCGATCTCCCGTGCTTAGTCCGGCAGGACATCTCGCACGCCTACTGATGGCCACATTCCCCCCCTGTGGGCCGGGGGGGTTATCCCGGACCCCACCGGAGAGGCAGTGACCGCTTTTACCATCCGAGCGGCGAAAGGATTAAACAAGGACCACATGGCAAAATCCAAAATGGCCGCCGCACCCATTACAAACCGGAGAATGAGCTCCCATATACCTAAGCAGAAGCTCCAACTCCCTGTGTTACCGGCGGACCAAGGGGGACTTTACCTGGACTCTACCTCTGCTTACACAGAGAAGAGCAGCGGACACAGCACGCAGGCTTCATCTTGTAACCAAGGCTAATGCTGGCAGAAGCATAAAAACGAACACACCCATGGCCAGGAAGTACCAAAGCACTCTAGCAACCAGCGGGAAACACAAGCGACCTGGAGATGGCAGAGACACCAGCCAAAACAGCGCAGCTGCAGAAGTAACTAAGCGGCTGCTAACCACGTAGAATGAAAATCCTGCAGGTCGTTTTGCATTGACTTTTTAATATAATTTATGCTTTTAATACAGTTGAATTTATCACCGCAGGGAAATCATTAACACTGTCTAAGCCTGAATATATGCATTATCTGATTCGCTGCCCCCTGGTGGTTCATTTTAAAGCAGTGTGGAGAAATTTACACCTGGCGTTGTTTAAACATAGCCTGTAACTTACTAATCATATGATCATATAGTAACTACTTAGCTAAGCATATATAGTTTAGCTATAAAAGTTTTATACACATGCACCAAGCCTAGACTAAGCCTGTTATATCTATCTAAACAAAAACAACTTAGGTGTGAATTCTTGGCGCATCTACTACATTTAATCCATGTTAGCAAGCATGCCATTAGTTTAAATACTGCTACCATCTCGTGTATTAACTCTTGGTTGTTTATCAAACTTGTTCTGTTATCTTTTTCTTGTTTCAACGCACTAGGCACAAAGCCATTTGTCCTCGACTCAAGTCTATAAAGCAATGTTTTAGCATGACCTTTCCCTAAACCACGCTTTCAATCGGTGGGCAAAGCGACTGTTCCTTCTAGGTGGTTAGGAAGTATACGATATATACCTGTTTGTTTATTCGCTTAAAAAAAAAAAAAAGTGCAATGTCTCTGATGCCATGTAAACATATGCGAATGTAAATCGATCTGCACCAGCTATTGTGGCAGTGCAAATCACATGTTTTATCTCTGCACGAACAAAACAAAGAATTTTAAATAAAAAATAGCAATAATAGAAACTGGAAGAAAACACAGGCATTTTCTATGTTACACCTTATTCAACAGGTCAAATTCCAGATTCAAATGGAAATAGGTGTTAATAAAATTAGAAATCATTATCGAGAGATAGATATAATGTCTAATTGGCTAGAAATACTAGAACAAAAAGAAAAGGAATTATTATTGGGAACACAACAAATTGAAGTATGAAAAATAGGTAAAAATAAAGGCTTGACGATAAATTTCCCCGCGACTGAATGAACGAAATAGATCTGCAATAATAAAAAAGAGAAAAGAGCGAGTAAGGGTGGAAGGGAAAAGAGAAAAAGTAAAAAAAGAAGGGAAAAAAGGAAGAAAAAGGAAAGTCAATATTTACTGTACTTAATGTTTAGTGTATGTTGGTATGAATGTGAAAAGTTATGGAAGAGTTTTTTGTATTTTTTTGTTTGTTTATCCTTTCACTTTCTTTTTCTATTTAAACTGTTAATCAAACAAATATTAATAGCTTCATAGAAACTGTAATATTGACAAGTGTTTGAATGTTACATCTTTCCGGTGTCTATGTATATGTTATATTGAACAAATAGAAACAACATAAGAGAGGAAAGGGAGAGAAAGGAAAAGAAAAGAACAGATAAAATATTTATGATGACAAATATACCAAAGCCTTACATAAAGAAGCACTCTAAACTTTTCTTAGGGTGGTATTAGTCTGAAATAAAAAAAAATAAAAAAGAACATATGGATATACATACCCATATAAATGAACACATATATATGCAGGAAAAAGTTCCCTGCGTAGTTCACACAAGATTATATAAATAAATCTGAAAAAGCAAAAACTGAAACTAAGAAACCAAAAAAGGCGGGCAGCAAAAAGAAGGAGAAAGAACCAATGTTACATGAACTTTGAGTAAACACACAAGATCCACATCTACATCTAGTCCTCTTGGGGAAATCGTCCATAACTTATGAATCCTATATGTCTCTTGCTGTGCTAGTCTCCTCTCCCTGTTTCTCCCTCTCCAATGGGGCTGGACTCTCTCCAGACCAACACAGCAAATTCTCCTTAGATGGAATTGGGGGCAACTGTTGCAGTGCAACGGGACCGAGTGTGTCCCCAAATTCTTTTTATTTTAAGTATATATATATATATATATATATATATATATATATATATGTGTTCCAGTAGTCTGACCTTCAGACATATTTTTGTGTGACCCACGTTTTGACTGCAGCACGGACACTGTAGCAAATATACCACATAGTCCGAGTGACCGTCATTTCGTGGTTTTTAATGGAAAAGGATTGGCCAGTGACAAAACTTGCAAAAGATGTGGCCTTGGTGGTGTTAACCAAAGAACACGCCTTACAATGGTTACATCCCCTAAAACCTTTTATCTCTCTGGGTATAACTATGGCCCCTCCCTTGTCCACCTCTTTAATAATTTATTTTCTTGAGGTCAGATTTTTTAATGCCTGTTGTTCCCTTTTGTCAAATTTTGTGATTTTCTCTTATTTCTATTTATATCAAATTTGGTCAACTTATTAAAATCTTTTTCAACCATATTCTCAAAGGTTTACTTTGCACCGGAAAGAATTTGGATATAGGCTTAAATTGTTCTTTGGATTGTCTTAAATCATCAGTGTTACCATCTTTCAATGGATTGGGAATTTGAGGAAATGTCTCTTTACGGTCATGGATCTGATACTTTTTTTAGGTCTATATATAATTAAAAATTATCTGCCTCTTGATATGGAGCAAATTTAATGCCCTTCTGTAACAGATTAATTTCTTGTTCTGACAGTTCAACTTCTGATAGATTGAGAATTCCCTTTTCAGTTTCTTTTTTAGGTAAAATTATTCCCTTCTCTGGTGCCTGTCTTGCTCTTCTCTCTCATTCTCGTTTGTGGGGATTCAATGTATAGAGGAGAGAAATGGTTTGGATGTTCCCCTCTCTTTTCTCGGGGCCGGAAATAATTGGTAATCGTTTTTTCATCTCCTTTATTGGAGGTGTTCCTTCTATTTACTTTACTACATTACTCCTAACTGCATGGGCATAGGAGTCAAAATGTCTCATTTTTTTTAAGGGATTTTTCAATATTGTTAGAATTCCTATTCATATTATTACCTCCCCACCAATCTTTTGTCCTCGTATTGGATTGTTTTGAATTTCTTTCAATAGTGGTCTTCCCTCTATTAATAAACGGGGTCTTAGAAGGTCTTTTTTTGTGTCAAAATTATGTACCTAATCTTTTACGTACAAGTTTGTTTTTGGTAGAGAAAGTATTATAGATTTTGTCTTGCTTATCTCTTTTATATTTACTATTTTTGGTGTTTGAAATCTTTTTCATCTAGCTTTTTCAACCTTTTTTGCATAATCTCCTCTTTTTCTTTAAATTCTGGATCTTCCTTATATCCTAATTCTATCATATCTAAACTTTTTAATTCCTCTTCTAATTTTACCTTACTGGCTTTGGAGAAGTTCACAATAGTTCCATTAGTTGGCATGAACACTTAAATAAAATATCATCCCAGCTCTTTATGAATTCTTCATTGTCAATGCCAAAGGCTGGGATTTTTTTCAATTCGTAACCTTCTCGGTACGAGTCCTTCTTTTAAGTAATTTTCAAAAAATGCCATCTCCAACCACTTTCTTGTTTCAAGGTTTTTTTCTTCTTCTATATTTCTGATAGATACCTTAACATTGTATAGTTATTAAAACTAATACATAAAGTAAGCAACTTTAAGGTCTCCCTATCATCATTAATACAATGTTTCTTCTTTTCTTAACTCAAGTAAAAAAAAAAATGAATGGGTTTAACCTTTAGTTCCTCCTATTTTTCCCTATTTCTGCCCCCTGTCCCTGTTCTTATTATGCCTATCATAACCCTAATAAACTCGCTTACTTATCTAATTTTCCCTATCTTTATTTGGAGAGAGAGAGCCCATTCGTCTCTTTGATTAAACTACTATCGTCATCAGTTTTGTTGTAAGCCTGATTAACCCAAATGTTCCTTCCTTATTGCCACCACCTTACATATACTACTCATCTTTCTGTTCCCCTCCCAGTTTAATTCAGTTTATCTGGGTGAGAGACCCTCTATGACGTTTTTATTTAAAAAATTCTAATTTAACTATCCAAGTGTCCCAATATTAAATTTTCATATAGCGTTTTTTTAAACTCACCAAAATGTCTCTTTCCATTTTTGCGTGCCATATTACTTGTGCTATCACTTTTCAGATCGATGGAATTTGTACATTTTTCAAATTCCGTACTATCAATAATTTAGCTGCTGTGATGATGTGTAAAATTAACATTGAATCCTTTATCTTCATTTCTGACTTACCGGTATATAAAATTTAATAGAATTATTCCCGGATCCATTGCCAATTTATTTCCTGTCATATAGTCAATTAGTGTCATTGTATCTTTCCAATAAATATATATCGGTTGGCAGTACCACCATATATGTAATAGAGTGCCCTTATCAATATTGCACCGGCAACATCTATCAGATGTGTTTGGGTATATTTTATTTAAAAGATTCGGTGTAGAGCTTGATAGCTGAGGCAAACGGTCGCACTACTTTGGCGCTCCGAGGCCCAAACACCGAAAATCGGACAAACACCCACATATCCAGCAGCTGAACCACGGCAAAAGCCCCCGATCCACACCCTGACAACATGGGTCGCAGAACGAACAAAAAAAAACCAGGGAAAAACAACCCGGGACTCACCATAGGAGACATGTGGAGGCAGGCCAGAGGCGCGACCGAAGCCAACATGGCGGTACTCCACGGAGGCTGCTCGGACTTCTCTGACGACCTCTCAGGGGAGGAATACCTGCCAGCCCACACAGCAGGACGGCCCTCACCTCCGACTAATGCCACACCAGACCCCACACCTGTGACAGTGGCGATCCTAAAGCAAATTCTAGCTGACCACCACGACGGCATCCATAAGGACATTACTGCGCTGAGGGGAGACCTAAAGGGGTTAACAACTCGCCTGAATGCAGTGGAGACCCGAACCGACACAAACGCCAGGGACATAGAGGAACTCAAACGTGCTATGCTGGAGCTACAACTACAGCAACGCTCCCACGAACGCCGCATGGCCGAGAACGAAGACGCCAGGCGGCGTAACAATTTAAAAATCAGAGGGCTCCCCGAGGAAACCACAGATGCGGGCCTACCGGAGGTCGTCAAACGCCTGCTAGCGATGATTCTGCCACCCGCACAGGCGGAACGCATCCGCCCAGACCACCTATTCAGGGTCCCCAAATCGCCAAAGGCACCCGCTGGGACCACCAGAGACGCCATAGTTGCACTCCGGAATGGAGCTGACAAAAAAGCGATACTGGACGCCCTGCGGGGCAGGACACCCCTACAATTTGATGGAAGGGCACTGAGTTTTTACGCCGACCTCTCCAACGGCACCTTGGCTTGGAGACGATCCCTCCAGCCACTCACCACCCTCCTCCGCCAACAGGGCCTCAGTTACCGGTGGCGACCATCCCACACACTAACAGTCCAACGAGGATCTGACCTGCATCAGGTACGGGACTTATGTGACGCGGCTCCACTTCTACAATCCTTAGGCCTACCTACGGACTCCCTCAACCCAAACGGTCGGAAGAGCCCAGTATCCCCGCAGCACAGATGGGACCCAACCAGAACTGTCCCGTTCGTCCCACAAGGCCTCACCCCCGACTCATACGCCACTATTACAACTTGAACAACGACGGACGACCATACGGAATACCTGCCAAGACGGCCAGAACTTTTACACCGAACATACGGTAACCCGCCCCTTTAGGGTCACCGAGACGTGGTCGGGACAGTTACCACACAGATTTATAATCCCTGACCAAACTATGTTTGTCGTTACCAAATGCTGAAGCCACGTTTAAAGTCAAATGTTGATGACATGTTTAACCCCTATTGCATATTGGTTACCGTTTCACCCTTCTTATGCTTAACTTCACTTATATTAACCACAGCTCTACACTACCACACTTGTCTTTTAAACACATCACACGGGCAAAGAGGACCACACACATAGCTGTTACAAACACCTTGCAACCAAACATTAACTAAGCAACTGTCTGATTAGTCAAAAATAGTGTAGCTATACCAGTGATGGCGCCTCATATACTAAGCATTTTGCTAAAGATGACACACTTAAGAACCACCTCGACTCTCCCATTACCTAACCGCTAGACCGCACACCCATTCGCTCCTTAAATAAAGCTTTCCTGGCTATAATTTCATATAACTAATAATATCCCAGGCAGCGACAGAAATATACATACCTATGATATAAGCCTTAATACTATACCAAAATGTGATTTTTTTAAATCTGCCATGACGTTGGATATCTGTATTGATGTTGTAGTTTTGTTCTATGGCTCATATTGTTTACTGTCTCACTAAGTGCATGCTTTCACAGTCGCCCTATAGGCCTCAAAGAGGTGCAGGCATCTTTTACTGTCGCTACCTCCTCTAGCCCCATTCCCAAGCCTTGAATGCACCCAACATGTTTTACGGCCAGCACTAACAAGCGGAGCATGACTTATGCCTGCTTATCTTGGGTTAACCTGGTCAGCCAGCTGACGTTTCAGTTTTGTTTATTAATTTTGTGTTCCTGATACCATGTACCAAGCGAGGTCTCTCTCGTTAATTGTTTTATACCTGCTTTCATTCTAACCTTAGTGACATTCGATTGGACAAACGCCACTAACCTGTTTATCAATGTACTAATCTAAAGGAGCTGAGCCAGACGGCCTGGCACTCATGTAATAATCTCCACTGTTTAAAACGTATTAATCACACAGTAGGCACGGGAGCAAGTAATTACTTTTACCTTATTTTAGCACCTTGTAGACTTTTACGACTCGATTATAAAGGGCAACGTAGCCTAACATATGCCTACCTTATTAACCTGTTTAGTGTTACTACTATAACGCTGCCTGATTTCTCCCTTTAGTCCAACCACTACTTTCTTTACCACTACGCTCAACTTACTAGACCAACTCCTCTTAAAATAAAATGAGGATTAAAGTTAAGCAAAGATGATATATACTGCATTGTACTATACCCGTTATGTATGGAACATTATCGTCTCCCATCTTTCATTCTGTATCCCATATACTTTTATGCCTCAATAAAAAAAAGAGATTGAAAAAAAAAAAAAAAGATTCGGTGTAATTGGTAGTGAATCTACTGTTCTTTAATCCAACTCTTTTTCTAAATATATCCCACCAAGCTGTTAGATCTCGAATTACATGAGATCTAAAATCCAGAATAGAAAGGATAAATTCTCTACCCCTGTAAAATCTTTCTCTATTGAATACCATTTTTCCTTTTCTGCGGATGTATTCTGTGATAACATTATATGAAATAATCTACTGGTCTGATACTTTCCATCCCAGACGAATTTTAAAAAAGAGGCATGTAACATTAATAACCAGTTTTCGGGGCAATTAAGGGGGATCGTTCTCCATGACTACAGCCATTTTGGTAAAATATATTGATTCTACCCGACCACGAGAATCCCAACCCCCTCAAGGCCCATAGGTTTTTATTTAGTTTTAGTTTGTTTTAATAAGGGTAAAAAATTAGCTTATATTAACTTTTTTTTTACCTCTGATGTAATAGTTATTCCCAAGTGTTTCAAACTATTTTTATCTTTTGGGAGTCCAAAATGTTTTATAACATTTATTAACTGATCTCTTACACTTGTTCTTAGCTATCACTTCTGATTTTATCTAAATTTATTTTATAACCCAATACTCTAGAATAGCTATTTATCTCTTTTAACACTTCCAGGACAGAGGTCTCTGGCTTTTCAAGGATCAGAAGTATATAATCTGCATACATATTTAGTTTAATCTGCCCTAACGGATATCTATAGCCTATAATTTTTTTATTATGTCTTATAGAAATGGCTAAAGGTTCTAACACTAATATATATAACAATGGGGATAGAGGGCATCCCTGCCTTGTCCCGTTGTTTATGTTAAAAATTTGAGAGGTAAATCCAGATCCCATGACTTTTGCCTGTGGAGAGTCTTAGAGAGCAGATACCGCTTTTACAATTGGACCTGTAAATCCAAATTGTTTTAATGTGACTGACATAAAGGCCCATCCTACCCTATAAAACGCCTTCTCTGCGTCTATTGATAAGCATGAGTGGGTTTCCCTTATTCTCTGTTGCCTCCAAAATGTCTATTACTTTCCGGATGTTGTTAACTGATGACCGACCTGGAATAAAACTAACTTGGTCGTTGTTAATAAGGTCTGGTATGACAACTTTCAGTCTATCCGCAAGAATCGATGAGAATATTTTGATGTCTGTGTTTATCAATGAAATCGGTCTGAAATTACTTATCTGGTTTTGGAATTGGAACAATATTTGCTCTCAATAACTCTCCAGAGCATCTTCCTGTATTTATCATGTAATAAAAAACCTTTACAAGTTCTTCTTTTAATTGATCTTTCATAATTTTATAAAATGTATTTGTAAAGCCATCTGGGACCGGGGCAGTTCTTTCTTTAAGTTTATCTATTGCTTTTAATAACTTCTGTTTCTAATATGGGTTGGTTTATTACTTCTATTTGGTCGGGTAGAATTTGGGGGATTTTTATAATTTCAAATAATTTTGTGATTTTCTTCATCATTACCATATAAATTCTGTGGTAGATTATATAGATCTCTATAAAAAAAAATCAAATGCTCCACCTATAATACTCTTTACACTATGCATAAAATGTATCTATAATATAGAGTTCATTTGTGCATCGTTGTAAACAGTGGGTTCAGGTTTTATTTTTATTTTTAATTTTTATTATCCTATTACTGTATGTTTTGATTGATTTATTTATATGGATTTATTTTTATAAGGTGATTTTATGAGTTATTACTCAATAAATTTATTACGCATTTAATATTGTATTTACTCTGAGCGCACATACTATTTTGACTTTTGAGCTTCCACTCAGTTTCAGACGCTTGTTATATGTATGTAGCTGCCCCCCTTTTAAAATAGTTGTGGTTTATCACACCTTGTATCTACTATTCTAGCTACCATCCCCATCAAGTGACCTCTAATTACGCTTCTGTAAACACAATATACTACAGTATCTGATGTACCCTTATTATTATTTTCCCCCCAAAAAAGTTTGGTTATTTTTTTATCTGTTCAATATTATAATATTTATATAATATATAATCGTTCAATCGCCAGTCATTATGAAACTTATCAAAAGCATCTTTGTGATCCAATATGATTGGGTTATGGTCTGACCATGTTATATCCTTTATTACAATCTTTTTAACAAGGTACAACATGGCCACATCCCCCAGAATAAGGTCGATTCTGGAGTAGGAATTGAATGTTTTTGAATAACATGTGAAGTCCAACTCCAATGGATAATACGTTATTCATATGTCCCTAATTTTATAGTCTATCTGAAGATCCTTTATTGATCTTTTTTCCATTATAGTTCTTCCTGTCTTTAAAAGGGTCTATTATACAGTTGAAATCACCCATCATTAATAGTACCCCCTGTTTGATTTGATCAAATTTTTTCATAATCTTTATTATAAATGTTATGGTAGACTTATTAGGTGCATATATATATATATATATATATATATATTTGTGCTCGGAATTTAATATGAAATGGATATTTGATTGATATGAAAAGTTGGTTGTGGTGTGCCGAAACCAACGCCCGAGTGGGCCTGTAAATAAAAGAGGGCCCACCAAGGAGAATTGTATGTTCTAAGGGTGCTGGTGGGTGGGGAACACTTGAACTCGAACGTCAGAGGTGAGTAGGGGCTAGTGGTTTAAGTAGGGGACTTACTCCTCCCACAAATTCAGGCCTAATGGCCTTTCTACATGTGCTCGGAATTTAATATGAAATGGATATTTTATTGATATGAAAAGTTGATTGTGGTGTGCCGAAACCAACGTCCGAGTGGGCCTGTAAATAAAAGAGGGCAAAGAGAAGTTCGAAAGAACACACTTTATTGCATTTGTTTACATGACTAAATTCCTGAAGGCCTGGCGAAGCTCTCGTTCTGGTCGTGGAGTGCACGTATTGTATATAGAGGATTTCCAACGACCCAGTCTTTAATGATGTGGACCGGAGTGTTAGAACTAGAAGCTGCTGGAGCGGCTCCTATGCGGAAGGAATGCCCGGAGGATGAAGCTGGTTGTAACTCAATTACCCCAATAAAAAATTCTAACATGCGTGGTGAATTTTCTGTAGTGAGTGGGTGCCCTTGTAGTTGCAAGAGTGGTGAGTTTGCAAATTGTGCGTTATTTGTAGACCGTAGGTGGGCTAGTGCCTTAACTGGGCACCAAGCATTGTTTGTTGGAAGAGAGGGATGATAGTGGGGTGTAGTGAATGATTAGTTTTGGTAGATGGAATAGTGAGAATAGTGAGTTGTGAGGTTTTAAGGTTGTGTGTGGTATCTCCTTGACAAACAACCGTAAATTCCCTAGGTCTTAGGAACCCATAAAAGCTAGATAGATAACCGATTTGATCACCAGGTTTGTGTTTCGAATCAAATGGGGATTCGTCAAGGAAATTGCTGAGTAGTCTGAAGATAGGCCCATCTATTGGAAGTCTGGTGGTGATAACTGGAACCGAAACTTTAAAGATGCCCTTTAAGATTTTCTTAATGGGGTAGGATGAAAAACAAAGGGGTGTTGTAAGGGAAATTAGTGAGGCTGTGATGCTGCACCCCGTGAGGTATAATTTGATTGTATAGTGTGAAAGTTTTAAGTGTAAGTGGAAAAGAGGCAAAAGCACCCATGGTTTGGGTAGAAAAATCACCTTGTAATCCAAATTCCGCTGTGAATTAATTGAAGATGGTAAGTGCCCTATTGCAGGTGATAGTTGTGTTGGGTGATAGTGCTTGGTGTGTGAGAGCCCTAGCGTGGTGCATAAGTATGTTTAATCCAGGATTAACTCGTGAAACGTCGGTGTTCTGGATGGTTGATGGTGGGCTGACGGGAGCGCCTGGAAAAAATACCTGGAATTGAGATCGAGCCAGAGCATCAGTGGCCGTGTTGTGAATACCCGGGAATACTGGACGGTTGCTGCCAGCCAGGTCAGCTTGCGGGTCGGTCGCATAATGGTAAGGGAGGATGAGCGCCCTTTGTTATTGATATCGCAAGCTGACGAATTGTCGGAATAGCATCTTACTGCCCTGCCGGACCAGAGGTGACCCCAGGTGTGTGCGGCCGCCACGATGGGATAAATTTCAAAAAGGGGAGATGTAACTCTAAAAACCCGGCAAGGCCAGTGACCCCTAAACCAGTGATTCCCAAATATAGCTGTGAACCCCGTGTTGGCTGCAGCGTCAGTGTAAATGCAGGGTGAGGAGTCGGAGAGAGGGGGAATAAACATGGAGATACCGTTCCACACAGTCAAACTTTCCCCACGTGAGTAGGTAAGCTTTGGTGTGTTGGTCCAACGTAATTGGGCATGCGTCCGGTACTCCGTGAAGCAGCCAAAGAAGCCTGGACACGAAGGACCTTCCCTGCGGAATGATGCGCATCGCGAAATTCAGGGACCCTAGTAAGGACTGAAGTTCTTTTCTGGTGCATACATCATTCCGCAGGAACATTTATATTTCCCCTCTGAGGCGGGCCAATTTCCCGGGGGGGGGGGAGACTGGCACGGAAGGTACAGCTCTATCCGTAGGAAAGTGAGTTTATTATAAGGGTGGAAAAAGTGCAGAGGTGCTGAGAATGTCGGTGGGTGTGTGTGTGCGCTTGGTTCTATTATGAGAAAGTCATCTAAGTCATGAATGGCTGCGTGACACCTAATAATGTTCAGAAGCAGCCAGCATAGAGTTTCTGCGAAAATATCGAACAGTTTTGGGCTGCTCCTGGACCTGAAGTAAGTCACGTGGAAAAAGAATAGTACCTGTTATGCCATTTAACACCGTGCAAGTGCCAAAGTGATGGGTGCAGGGGCAGTAATCTAAATGCGTTAATTATGTCTGTTTTACTAAGCCAAGCGTTGTTACCGGTTGAGATGATGGTTTGTATGGCGTCGTTGATTTTACGTACTGTAGTGAGAATTCGTCTGTGGGAATGAGTGCGTTAATGTTGGGAACAAAAGAGGAGTGCGGTGCCGATAAATCAATAATCATACACTTTTAATTTGAATATTTGTGTACAGCTATGCCAATCGGTTTGGTGTGCCAGGAGAAAACGGTGAGGAGGTGAAGGGGCCGATCATGAAACCTAGTGCAATTTCTGTGGAAAGGAGAGTGTCGGTGGTTTCTGGATCTAGGTAGGCTGACAGGAGGTTGGGGCATTTCAGCGTCCCTGGGGGAATGGCTATGAGACCCGTGAGAAAGCCCTGGGTGAACCTTGTTATCAGATATTCCACTAGATGTTTATATGGATGAGTTTTTTAAATAAAACCAGGTTGTCGATGTTAATGTTGGCCGGGCATGGTCTTTGTGTGTGCCCTGAAGCAGATGGAGCAGATGTGCAACAATCTGCAGGCGCTGAAGCTGCAGGAACCAGCATTGAAATTGCTGCACACCTGCGCCTTCCCTGAAAAGGAGATGGGCCTACCCAGTTTATCCCGCTGTCCACCTTCGTGTTTAAAGTGAGGAGTGGAAGTGGATTGAGGGGTGGGAGTGGGGTTTAGATGGATCAGCCATAGAAGGGCAATCGCCAAAGTATAAGCCCTGTTCTCCAGCACGTCATTAGGATGTGATAAGCAGTGACACCAGACACACGTCCTTCCCATCTAGGATTTCTTTCCTAAGAGAGTCTGGGACGGAGTGAGCTGGTGACATGAAAGGAGACGCAACTGAGGCGGGAGCTGGAGGGGGAAGTAGGGACGGGTGTTGGTGCCATAGGTCCTGCCGGGGTGAGGGCTGAGAGGACAGGAGGGTTACCTGAGGGGGCTATGGCACTCTCCACCTTGCTTAACCTGCTGCTTAAGGTCTGCAGGTTGGCCAGGATTGCAGCAAGGGTGTCCTGGGTGGTGGTGCCAGCGCCAGATGGTTGACTTTGAGAGCTAGAGCCTGGCCTAGGCTCAGGGGCTTGGTGGGACAAAAGTCTGTATAGTTCCGCCTTTCGGGCAGTAGCCGGAAAGGGGATGCCTCTAAGCCTAGGTTCGGCCGTAATTTTTTGGTATAGTCCATGCTCTCAAAGACGTAGGGGTAGAAGGGGCGAGAGATATGCCTGGAGATTCTGGTCTGATGGGAGTGGATATTATGTCCTCGGCAGGCAAATTGTCAGTAGTAGATGTATCTTGTGACATTATAGAAATAAATTAAATTAGTTGGATTTAGTAGGGGCTTCTGAGAGAATTATTACAAGGGGTGGGGGGGGGAATTCCTCAGATGAACTGGACTGTAAGGTTATTGCCGAAGCGAAAAACTTGCTAGTGCCAAGTGGCGGTGAGAGGCTCTATCTATGATTTGGGCGAGGTGACTATGTTGCCACAGATGTGGTGGCGGGATGTTGGCCTCTCGATGATATTTAAAAGGTTCAAAATGTGTGGCCGTGAAAGGTGAGGCCCTGACTACGGCCCTGTAGAAGAGCGAATGAGGCGTTTAACTATGATTTGGACGTGGGGCTGTACCTCCGTGTTGAGGTGGGAGATGGCTTTGCGGGGTCTGTAAATGCCTAGGTGAGCTAGGTCTGTAGCCCAGACCCTGTGTGCCAGTTCACGTACCATCTATGGGGTAGATTGGCGAATTGTGTGATGGTGAGATACTAACCTTGATAGTGGTTATACCCGGGGACTTGGGCTTTGAGTATTTGTGGAAGAGAGACCCGGCGGTTAGTGCTATCGTAGAAAAGGCCTAAGGGGTTATGAGACAGATGTAGATCTGATTGAGCGTGGCGTATGAGTGCGTAACACATTACTGGGGGGCGTGGACGAGTGATATGAGAGAGTGGCGAGTGAACAGTGAAGGCTGTTTGAGGCCTTAAGAACAAAACTGAAGTAAAACAAATACAGAAGTTTGAAGAAAATACTATACCTGGGTATAAGGGGCAGGAACAATAATTTCAGATATTTATTTGGAGAGGCAAAGCTGTAGATGCTATCGTAGAAGAACCTAAGGGTTTTTGGGCCAGATGTAAATCTGAGTGGGTGTATTGTATGAACGTAGTATGAGTAGAAAAGTAAAGTGATAACTGTCTGATTTTTTAACAAACCAGGAGCTAAAGAATAAGTACTATACCTTGATTAAAGAACAAGAAAACAGGGTTTTCCAATATGGAAGGAGCAGATGGTTGGTGCTATTGTAGAATGGCAACCAGGATTTTTTAAGGCGAAGAACCCTAGTTTTGCAATTATTTGACGAAATATATGACAAAAGTATAATCTGTGGAGATCAAAGGAACATGTTTTAACAGGACTGAGATTGACTTGTACGTAAAGGCATGGTATAATATTGTGCTAGTAGCTGCTGCTGTAGTTTAGTGCAGGGAAGCTAAATTTTTTACAGAATAGGACAGAGAATACCACAAACAACCACTAGGTGATAACAGGCCAAAACTAGGTATGTGAACAGATACAGGAAAATGCAATGAAAGTATGAATGATACTTCCCAATCTATAAATGTCTAGCATTATAGTAAACTTTACTGGCATCATCCCTTTCCCACATATTTATACAATTTATAGCTTTATAACTGGAAGAGAAAATCCCCAAATGTATGTATGTATGTATATTTAATTTTGACAGATTAAAGTTTGTACCGAAGTTTTAAGTTTGTGAGGGGGTGGTAGGACCCCCCAGACGGGTGGCCGCATAGATTCTGACATGAGGGAATCGTGGGTGGTCCCTGGTAAGATTTCTTATATGGGGGGTGTAGGACCCCCCAGACGGGTGGTCGCATAGATGCTGACATGAGGGAATCGTGGGTGGTCCCTGGTAAGATTTCTAATATGGGGGGGGAGGGGGTGTAGGACCCCCCAGACGGGTGGCCGCATGGATGCTGACATGAGGGGACCGGGTGGTCCCTGGTAAGATTTCCGGCATGTGTGTTCCGGCCCCCCGGTGAGACCATAGTGCGGTGTGGTGGGGACCGGAATGTAACTCACGTGTAGCTAAAAAGCTGGACCGCCGAAACCGGAGGAGTTTAGCCGTGCAGCCAACACACCAGACGCCCGAACCGGAAGTGACGTGAACCAGGAAACCCGCGAACCGGAAGTAGATCGAGGAACACTTGAACTCGAACGTCAGAGGTGAGTAGGGGCTAGTGGTTTAAGTAGGGGACTTACTCCTCCCACAAATTCAGGCCTAATGGCCTTTCTACATATATATATATATACACTTAAAACTATGTTATTTAGCACTAGTAGGTTATTATTATTTACGCAGTATATACTTGTCTACTCATCACTTAGTATTTTCTATTTATTATTCATTATTTTTTATTATTTATATTTTCACAATATGATTGTGATACCTGTATTGGGATGCTTGGCTGCCTCACTAATACTCTGGAGATGATCCTTATAATATAGCTTAAGATACATGGTTTACATTTACACAGTATCTCTATTACTATATGGGATACATGTTACTGTATGGCTAGTTTTGATACATATAGTTAGATCTTGAACTTTCTTTTTTGGTTTAATTTTTATTTGAAAGTGTCTATATGTAATCAACTCAATTCGCCAGACTTCTGAGGCATAATAGCCTTAATACGGCTATCCTGTACACTTTTTATGGCCGCTGTATTTATTTTCATGTCACATGGATTTAGTTTGGGCATTTCCGTTATGCTGCCTAGAAGTTGTAGGAGTTTGATTTCACAGGATCATAGTCCGAGTTCACTATGGAGCAAATGTTTAATCACGCCCAGAGGGGCTGGACGCTGTAATATGCTTCATACTAGGCCACGAATAACCCCGCCTCTATGGGGAGTCGGCTTCAGCACAATCTCGGAATAGAACCAATTAGATCCCTCTAGGTTGCGACCACGTGGGGTATTGACGTGCAACTTGCTCGTCATTACTGGACCACGTGATCCTCTACAGCAGCATCACCTGGAGTTGCTCCTACCTACGGACATGATTGGCTAAAGGTATTCAGTCATTTTGGCGCCCAACATATTTAAGTGAGGTCTGATCATTACTATGTTGGCCCCTGACGAAGGTGCAGCATACAAGCACCGAAACGGGCGTTGGGCGTTCTTTTTATTCTATTTTCAAATATGGCCACCGGACAATTTTTGATCTAAGCACTCTTTAGCTCAAATATGATTTGAAATACTATATATTTCTTTTATTCTCTACCACTATACCTGTCTAGATAGTTTTATAGGGAGAGAGGCTTTATAATTTATACCATCAGTTTATTTTGAACTGACTTTCCTACTCTATACTCCTCCTCCCTTTTCTATCTACTAATGTTTTTACTCTGGCTAGTAGGATCCATAGATTGTCTCTGTACTTAGGGACCCTATCTCTTATTACTAACCCATTTGGAGGACTACATAGTGGGTCTCTCTGTACTCTGCATAATTGTACTTGGAGTCTCAGTACTCCCTATGGTTCTAGCCAGTCTCTTGGATGAGGCTTGATTAGATATATAGGGGTCACTGCTGGGATTGATACTCATTTTTTAGCCTGTTCCTTAATAAAGCTTTATTCCAGTATAGTATATCCCTTTACTTATTTAGCAGTGATTTTCTTCCTGTCCTTACCTTGGAGATATAGTGGTATTAGTTATTTGTACATACTGTATTTCTTTATCTTTTTTTGGTCTTTATGACCTCATTTGTCTTTAGGGCTTATTTAGTTCACATCTATATACTTATTTCACTCCTACATGGCTACATTTATATCCAGGTGATGCAGATATAAATACTTTGTTTCATATTGAGACCTTTATAGCATCTTTCTCCTTTTTCGTGTTTAAACATTATTCTTAGTTTTTTTTTGCTTCTTGGTTAAAGGTTTCGTCATTTGAGCAGTTGTGTTCGTCATCAATCACGTGAATAAGTTCTAGGCCAATATTATTTACATTCAATGCTTTAACTAGCTCCTCAAATTTAGACAAAATCAGAATATCATCGATATATCTGTACCAACTGGGAATGAACATTTTGTAGTTGTCTTTGATGGTTTCCTCCAGTATTGTTTCTTCCCACCATCCCAAATAAAGATTTGTATAACTTGGGGCACAGGCAGTTCCCACTGTTGGGCCCCTAAACTAGAGATAATGTTGGCCGTTAAACATAAAAAAATTGTGAGTTAAGACATATTCTAAAAGATTGATAATAAAATTAGTTTGTGCTGTAGTGAATTTGGTGGACTTATGCAGGAAGTATTTGGACGCAATTAGACCTTTCTCATGAGGAATGTTGTTGTAAAATGCAACAACATCTAAGCTGCCCAGTAAACAGTATGGTGGTACTAAAAGGTTTTCTAACAGAATAAGTGTTTGTTTTGTGTCTTGTAAATAGGATTTTAGACCAGCCACTAGCGGATGTAGTAATTTTTCTAAAAATTGGCTGCTTCTCTCGGTGATAGACCCATTCCCGGAGACAATTGATCTTCCTGGTGGGTTGTTGATGTTTTTGTGGATCTTCAGGAGGCAGTAGAAAGTGGCAATGGTCGGGGTCAAGTGAGGTAGTATAAACTTGTATTCTTCCCTAGTTAAAATGCCATCTTCTAGTGCTGGTTCCAATATATTTTAATTCTGTCAAATACTGTGTAGTGGGGTCTTTTGGTATGTTAATGGATCTCTCAAGTATTCCATGCAAATCTCAATATATAATATATTGTTCTCTGTCTAACAACACTATATTACCGCCCTTGTCTGAAGATTTAATAATAAGATTTGGTTCCTTAATTCCATAAGGGCCTTACGTTCCAATGGGGTGATATTGTCATGCTCAATCTTTGTAGTAGAGAGGGATTCAATCTCTGACGTTGTCATTTCTATAAACAGGTCAACATGCAAAATCTCACTTAGATTAGGAGTGAACCAATTATCAGGTTTAAGATTAGTAAGTGGTGGTACTGTATCTGTTCTTCTAGTAAAGAGAGTAGTGTTTTGTAGTGTAGGAAATCATAATAGGCGAAACCCGCTTCTTTGGCTAATTTATAGTTCCTTCTTTTGTGTACCACGTTGAGAGCCAGTTTATGGCCAAATAGGTTTGTGTCCTTAATCCAGTTGAATTTGTTTGTATTTGGAGCGGGTACAAAGGATAATCCTTTGTTTAAGAGTGAAATGTGATGTTGTTGCATGATGAATTTGGACAGGTTAATAATCTGATTTTGATTGTCATTCATTGATTGATTATTTTGTCTGTTTTGTATCCCCATCTCCTTTTGTCTCTTAGTTTGCCTCTTTGTGTGTGGGGGGGGGGGGGGGGGGGGGGGGGCAGTCTTCCACTAAAAAAGGAAGCTCAGTTGTTCTGTCAATGGTATTGTTAGTTACTGTAGTGACTGAAACTGGAGTTTCTGGGAAGGTTATGTTTCTGGTTTTGAGAACTGTGGCAAAAGTAACCTCGCCACTTGTACTTGGAGAGGCCTGCTTGCCAGCCTCTTGCCCCGGGATTATGGGCCCTGCAAAAAGACATGTTAAAAAGTGACTTCCATGGAAAAACCAAACCACTGTACCGATCTAAGTGATTTTTGAATCTGTTGGTCACCCAGATCAGGGCTATACGAGGATGTGACTCTTGTGGGGTGTGGCGAAACCGACCTCGCCACGTGTCCTTGGAGGAGGCTGCTTGCCCGCCTCTTGCCTTTGGACTATGGACCCGACTTTATGTGAATGTGTTAACCCAGATAGCTATGCCATGGAGCCCATTCGTGTAGTTAAAGACTTCGGCTCCATGGCAATTGAACTGTGTGAATAGGATCTGAGCGCTATTCGGTAGTTTTGTGCGCTCAGATCCCAGCCATCTGGGGATATGTGACATGTCTGTGTTTTATGTATAAAATGTGACTTTGTGTATTTTATAGTATTTTAATGCTTTGTGCTCACCATGTGCATAATGGAGTCGTGTCTCTGCCCTGGGAGATAATTGAATTACTTCTCAATTATCTCCAGGATAGAAGACTCTGAAACCGGTCTGGGCCAGATAGCCATGTGCCAGCCAGGGCCCAAAAGATATTTTACTAACTTCTGAACCCCTGGTCTGATTCATGCCATTTTTTGATATGTTGTTCCCCTGAATGGATTGATTGTGAATATGTAATTTCAATTGTTGGTGAATTGAATTCAAATTCAATTGTTGGTGAAAAAGTATGTTTTAAAATGTATGTATAATTGGATTACCTCCCAGGCTAAGGGGAGGGAATCTGTGGTATGTAACCATTGTGTGATTGGTGTATTGTAAATCCCTCCCTTGCATGGGAGAATCCTTTATAAGACAGTGTGTGAATAAATCTGGAGTTCCTGTTTTTACCCTCAAAGTGAAGTGTCGTCTCATTCTTGGGGGAGGATTTATTGCATGCTGTTTCAGTTTGACTGCTAGGAGTGCAAACCTATTTGTATGGTTTCTATTCAACTGTCTACAGCATTCAGGGGCTTGAGAGGATTTATATGCTTCTCAGATTCGGTGATTGTGGTGTCTGCCAGAGTGCTTGGTGTCCTCAGGAAACGCTAGGAGCATCCTTTAACGGAGGTACCCAGTCGGGGTGCCAGGTGATCCGTTACATTGGTGGCAAGCGGTGGGATGGCGTCCTGGTGTGAGAGGAACAACACCCTGGAGACACAGGAATTATTATGGAGCGGCATAGAACCAGCGAGTCCCTGGACAGTGCTCCAGGTGGAAGAGGAGTTTAACTGGAGATTACAGAGCATCTTGGCCACACTGGATAAGCCGATAGCAGAGGCATCCAGGTTGGCATGCAGAGAGGACGCCCGACAAGGGATGTGGGAAGAAACCCTGGAGGGTGTCCAGCGTTGGCGAGGTAAACCTCTTCCCAACAAGGAGCAGCGATTACAAACCAGAGTAGCCCTACGGATACCTATGCTGGGAGAACAGCCCCAGGAGGAATTAGTGATACAACTTAATTCACTGGCATGGAGGGAACTGGGTCTCGATGATGCGTACCAAGCACTACGTTGGTACGCGGTTCAGCGGGTCCCCGGAATGGCCAAGTTCGACAAACCGGAGGGCCAGGAGTACAATGGCCCTGGTTTATTATGGGGGGCCTTTGCGGAACCGGACTTTGGGAGTGCAGCAGAATCCCGGTTTTGGGACATTCTTAACTATAGAGGGGCCATGCTGGATCTCCCTATGGCTGGAGACCTGGAGCCAGACTTGATGGAATTGGCCGTCCAGGAATAGGAGATTGAACAGGATTACCAGCACCTGATCAGTTCCAGCCAGTCATCTTATACTTTGCAGGTACCACCAGAGCAGGGGGAGTTCGAACAGGATTATACCCTTTTATTTGATACAGTAACCCTGCCTGATTCTAACCTGAGGGGGCTTATGGACTGTACACCATTGGGAGCATTGAGTTTCGTCCTTCCTCCCCAACCACCAAGCCCGACATCAGGAAACCTGGAGTCTGTACCATCTACTCCCCAACCAGCCCCAGAAATGAGGGACCTCATAGACCGAGGTCTCTCTACCGTCCCTACAGGGGTGCTGGGCAGTCGGCCCAGATCCCCAGCGGCAGTGTGTATTACAGGGAGCTGAAGGTGCTGTCCTTGCTCCCCAGCGGCAGTCTAGCACAGCAAGGGGAGACAGTAAGCCCCACAACAGTGCAGATGGGACCGCAGTCTCTGTACCTACACCACTGGGGATAAGGACAGGCTGTCCTTATCCCCAACAGTAAGACAAGGTATTGGAAGAGGAGGCAGTCGGTTTCCCCCTCCAGCAGAGAGAGCGTCAGGGAGAGGAGCCTGTTACCCCTTCTCCCCAGCGGCAGTTTACAGTGCAGAGAGAGGAGTTTGTTACCCCCTCTCTCCAGCGGCAGCATAGCCCACCAAGGGGAGACAGTAAGCCCCTCACCAGCGCAGATGGGACCGTGGTCTCTGCGCCCAGCCTACAGGGAGTACAGAGGGTCAGCCCTGCTCCCCAGCGGCTGGGAGTGTGTAAGGGAGAGGAGTTTGTTGCCCCCTCTCCCCAGCGACAACCTAACCCACCAAGGGGAGATGTGGAGCCCCACAACCGTGCAGATGGGACCGTGGTCTCTGCACTTGCAGCGCAAGGGGTGGGGACGGTCGGTCCTGTCCCCCAGCCACAGAGCGGTGTATCCAGAGGGGAGACAATCGGTCTCCCCCTTCCACAACCAGGCTCAAACCAGGCTACTTCCATGGTAGCGCTGGCACCAGGGCAGAGTACAGCTGGTCTCTGCCCACTCAGCAACCCACCAAGGCAGCCTACCAGTTTCCCGCACAGCCGTGGTGAGGCACCTGGACCGGGACAAGTTTATCTCTTACTCAGGTGTAGTAACCATTTATTGTGGGTGGGCTGTACTACTGTTTGTGCTTCTTGGGTGGGTTGCTGGACTAACCAGGGCACTGACCGACAGGAGATCAGATACCCTAATAGTCTGGATGGTAAAGGGGAGAAATGTGGCGAAACCGACCTCGCCACGTGTCCTTGGAGGGGGCTGCTTGCCCGCCTCTTGCCTTTGGACTATGGACCCGACTTTATGTGAATGTGTTAACCCAGATAGCTATGCCATGGAGCCCATTCGTGTAGTTAAAGACTTCGGCTCCATGGCAATTGAACTGTGTGAATAGGATCTGAGCGCTATTCAGTAGTTTTGTGCGCTCAGATCCCAGCTATATGGGGATATGTGACATGTCTGTGTTTTATGTATAAAATGTGACTTTGTGTATTTTATAGTATTTTAATGCTTTGTGCTCACCATGTGCATAATGGAGTCTTGTCTCTGTCCTGGGAGATAATTGAATTACTTCTCAATTATCTCCAGGATAGAAGAATCTGAAACCGGTCTGGGCCAGACAGCCATGTGCCAGCCAGGGCTCGAGATATTTTACTAACTTCTGAACCCCTGGTCTGATTCATGCCATTTTTTGATATGTCGTTCCCCTGAATGTATTGATTGTGAATATGTAATTTTTATGTGAATTGGATGTATGGTTTTAGAGTTATGAATGTTGGTTAAAAAGTATGTTTTAAAATGTATGTATAATTGGATTACCTCCCAGGCTAAGGGGAGGGAATCTGTGGGATGTAACCATTGTGTGATTGGTGTATTGTAAATCCCTCCCTTGCATGGGAGAATCCTTTATAAGACAGTGTGTGAATAAATCTGGAGTTCCTGTTTTTACCCTCAAAGTGAAGTGTCGTCTCATTCTTGGGGGAGGATTTATTGCATGCTGTTTCAGTTTGACTGCTAGGAGTGCAAACCTATTCGTATGGTTCCTATTCAACTGTCTACAGCATTCAGAGGCTTGAGAGGATTTATATGCTTCTCAGATTTGGTGATTGTGGTGTCTGCCAGAGTGCTTGGAGTCCTCAGGAAACGCTAGGAGCATCCTTTAATGGAGGTACCCAGTCGGGGTGCCAGGTGATCCGTTACATGGGGTTTCCATTAATCTTGGGGGTACTTTTGGGGTGTTTGTAAATTGTGTGTTTTTCTGTACCTGGAGATACAGAGGAGTATGTTGAATGTATTGCTTGTCTTTGCCTCATCCCCTCCCCTTTTTCCTGTCCTATTGTTTCCCCCAGCAGGGCGGTGTCCCAGGGACACTGCCAGACCAGTTTAAACTGGCTGCTCTGTCCCTCCTCAATCTCCCATCAGCCCTTGCTATTGTCTGACCCTACCCTTCCTTGTACTATAGTAATCTATGTAACCTGTTGTATGTAAATGAGGTTGTTGGCAGTTTAAATGTGTGTATAACTTGTAAGTGCTTGCTTTTGCATAAAACAGACCTGCTTGATCCTTTCTTGAAGCCTTGGCTCATGCTTGGGGGATGGGATAACTACACTCTTGGGGATTGCTATATTCACACTATACTCCCCTGAGTATAAGCTCTTGAAAGAGCTTGTTCCTGATACGCTCTCTGGATTTGGAGAGGTCTACCCATTGGAAGCTGGATCCTGGCCTTGGGTCCTGGGTGGGTGGAGGAAGGCGAGACCCTGACACAGCTGCATCGCTGGAAGTGGGATCTGCAGTCCTTATGGTGTCTGGTGGAGTGCTTGGAGTCCTCGGCAAGCACTAGGAGCATCAATTGGCGGAGGTACTCGGTCGGAGTGCCAGCGGTCCGTTACAATACTTCTCCCCCTTCGTGGTTTTGATTGGTGTTTCGAATGGCAGTTCCTAGGCCAGTGTTGGTGAACCTTTTTTAGCCCGAGTGCCCGAGTGCCCAAACGGCAATACATGCCAACTTTTTCTTCCTCAAAGTGCTAACATGGCAATTAAACCTGAATACTGAGGTTTAAGTTTAGAAAAAACAACTCATAGAGTTGTCTGAACTAATTAACAACTTTTGTTGTAAAAGAAGAACACAACAACAGAGAGTTCAATGATACATCAATGATGATTTAAATAATGAGATAATAATGAGATAAATAGATAAAATTAAGCTTATATTTATTAGTATCTCCAACAAATGCAATACATACACACCGACTGCTTAATACACACACACAGTCCGCTGAATACACACAGACCACTGAATACACACACACATATACTGCATTGAGGGGTGCAGTGTTTGTGTGTAAGGGTGTGGAGTGCTGTGTGTGTGTGTGAGGGGTGCTGTGTGTGTGGGGGGTAGGGGTGCTGTGTGTGGGGGGATGGGGGTAGGGGTGCTGTGCTGTGTGGCGGGGGGTAGAGGTGCTGTGTGTGGTGGGGATGGGGGTAAAGATACATAAAAAAAAAGATATATTAAATCTTTATACCCCCTCCCTTCTTCTTACCTTTGGTGAAGGAGCGGGGGACACAGCCATCCCTGGTGGTCTAGTGGTGGTAAGCATGTGACAGGGAAGCAGCTCTCCTGTCCTCCCGCGCAATGCTGTGTGGAGCATTGCCATGGTAACGTGCGGCCACGCTCCACACAGATTGCTCGCGGGAAGACAGGAGAGCTGCTTACTAGATCCCTCCCCCTGCTTCCTTGTCCTCCTGACACAGAAGCAGAGTAGGCATTTTTGGCAGGGAGGTGCCTACTCTGCATTGATGCAGACATCCAGCGGCCCCCTCCCCCGGCGACCTGTGGCCGCGTACCCACAGAAAGGGCCCAGCGTGCCACAGGTTCGCCATCCCTGTCCTAGGCTGTCTAGGGGTGCTTGAGTCTGAGTCAGTCCAATCAGTGTTGCCTGAAGTGGAACTGCTCATGCTATTCGTATATGTCCTATATTTCCTTTTTGTGTGGAAGACCTTAACCCCAGATGGTCTCAATGAGAAATTTAATTTTACACCCTTTTATTCATCAATCATAGAGTACTACCCCCCTCTCCTGTTGAGACACTATACTACTTATAATCCTCATTCTCCTTGTGTTCACTTATTTTCCATAATAGACTATTTTCTATAAGGTTTAGTAATTTAATTCCTCTTCTTTCTGCATAATTGTAGATAATCTACCCACTCTTTACACTTTGAATATTGATCTCATATTATACAACAAGAAGGACTGTTTACAAGTTACAATATTAATATTTCTACTGGGTAAACCACCTTGTAGTTTTGTATATAAATATATGCATCATCCTGTATCCATTACTCATGAGACTGATGCAATGTTTACTATAGATACATTAGACATAATATCCTTTGGCGAATACTTTATCCTTTTTCACTTTGAATACAATGCCAGCGTTATTTTGAGTCGGTACACAGTTCTGCTAGACAATATCCCTATCCTCCGACATAGTTACTTTATCTCTTATTTATATAAGAGTTTATACCGAGGTAGAAGGCATTCTACTTTTGGACGTCTCAGCGGTACTTTATCACCCTACAATTATAGACATATAACAGGCGCTATGTCCGGTTAGGTATTCTAGTATTATTATTTTTTTTTATTTAGTTATATATATTCATATATGTTGTACATCTGCCTATGGAAAGGTCTCTACTCCATATGAAATCATTCCAAGTGTTAATCAATTCCGCATATAGATCTCACAGCCATGTATGATGAGTTTTTAGTCTTCTGACCTTTTTCTAAATTCTCTAGTTTATTGTTTCAAATTTAAGTCTGTATGATTTTTATTTTATCTGCATTATTTATTTAGTCCTATCTAATATCATATTTTCGTAAGGGTTAATTCCCTTGCTATTTAGCCATGCAGGATGAGTTCTTAACATCCAGTCTCCTATCATTATTGCCACTAGTCCATAGTTCCAGATTTAAATCTGTTTTACTTCTAGTTTAGCTGCATTATTAATTTAGTCTTAACTAATAGTAAATCTCTGAAAGGGTTAATGCCCTTGTTAGTTAGGAGGAGTCTCCACATCACACGTGGACAGGTTGAATCCTAACCAATAGAATGTACTCCCCTCCAATCAAATCAGTACCTTTTTTCTTCCTTTTTAAACCCTGTGCGGTATACTGACTGGTTCCCCTCTGACGAGCCAGGTCGGGCGAAACGTGTCCGGCGAAACGCGTCCATACAACGCTGTCTTTGACCATAACTGACAGCTGTTAGGACAAATAACTATGTTTTTAGTTAATTGACTCTTTGAATGATTCTTGTCTTACCGATAACATGGGAACTAGCATTAGGTGATACGTCCTTGGTCAGGAAGGGGTTAAATAGCTGAAGATCTGGGAATTGGGAAGATCATATTCTTCTCCTAATTTTGCAAAAGGTTTAACTTGACCTTGATCGACAAGATCAAATATATATGTGGTGAAACCGACCTCGCCACGTGTCCTTGGAGGGGGCTGCTTGCCCGCCTCTTGCCTTTGGACTATGGACCAGACTTTATGTGAATGTGTTAACCCAGATAGCTATACCCTGGAGCCTATTCATATAATGAAAGACTATGGGAAAGACTTTAGCTCCATGGCAATTGTACTGTGTGAATAGGATCTGCACGCTATTCGGTAGTTTTGTGCGCTCAGATCCCAGCTATCTGGGGATATGTGAAATGTCTGTGTGTTATGGATAAAAAGTAACTTTCTGTATTTTAAAGTGTTTTATGTCTTTCTGTAACCATGTGGTTAATGGAGTCTGTCTCTGTGCTGGAGATAATTGGATTACTTCTCCAGCACAGAGAAGGCTCTGTAAAAAACAGTCTGAGCTGGAAAGCTAGGGGTTTTAAAATATACTTTACTAACTTTTGAACCCCTGGTCTGATCCATGCCATTTTTTAATATGTTGTTCCCCTGAATGGATTGATTGTGGATATGTATTTTTATGTGAATGTGATGTATGGTTTTCGAGTTAGGAAAGTTGTGTAAAAGTATATTTTAAACTGTATGCATAATGGCATTATGTGTCACACTAAGGGGAGGGGATGAGTGGGAGGTAACATCTATGTCATTGGTTCTTTTATGCCTCCCCCTGGGTGTGGCCTGTATGTGTGAGTTGGAAATAAAAGCCAGGCTGGATGAGCCAGTCCTCAGTTCCTGTTTAACCCTCAAAATGAAGTGTCGTCTCGTTCTTGGGGGGAATTGGATTGTAAGCTGACTGCCAGGAGTGTAAGCGGATTGTATGCTTTTCTTGTTCAGCTGTTCCAGTTCGGAGTGTTATCTTGTATCCAGTTCGGGAGTTTGGTGTTCTGCAGTAGCTGTGCCAGTCTCTCAAAAAGGGGATTATCGCCTAAACGGATTTTATTCCCTTTTATGCTGAAACGGTCCGTTACAATATACTCATCTCCTTTTTGTTTCCATAATTTTAAATCTAAATCTTGGATTATTACTTGTAGAATATCAATTTTCAGTGTTGTAATTAGCTGAGGTAATTTTTTTTTTTTTTTATTTTAATCCATGCTTATATTATTTGACTTAGAATTTTGTTCTTATTTCTTAGATCCAATATCAACTGCTTTTATTTTGTATTCCATATAATTAAGGATGTATCTATACCTCCTATAGCATTTTTCTCTAACTTCTGCCATCCATCTAATTCTGAAGAACAAATTTGCATTTTGTAAATATGAGTTAACATGCTAGCTTGATACAGTTTTCTTATGTCTGGGAAATTAAGACCTCTTTTGTTTAATTTTTTTGAGATAACACTTTCTGGCTTATTCTTGGTGTCTTTGCTCTAAAGACGAAATTTGCAAAACTTGATTGTATCATTGTTAACCACATTTTAAGGATTGATAGAGGGATCATTTGGAATAAATAGGACCATCTCGGAAGAATATATGAATTAATTAAATTTATTCTGCCCCACTAGGAGAGCTCCACTTTCCTCCATTATTTTAATAAATGATTTGTTGATTTCAATAGTTCTATGACATTTAATTCCATCAAATCATTTAAAAACATTTGTAATTTTGATACCCAGATATTGAAAACTGTGTTTTATCTATGTAAAATTATATTGACTTTTTATTAGATTTTTCATATCTGGGTGTATATTTTTAGGTAGGATTGTTGATTTTTGTATAGTGATTTTATAATTCGATACTTTACTAAAAGTGGAGATCTCTTCCATGAGGTTTATTATCGATTGCTTTGGATTTGTTAATGTCAAAAGGAGATCGTCTGCATATAGATTTATTTTATATTGTTTATGATTCGTTAAAAAGCCTTCAATTTTTTTATTATAATGAATATATATATATATAGATATATATAAAATTAAAAATAGATTAATGAAAATGATAAATATGAAACTACAAATAAGACTAAAAACAAGAATAAAAATAGAAATACAAATAAATAATAATCAAATAAGAATATATAAATTAATGAAGAAATTATTAAATAAAATATAAAATAAAAATAAATGAAAATGAACAAGAAGAATATAATGAAAAATAAAAATTAATTCATAGAAAACAAACTAAATCAAAATCTACATTTAAACCATTGGTTTGTAAAGTCTGAAGTCTATGGATCCAAAATCTCTCTCTCCTCTTCAGCTTTATCATAAGGTCCGCTCCTCTCTTATCTAACTCCACCTTCTCTATAGCTATACATGAAAGGTTTCTCTTTTTACATTCAAGGCAATTTTTACAATGATGTGGTACTGAATGGTTATCCATCCCTTTTTATATATTATTAAAATGTTCCATGAACCTAATTTTCACCTTTCTTCCTGTTCTACCCAAATATTGGAGTCCACAACCACATGTGAGAAGATATACCACATGGGTCGTGGAACAAGTTATATGGCTTAAAATTTTAAGATTCCTTTGTCTGCTTGCTAATAAAAGTGGATGTTTTCTGTGGAAAATTTTCCACAGGTAAAAAAAAAAAGAAAAAAACCTTTCTCCAAAGATCTTATTTTTGAATCTTTATTCTTAAATGTGCTTGGTGCCAAAATGTTTTTAAAATTACTTTTTAAAAAAAAAAAAGAATATTCGGTTCAGAAGGTAGTCCGGCTTTTAAAATATCATCTTCCAGCAATAATGGCCAATGTTTTTTAAAAAAACTTTTTTTTTATGTTCTAAGCCTGTGCATTATATTGTGTGTTAAAAGAATATTCAAATTTGCTTAACTGACCTATTGTTTAATAATGAATCTCTGCTCATATTTTTAATACATACAATCTCCTTTTCTAATAAATTGTCATCGTACCCTTTCTATAAAAAAAAATTATTTTAAGATTTGTGTCTCTTCTAAAAAATCATGTACATCGCTACAATTTCTCTTGATCCTCATAAATTGGCTTTTAGGAATACCTTGCAGCCACCTGGGATGGTGGCTACTTTTTATGTCAATATAGCTGTTGTCTGTTGGCTTAAAAAATGTGTTTTACTTAACATTTTTATCTATAAAAGATTGTTAGATCTAAAAAAATTAATAGTTTTAGTATTCATTTGTGGAGTGAAAACCAACGACATCTCATTTTGGTTTAAAAAAGAAATAACATTTCTCAATGTGTTCATAGTACCTTCCCATATAATTAAAATTTCATCTATGTACCGACACCATAGCACCAAGTTCGCATCATATGGATTGTTCCAAACTTCCGAGGTGGCTACAAGGTGTTCCTTGGGGATCCACAATCTGACACTCACTGCCTAGATAACCTAATTTGTTATTTTTTATGTTATTAGGTACTAGGCCCTACTGGTTATACTACCACTTACGCTTTGCTGGTTCATTTTAGGCCTAGTCTATTGGCTGGTAGGTGTCCCATATTATTTTGTTTTTCTGCTATTTAACAGTCACAATATGGGTACTACAACATTGCTATTACTCTCATAGGTATTGCTCGGGTTTCATCTACTCTATTTCCATCTGATACGACAAGTATGTGAACCCAGTGGTCGTTACACCATAGTTTTTCTGGCCTTCTTGTCCTGTCTTAGTGGTCCTGCGAGGCCAACACCCATCCTCATACTCTGAGGTACTCACGGCCACCTCAGTTAGTCGCCCCACAAGGTGGTATAGAGAGGGCCTCCCCCTATCACTCCCATGCTATCTTTTGCTTTTACCGGTCACGAGAGGCCGACACCCCATGACATTTTCGGTGGCCACAAAATCCCCTTGGGCCAACACATAGCTAGAACCTCTCATGCCACTTGGCAATTAGTAGGGCTCCCCTCTTAATTATTAGATAATTTCTTCACCACTTGGCATTAGGTAAATCACCTTGGTTACTCGTGAATTTTTGTCCTATCCTAGCATGTCTAAACTACCAGAAGCTATTGAGGATTTGTCAATTCCCAGCACTCCTGCAAGGTCCATCTCTCCATCTCACGGAGGGGACAATGCCAGCCTATCTTCCCCCAGTTCTTGGACCATACCTAGGATCACGGTCGAATTAAGTCGTAGGAATATTCCCTACCCTGCCACTGCCAGGAAGGCTAAACTTTGTAGACTGCTCAACACAAACACGGATAACACCCCCCCAGTGGTGCCCAGTCATCCGACCTCCAGGCCGTCCTGTCATTGGTCTTGTCTTCGTTGGTACGGATTACTGATAGGTTGGACCGTTTGGATGCTAGTGATAGGCCAGTGGCATCATTTGGATTGGTTACTTCAGAACCTACGGGTCTCTCAGGCACCCTGACTGGTAAATTAATTGGTCCACTACAGAACCCTAATATTATCAACCCAGCTCACATGATGCCAGCTATAATTAAGAAGGATATGTTGGAAGGCAAGGATGTCAATCTAGTTTCGCTCCTGATTACCTCCCAAGATATTCTGGAGAACAAGACGTATTCCTATGGCGAGGTCTCTGTTGTACTGAAGGCTAGGGACCCCAGGTTGAATAGGAAGTTGTCAGTTCCTGAGTTCGTACTGGCCTTTGGTATTTATAGGGACCAAACGGTTTATCCCAAGCGCAGAGAGCAATTTGATCTGTATTTACGCAAGCTGGTGGACCAGGGGCATAAATATGGAGGTGCATCATTTAATGATTACCAAAAATTATTCTCCGCGAAGGCATCTGCAGCTCTGTTCAGTTTTCAGGCAGACTTGAACCAGTTGGACACTGAGCTTTTTTGTAGGCACTTCGCGCCCCTCAGGTCCCCAGCTTGTGGTATTTGCTCTTCGGCCTCACATACTACGAACCTGTCCTAATAACGGTGAGCTGGGTGCTACCTTTCCTTTTCTGACCTCCTCAGCTAAACCTGAGAAGTTGATTAAGGACAAGCTTGGTCGTAATATTGTTTTTCTTGGTAAATCCCAGATTTGCAATAACTTTAATGCAGGTTCCTGTGGATTTAGTGCTTGCTGATTATTGCATGTGTGCTCTTTGTTTTAGGGCACATGCCAAGACAAAGTGTCCAAATAAGTTGTTTTCCAAACCCTACATGACCTCAATCAATGTGACTTGTTTTGCCAACTTATTACATAACCATCCCTCACCCCACTTGGTGGAGTTTTTGGTGACTGGATTCACTGAAGGGGTTCATACGAGAATCATTTACATGCCATTCGGCATTGTAGAATGTAGGAACCTACTGTCCGCCCTTGCAAATCCAATAGTGGTTAACACTCTGTTAAAGATTGAATTGGATCAAGGTTTCCTACTTGATTCCCCACCTTTCTCATTATGGAGTACTAACCCTGTAGGGGTGGTCTCTGGTAAAAGTTAAGCCAAGCAAAGGTTGATTGTCGACCTCTCCGCTTTTCACTCTTCCACGACCCCTGTCTGAACTCTCATTCCTTTAGAGGAATTCTCCCTTTAGTATGCCACCATTGATAACGCCATTGACGCAATTCTGACTGCAGGGAAGAGGGTCATGGCTCATTAAGACCGACATCATTAACACCTTCAAGCTCCTCCCAATCCATCCTTCTTTGTGGCAATCTACACGGTGTTAAGTGGCAGGGTTCTTACTATTTTTTCACTCATCTCACTTTTGGTGCAAAAAGTAGCCCCAGGATTTTTGATACCTTCGCTGAGACTTTATCCTGGCTACTGCTCAATGTCTGTAGATGCCCCAGTTATTCAGTTATTCACTATTTAGATGACTTCTTGACTATTGAGAGTAACTTATCTCCACCCAGTAGCCTGAGAACCACGATCCAGCTTTTCCAATACCTGGGGGTCCCTGTCTCCCCTAAAAAGACAGAAGGCGCCGACACTGATTAATTTCCTAGGTATCACAATAGATATGGTTAATATGCAAGCCAGTCTGCAGATAAGAGATAAGATTGAGCGCATCCTATCCAGCATTCATCTATATCTCTCTGCGGGATCTTGTAATCGTACGGAATTATAGTCTCTACTAGGCTCGCTCAACTTTGCCATAAATATTAGCCCGCAGGGCAGAGCTTTTATATCTAGACTGCTCAATCTGTCTCCCCGCTTTCAGTCTGATATTTCCCGCATTTCACTGGACGTTCCGGCTACCTGGGATTTACGCATGTGGCAGGAATTTATCATAAGATGGAATGGGAAAAGCATGTTTATCCCTTTACTTGCCTCTGTCTCCCTTAAAATCTTTACAGATGCAGCTGCCAACTCAGGCTTTCCAGGTGTTTTTGGTGAGAACTGGCTTTTGGGAGGGGGTTTGGCCTATTGTACCTAATGTACCAGGTTTTTCTACCACTTCTGCCCTGTTCGAGCTCTATCCTATTGTAGCTGCTGCAGTAGCGTGGGGAGCAACATGGTCAGATCAAGCAGTGAGATGTTTTTCAGACTTAGCCTCCTGCCATATAATTAACAAAGGTCGTTCTAAATCTGTGATCATCATAAGCTTTCTGAGGAAATTGACGTGGCTGGCGGCTGACTAATTTCATCTTGGTATGTGTGCATATTGCTGGCATTCAGAAGGTAGCAGCTGATAATTTGTCTTGGAATTTCAAGAATTCCACAAAGCTTTACCGACGGCAGCCCTGGTGGCTACACCGGCTCCGTCACGGCAGGACATGACATTGGATTTGGAGATCTGTTAACTCATGGCAGACTCATTTCACAATTAGCTTTGTCTGACAATACTAGAAAATCATACGACAGGGCATTCTGTGTTGATTACAGATTCTTGTTTGACTTTCAGGTTGTAAATAAATATTAAATGGAAACTATTTTAGCTTTCACTTCTTTTTGCAACCTTAATTTAAAATTATATCTGACAGGAATACAACACCATATACTTACACATTGGCCAAACAACCACAGTTTCCTATCTTACCAAATCAAAACCATACTAAAAAGGCATTTAGAATTTAAACCCCACACCACCATCTTCTAGATTACCTATTCATAATGAACTTGTCCAATCATTATCAGACCTCATGGATACAACCCCTTTGGAATCACACACTAATCATGTAATTAAAACCGCTATCTACTTGGCTTTCTATGGGTTACTTAGACTCGGAGAGTTTACCACTGCAAACATCACATCACAAGATGCCATTAAGAGATCTCAGATTGTAAAAATACAAGATCACTGTGAAGACACTACCCTGTTTGGTTCGGTATTTTGGATTTTCCCCATTCGTTAGTTGAAAGGGGAATTCAGATAAACTTATTTTCGCTGGTTCACCCGTCTCGTTCAGATGGGAATCCACACTCTGTCACTCTTTATTTCTCTGTCTCCTCACATTAGAGTCTTCCTCTACCACTACAAACACCACATCCCAAGATGCCATTAAGAGATCCCAGATTGTAAAAATACAAGACACTACCCTGTTTGGTTCGGTATTTTGGATTTTCCCCATTCGTTAGTTGAAACTACCGAACACTGACCACCCCCTGGCTCATTAACTTCAAAGAAAACTGAATTAAGTGCTCTCTCTGTGTGGCCATCTTGTCGCATGAACAGAGGCAGTGGGACATGGTCGTCGAGTGTCTGGAACTAAAATCGGACACTCGACTTCCCGAACGCCGGTCAACTTCGCGAATGCCTGCTTCTGTTCACAGACCAGCCAAGAGGACGCTGTTCAATAGGTTTGTTCCCACAAACTAGGGGAACAAACGCTACCTATGAGGTCTCCTGGCTCCACCACTTGGCATGCACATAGTCATGCCATCCCCCGCTCTGGCATCAAAACTCTCATTTTCAACAAAATGTATTTGAATGGTACTGTATTTGTGCCCCTCTCCCTGGTGCTGGCTTTACTTACATGAACTCCAAAATCTCCTAATAACTGCTATTTTGCTCTGTACCCACAGCAGTCACCTTCTCAAAATCTACTAAGATGAAGAATTACATCTCCTCAGTTAGGTGAAACACTGATTGGTTCAAAGCTATCCGCTGACACTAAGTCAACCAGTAGATCCCCATACATGAACAGCTTGAATAACACACATACAAAGAGACTTTGGGATTACAATGTTGGTGAACGATTAAAAGGTAAGCCAGCACGAGGGGTAGGGGGGTTGACTGCCACTCTGATCGGCAGCACATGGAATAAGCTCCAAAAATGACAAAATAGCAGGATTTATACTAGAGGAAAAGCAGCGTACTCGTACTGGGGACACACTGCGTACCCTAGAGAAGAATTTGAGCCCAATTGACAGTCTAACCTAGACATTTCTCTTACTCACCCCGGAGGCTCCAGCGAGGCCTAGTGAAATCTGGCGTGCAGGAGAGATGGCAGCTCTCCTGAGACATGGAACACAGCTGCCTCACAAGCTCCTTGATTTACATGGGTTCTGTCCCCCGTTCCCTCCCCCCTCTGGACCAGTGGGGGTTATACCGGTCCTCACAGGCCTGACACACTTACCTGAGCTAGCCCCTGCCAACTCCAGCTAACATCTGCAACAACGCAAGATGGCAGACGCACCTCCCTTACCGGAAACTGCACTCACTCAGTCTGGAGGGGATTGCTGTGACCTGCTGGAGCAGTTCCCCAGTCAGCTGAACGCGGCATTACGCCATTTTTGGGCAGAGCTGGAGAAGCATCTGGCCAAGACACAGTGCCACGCTCAGATGGAGGTGAGGAGAGACAGGGGTTGGGAGCGGAGTGGGCCTCTCTTGGGCAAAGCCTCCCTCCCTAAGCCAGTCGCCACTACTGCACACCCACCTAGGCACCAAGGGGATTCACCCCAAAGCATCGACCACCTCGCCGGAAGACCACCCACCGCGGCTGGCGGAGAAACACCAGGGCCTTCTGTCCCACAATGGGAAGGACTGCCTCACAGGTTCATGGATGTTTGCCTTCTCTCAGGCCTGGGGCTGGAGAGGAACCTTTCCTCGCCACATTGTTGCCTCCGGTAACCTGCGTGTCAAGCCCAATTCCCTGCCCCCTGCCCAGTACTGGAAATGGTTGAGTAGAAGCTATCTGACCTACGTATCCATATTATACTACACAGACGCAACATGGTCGACACTCTTGCTTTACTATCATCTAAGACTCTGAGAACCGCCATCTGGCACGATTTTTTCTTTTATGTTTGTACTTTATTTTATCCCTTGTCACCAGGCAGGTTTTTTGTTGGTGTGTGGAGGGCCTCCGTGGTTTTCCACTCGTGAGCGCACCCATTGCCTAAGTATGATTTTCTTATACAGCTGATGCTCCTCATATCATACCACAGTTAAAATGTCTGCAAACTAGACACGTCAGCCTAGTATGACACTCTATTGTTTTGTACTTTGTTTATCACTATAATACACTGAACAAAATTATAAACGCAACACTTTTGTTTTTGCCCCCATTTTTCATGAGCTGGACTCAAAGATCTAAGACTTTTTCTATGTACACAAAAGGCCTATTTCTCTCAAATATTGTTCACAAATCTATCGAAATCTGTGTTAGTCACCACTTCTCTTATGCCGAGATAATCCATCCACCTCACAGGTGTGGCATATCAAGATGCTGATTAGACAGCATGATTATTGCAAAGGTGTGCCTTAGACTGGCCACAATAAAAGGCCAGTCTAAAATGTGCAGTTTTACTGTATTGCGAAGGTCCTGGGGGGGTCCGAAAACCAGTCAGTATCTCGTGTGACCACCATTTGCCACATGCAGTGCAAACACATCTCCTTCGCATAGAGTTGATCAGGTTGTTGATTGTGGCCTGTGGAATGTTGGTCCACTCTTCTTCAATGGCTGTGCGAAGTTGCTGGATATTGGCAGGACCTGGAACACGCTGTCGTATAAGCCGATCCAGAAGTATGCTGGCCATGGAAGAACTGGAATGTTTTCACCTTCCAGGAATTGTGTACAGATCCTTGCAACATGGGGCTGTGCATTATCATGCTGCAACATGAGGTGATGGTCGTGGATGAATGGCACAACAATGGGCCTCAAGATCTCATCACGGTATCTCTGTGCATTCAAAATGCCATCAATAAAAAATGCACCTGTGTTCGTTGCCCATAACATACATCTACCCATACCATAACCCCACCGCCACCATGGGCCACTCTATCCACAACGTTTACATCAGCAAACTGCTCAACCACATGACGCCATACACATGTCTGCCATCTGCCCTGTACAGTGAAAACCGTGTTTCATCCGTAAAGAGAACACCCCTCCAAAGTGCCAGACGCCATCGAATGTGGGCATTTGTCCACTCAAGTCGGTTACGATGACGAACTGCAGTCAGGCCGAGAACCTTATGAGGACGACGAGCATGCAGATGAGCTTCCCTGAGGCGGTTTCTGACAGTTTGTGCAGAAATTCTTTGGTTATGCAAACTTATTGTTGCAGCAGCTGTCCGGGTGGCTGGTCTCAGACTGTCTTGGAGGTGAAGATGCTGGATTTGGAGGTCCTGGGCTGGTGTGGTTACACATGGTCTTCAGTTGTGAGGCCGGTTTGATGTACTGCCAAATTATCTGAACGCCTTATGGTAGAGAATGAAAATTAAATTCACGGGCAACGGCTCTGGTAGACATTGCTGCAGTCAGCATGCCAATTGCATGCTTCCTCAAAACTTGCGACATCTGTGGCATTGTGCTGTGTTATAAAACTGCACATTTTAGAGTGGCCTTTTATTGTGGCCAGCCTAAGACACACCTGTGCAATAATCATGCTGTCTAATCAGCATCTTGATATGCCACACCTGTGAGGTGGATGGATTATCTCGGCAAAGGAGAAGTGCTCACAACACAGATTTAGACAGATTTGTGAACAATATTTGAGAGAAATAGGCCTTTTGTGTACATAGAAAAAGTCTTAGATCTTTGAGTTCAGCTCATGAAAAATGGGGGCAAAAACAAAAGTATTGCGTTTATAATTTTCCTCAGTGTATCTTTTCTTGTCTTACTCAGGTTTCTTTTTTGACAAAAAAAAAACAAAAACAAACAAGTGCAGCATATTTTGACTTTTTATACCTATTTTTGATTACTATGATTTACTGTGTTGTACAAGTCATTGCTTAAGCCTATATTTTACCCTCCTGGAGTGGCAACATTACAACACGATCATTATAACAAAAACAGGAAATATAATATGGTTTTCTAGTTATATATTTGTAATTAATAGAAGGTATGTTATAAGTATTCATTACATATGTTACAAATAGAAATTGGGTATCCTTTCTATCTATAATTCAGAAAAGTTTTTATAGACATGCAAAATTATCAAAAGAAACAAATTGTATCAATAAAATGTTTGAGAAAAGTACATTCAAATTCATGAACAACATGTAAGGTTTTCACATAAAAATATCTACATCGTGATATTGCAACATACACAAATATTATAATATTCAAATGCCCCTCCCACCCCCAAATCCCTTATTACAAATTAGAAGATACAATTATTATTTTTTTTTAATCATAATAATAATATATATATATATATATATATATATATATATATATATATAAAGGAAAAACAAATCAGAATTATTTAATCTTACAGTGACAATGTGCATGATAATAAGCAGTAAGAAAATAAATTAAGAAACAAAATACACACTGGAGATGATACATTAACAATTTTATTGATAAAAAAAATGACAAAGCTATGAACTTTTCATAAATATTGAATTAGATAAAATCTAAGCTTATATTGGAAACATTAACAAGAAATATAAATAATCAAACAATAAATTAGAACATATTCATTTTTACAACTAGCTAAAAAAAACACATCAACTGCGTTTGGGTCCGATGACACTGAAATGAACCCTATATAACAGTTGTCAGGCTGTGGCGAAGCAGTTCAGATCAATCTCATTGCACAGGAAGGTATGGGTCTTCTTTGTTGAGGTTCCAGGTAACCATGTACCCACATTGTAAATGCCCTATAGGCAATTTTATGAGAATCACCGGAATACAAGAATATGCTATTAATCCATATACATTGTTCTTAAAAATATATATATGGAAAGATGAATGGAAAAGGTATTTTTAAATCTGCATATAAAATTGATTCTCAACATCACAAATTATAGCATGTAAAAATAGCCATGCTATTCTCACATTTTAATCCATTTTACAGGCATGTCAAGTGTCAGTAAAATCAATGATACCTCATCCAACATTGTTCATTACAGTCTATTTTCACATTATTCATAACATAATGTAGTTCGTGTTGTGCATGCACAACTTTTATTTATGTCATAACACACACACACCAATAATGTGTAACGGACAGTGGAAAAAAATTGTTTGTAATAATTTTAGTTACATTTTAAATTTAAGAAAAACAACTCTCAGTTTCTCCACTCTTCGATTACAATTGGTGCCAACTCCCCACCCATATCTATATAGTGCCTCTATGTGATCTCTGTTGGCTAACTCATTATGCAAGTAATGTACTTCATAGATGAATTAATCATCCTTGTTTAGGTTTTTCATCACATTCTGAATTCCTCTTCTATGGGCATAGCTACATTTCAGCATGAGCACCATAATTTTTTCTCTAGACAAGTCACATGCGAAGTAAGTTGAGTGGCTGATGGTGTATTCTCTTGTAGTTCCACTTGAACTTACTCTGGAATTATAGAATACCATAACAGCATGCCCAGAATACCAGCAGTAACTGGACGATTACTACTTTCCTAATCCAAAACTGTTATCTAAAAAACCATTGAATTTTTTTTTTTTTTTAAATATAAACACATAGTTTAGAAAGCTTTTTTTTACTTTGTAACTATTAATAAGGAAATCTAGAATACAAATAATCTATTCTAGATGACACATAAATGGACCAGCCTCAACATTAACCCCTTGTAGCGGTACTTACCTTATCCGGGGGCCGGACGCGGTCCTCTCTTCAAGCCGCGCGCGGTCCTGCGGCTGCACGAGCCGCGCGCGGCTCGTCCGACTGTTCAGACAGGAAGGCGGGCAGTGACCGCAAGAAGCGGTCACGTGTCCCGCCTGCAGCTAAGAGCGCGCCGCGAATCTCGGGCGCGCTCTTAAAGAGACAGTGGGAGCCTAAATTGCAAAAAGGCTCCCATTGGCTCCTGTCATGCCAATCACCCCATACACTTACCTGTTGGGGGAGTGGAAGTGACAGGAGCCAATCACATTAGTTTGTAGGCTACTTATACTTACCCTTTTCCCTTAGTTCCTTGCCCTATCGTGGTTTCTGCTACAGTTCCCTTTAGTGCTTGTTGTGTTCAGTTGTGTTTCTCCGTATTTGACCTTGGCTTTGTATTCTGACTTCGTTTTCGCTTTATCCTATTCTGTACTGTTTGCCGGCTTGCTGATTCCTGTGTACCAGTCCCCGGCTAGTTTTCGTTTACGCTGTCTCTTTGTGCCCTTGACCTCGGATCGTTCCTGACTCTGTCTTATCCTTTTACGTCGAGTCCGGCCACTCTAAGGTCCGGTAGACGTATCTCTCCTCTGTACTGTCTTCTGTTAGGCTGGATCCTGCGTGTAGGGGTATATACTCGTTACATTACGATAGGGCCATGGACCCCGCAGATTTAGCTCAACAGATGGCGACCCATGAGGCTAGATTTGTAGAGCAGGATCACCGTATGGATCAAATAGCTCAGGCTCTCCAGACGCTCTTAGCTAGAACCATTCCAGCAACCGCACCTAACCCTCCTGCACCCCTGCTTCCTGAAGTATCGACTATGCCTAACGCTACAGCACATTTAACGCCTCCTCCTAGGTATGGAGGGGATTCTAAGACATGCAGAGGGTTCATTAACCAAATAGAGTTTCATTTTGAAATGTATCCACGTTCATTTCCCACAGAGAGGTCTAAAGTTGGGTTCTTTATGCACCAACTTACCGACAAAGCACTTGAATGGGCAAACCCTATTTGGGAGGCTAATGGACTTATGGTGCATAACTTTCACAGTTTCCTAACAGCTTTTCGCAGAACTTTTGATACTATGAAAAGGTCTAAGAATGCCGCTAGAGCATTAATGAGGGTTAAACAGGGTTCTAGGTCTGTGGCTGATTACGCTATACAGTTTCGTACCCTTGCCTCACAGGTCGATTGGACCAATAATGGGTTAACTACGGCCTTCATGGAAGGTTTATCAGACTCTATATTGGATGAGGTAGCAGCTAAGGAGCTTCCTATTGCCTTAGAGGACCTTATTGACTACCTCATCGATATAGATAATAGGATTCGTGACAGGCTCTATACTAAGAACAGGAATAGACGTTTTGTTACACCTATTCAACCCAGAGTTAATATACCGGAGAGTGTTAAAGTATCTGAAGAGGAACCTATGCAATTAGGGGTTGCCAAACTCTCAGATACTGAGAAATTACATAGGAGAAGGGAGGGACTCTGCCTATATTGTGGTAAGAGAGACCATATGGTAAAGGAGTGTCCTCTGCTCCCGGAAAACTCTCGCACCTAAGACCTTATAGGGGACTGGCCTTGGGTGTGATTTCTAAGTCTCCTACATTGCCTCCTAACCGACTGCTTCTCCCTGTTTCTTTACATATGGGAGAGAGTTGTATAGTTGAAAACATAGACGCCCTGGTTGATTCTGGGGCAGCCGAGAACTTTATAGACTCTGGTTTTGTAAAGAGAAACAATATTCCCATCAGAGAGAAGGAGATACCCTTGGCCGTTGAGGCCATAGATGGTAGACCATTGATATCTCCTGTTGTTACTCACGAGACTGCACCGCTACACATGTACACAGGGGTTCTACACTATGAAACCATTCGGTTCCAGGTCATCACCTCTCCCTCTTCACAGTTGGTGTTAGGGTATCCATGGTTACGTGCCCACAATCCCATTTTTGACTGGGAGACAGGGCAGATAAAATCATGGAGTGAAGCCTGCCATGAGTCATGTACTATTGAAGTCACGCCTGTGAATTCTATTAACGTTCCTACTGTTCCTCCTTTATCTACGACAATACCCTCTCAGTATTTAACTTTAAAGACTGTCTTTGATAAAAGAGAGGCTGACAAATTACCGCCTCACAGACCCTACGATTGTGCTATTGATTTGTTGCCTGGTACTATACCTCCTAAGGGCAGGGTGTACCCCCTATCGGTTCAAGAAAACCGTGTCATGGAGGAGTACATTAAAGAGTCATTAGACAAGGGATTTATTAGAAGATCCTCTTCTCCGGCTGGAGCGGGGTTCTTCTTTGTATCAAAGAAAGAAGGTGATTTAAGACCTTGCATTGATTATAGAGGTCTTAACAAGATCACCATCAAAAATGCTTACCCTATACCTCTAATAACAGAATTGTTTGACAGGCTCAAACATGCTACGGTATTCACCAAATTAGATCTTAGAGGAGCATACAATTTGATACGTATTAAAAAGGACCATGAATGGAAGACAGCCTTTAACACTCGGTCAGGTCATTATGAGTATACCGTCATGCCATTTGGGCTTTGCAATGCCCCAGCAGTGTTCCAAGAATTTATTAATGATGTCTTAAGGGACTTTATTCACTCATTTGTTATTGTGTACTTGGATGACATATTAATATATTCTACTGACATTCACGCTCATCACAGACATGTTACAACAGTTCTGAAGACCCTTCTTGCTAATGGTCTTTATTGCAAATTAGAAAAATGTCTATTCGACCAGTCCGAGGTCCAGTTTTTAGGGTATTTGATTTCCGCCGAGGGTTTTCGGATGGATCCCCAGAAGCTCGCTGCAGTCATAGAATGGCCTCTGCCGCAAGGTCTGAAAGCCATCCAGCGTTTTCTGGGTTTTTCTAATTATTATAGACGTTTTATCAAAGGTTTTTCGTCTATAGTAGCGCCTATTACTCGTATGACTAAAAAGGATGGCAATACACGTGTCTGGTCTACTGAGGCACTTCAGGCTTTTGACTTTCTTAAAACTACGTTCGCCTCTGCCCCTATTTTACAGCATCCTGTCCCCTCATTGCCATATATACTTGAGGTTGATGCTTCCGATATAGGGGTAGGTGCTGTCTTATCCCAAAGAGAGTCTCCTGACAAGCCATTGCATCCTTGTGGCTTCTTTTCTAAACAAATGTCCAAGGCAGAGAGGAATTATGATGTGGGTAATCGCGAACTCCTTGCTATCATTTTAGCACTCAAAGAATGGAGACATTTGCTAGAAGGAACTAAGGATCCTATTCTCATATTTACAGATCATAAGAACCTATCCTACCTTAGCGAAGCTAAAAGATTGTCTTCAAGGCAGGCTAGGTGGTCACTGTTCTTGTCTCATTTTAATTATATAATCACCTATAGGCCAGGTGACCGGAACACCAAAGCGGACGCTCTGTCCAGACAATTCGAGACTATTGACAAACAGGAGATTGATGTCACTCCTGTCATTCCCCCAGACAGGATAATAGCAACTACTATATTGTCTATTTCCTCGTCCCTCTTGCAGGCCATACAAGCGAAACAAGGCATGGCACCCAGCGAGAGGCCTAATGATAAATTGTTCGTTGACATTCCCGAGAGACGGGATATTCTGTCACTTTATCACGATACTAAGACTGCTGGACATCCTGGTATTTCCAAAACAGTGTCAGCCGTTTCTCGGTATTTCTGGTGGGATACCTTACGTAAGGATGTTACTGACTATATAAGTGCTTGTACTACTTGTGCATGTATGAAAACCTCTCGTAGAGTTCCTTGTGGGCTGTTGCATTCGTTGCCCGTTCCCGAGAGACCTTGGTCTAATCTATCAATGGATTTTATTGTTGAATTACCCCCTTCGAATGGTAACACAGTCATCCTAATGATAGTAGATCGGTTTTCCAAAATGGCTCACTTTGTGTCTCTTCGCAAGTTGCCCACTTCCAAGGAATTGGCTCTTATCTTCGCTAGAGAAGTGTTTCGATTACATGGTATTCCCTTATCTATTGTATCCGATAGGGGTAGCCAATTTATTTCCAGGTTCTGGAAAGCCTTTTGTTCGGAGATGGGTATTTCCCTCTCATTTTCTTCCGCTTACCATCCCCAGTCTAATGGAGCTGCTGAACGTGCCAACCAGTCTCTTGAGCAGTACCTCCGTTGTTTTGTGTCTCACCATCAGGACAATTGGTCTGACCTGCTTCCTTGGGCTGAATTTGCTCGGAATAATGCCACTCATGATTCTTCCGGCAAAAGCCCTTTTTACGTTGTCTATGGCCAGCATCCCGTTGTTCTTCCGGCTGCATTCTCCTCTCAGGGCATGCCAGTTCTGGATGAGCATTTGGCTGGTTTGCGTAATACTTGGGAGCAGGTTCAGCGTTCTTTGGTGGACTCTGCTGCCCGCCAGAAGGCTCAGGCTGACAAGCATCGCAGAGCGGCTCCTTCCTATGTTGTGGGGGACAGGGTTTTGCTTTCCACACGGAATATTCGCCTCCGGGTGCCTTCTATGAAATTGGCTCCCCGCTTCATTGGTCCTTATCGCATTATACATAAGGTTAATCCCGTTTCTTATGCCTTGGGTCTGCCTAAGAATCTGCGTATACCCAATGTATTTCACACCTCTTTGTTGAAGCCTTACGTACGCAACCGCTATACCCGGCATACTCCCCCTCCCCCTCCTGTCTCTGTGGAGGGTCATGAGGAGTTCGAAGTATCTGCTGTTATTGACTCTCGTTTTCTTAGGGGTCGGCTTCAGTACTTGGTACATTGGAAGGGTTATGGGCCTGAGGAGCGCAGTTGGATTTCTGCGGATGCTGTTCATGCTCCCCGCCTTGTACGTTCTTTCCATTCGCGTTTTCCTGCCAGGCCTGGTCCTGCCCGCCCGGAGGGCGTGTCCTCAGGGGGGGGTACTGTAGCGGTACTTACCTTATCCGGGGGCCGGACGCGGTCCTCTCTTCAAGCCGCGCGCGGTCCTGCGGCTCGTCCGACTGTTCAGACAGGAAGGCGGGCAGTGACCGCAAGAAGCGGTCACGTGTCCCGCCTGCAGCTAAGAGCGCGCCGCGAATCTCGGGCGCGCTCTTAAAGAGACAGTGGGAGCCTAAATTGCAAAAAGGCTCCCATTGGCTCCTGTCATGCCAATCACCCCATACACTTACCTGTTGGGGGAGTGGAAGTGACAGGAGCCAATCACATTAGTTTGTAGGCTACTTATACTTACCCTTTTCCCTTAGTTCCTTGCCCTATCGTGGTTTCTGCTACAGTTCCCTTTAGTGCTTGTTGTGTTCAGTTGTGTTTCTCCGTATTTGACCTTGGCTTTGTATTCTGACTTCGTTTTCGCTTTATCCTATTCTGTACTGTTTGCCGGCTTGCTGATTCCTGTGTACCAGTCCCCGGCTAGTTTTCGTTTACGCTGTCTCTTTGTGCCCTTGACCTCGGATCGTTCCTGACTCTGTCTTATCCTTTTACGTCGAGTCCGGCCACTCTAAGGTCCGGTAGACGTATCTCTCCTCTGTACTGTCTTCTGTTAGGCTGGATCCTGCGTGTAGGGGTATATACTCGTTACACCCCTTAAGGACAGAGGCAACTGTACAAGTTCTCACCAAAACAAACAAAACCTAGAATACTCTCTTATTTTGAAATACAATTTGGAAATTTCCATCACATCAACGTTTTGACCCTCCTGGGTCTTTATGAAGTTATACAACAAAGCAGATGTATAAAAATATAATAATCAGAGGTAGTGGTTTGGCTGCCGACCTGCATGGCCGCTTAGCTTGAAAGCTCCCGCGAATCCCCCTGCAATCCCGCAAACGCAAGCAGCATTGCACCTCACAGTGCTTATATACGCATACTTTGATGTCCTCCTGGGGCTCCGGTGCAAAACTAAAAAAAAAGAAAGAAGACAGGTTCAGCAGCTAAACTCGCCTATGGTGGCGCAGCTCTTCATGGCCACCCATACTACCCAGGCCTGACAAGATGGCCGCCGACCTCAATTCCAAAAGGCGAACAGCCAGACTCCCAAGTCGGAGATGCCTCCCAGATACTACACAAGCTGGTGGAGGTGAAGACTTACCTTGCTAGGGAGATATCTGAAGCACCAGTGAGGTGAAAGCAGAAATCCAGGCCCTGGGCACGTGAACAGCAGCCTTGGAAGCCCGAGTGGAGACCGCGGTGCAGGCCAATAATACAATGGTGACCCACTGCGAGGATGGAGAAGCACCTAATGGACATGGAGATGGCAGTGGAGGACCTCTCCAACCGCTCCTGACGCAACAACTTACAGGTCCACGGCCTGCTGGAGGATCCCAATAAAAGCCAGCTAAAACAGAAAATGGAATACTACTTCAAGAACATAGTACCGGGTATCCCTGATGAACAGTGGATGATAGACCGAGCACACAGAGCCCTGCGTGCCTGCAGAGCTGATGACAAGGTGCCCTGGGACGTTATAATACATTTTCATTACTTTGCCACCAAGGAGGCTATCATACAATATGGCCGGGACCATGAGTTTACCTACAAAGGAGCAACCTTATCACTGTATCAAAATCTAACCCCCGCTACTTTACAGAGGAGAAGCGGGAAAAACCTACACACTGCTACCAGGAGCTGAGCCGGAGCGCTTCTTTCGAGATCTACAGATAGCCCTGCCAGCCGGGCTCGACTTACCCTACCCGCCCTAACCAGAGACTGGTACACTGTTGAAAACACCTGATGGTTCGATTGGGGGCCCGGCGGAGCACAGAGACACCGGACACAGCGGTTTTCTTGCCTGCGGGAGTTAAGTTACCCTGAGGGGATCTGCGAATAAGGGGGTGGGGAGGTAAGAGTTGCGGTCTTTCAAACTGGAGGGACACGAACAATGAACTGCTTGATTTCAAAATTACCGCACTTCACTATAGCATGCTGGAGGGGGAAAAGGGGGGCACCTTGGCTATTGTTAACTCGAAGGTAACTTCTTCACACAGCCACCGGGAGGGATGGATGGGTCGAGGGAGGGGGGACCGTGGGTTTTGAACTCCAGCAACTGGTGTCACATGGAGTATAGATCCTGGTACATGGTTTCCCCCAACTGTCAACACTGAATTGTAACTGTGGCAATTGCAGGGAACACAAGGCTGGGATGGCAAATATAACCAATTTTGCAGTGTTATGGATGGGGTGGGCGGGGAACCTTCCCATAGGAGTGGGTGGTGGACCCGGGGGGAAATGGGAGAGAGTTAGGTTGGAGTATTACCCCTCTCCCGGTCTCCCTATCCCTCCTTCCCCCCGCCAAGTGTGGAGCAGGAGCCCCTCATCGGGGGGTGAGGATGGTCTGGTCGCTGGGACTGCAACACCGGGTCCTCATCCCCGGGGTGCGGATACCCATCATATCCTTTGCTGTTTACAAATGCTATTAACCTTACCACCATAGAATACCAAATAGCAATTCTCCAGGTTTCCCCCTCCCTGCCCGAGGGCACCACTGGGCGGACTAGCAGTAAGACCCTGACTGAGCACTAAGGCAACCCGTTGTCCACACATACCAGTGGGGTACACCCCAACATGGGGTCACCCATTAGCACAAAAAAAAATCCCATTAACTGTGATGTATGTGCCTTGAAGCGCAGGGGAACACACCGCGGGGCAGCCGATCCTGGAGGTTAGCTAATAATCTTCCCAACAAGGGAGGCAATCACCCTGACTGTACTCTGGCGATCAGAAAGACCAGGGATGTATACATATGCTCATTATGTTTGTTACTTCTTTGTTCTATTCAACTCTTGGATCTTTCCTCTTTACTGTTGTGCGGCTGGGCCCCGCATAGCCCACACGGATACGATCCAACACCAACAATCCAGACTAGACTAACAAGTATAATACTACTGAACCATGACTCAGAAAATTCTATCCCTTAATGTTAAGTATCTAAATACATCAAACAAATGCAAACTACTGCTTAGAGACCTCAGGCCCCAAAAAGGTAGACATAGCACTCCTCCAACAGACTTATCTCCACAGGGTGGCGCCTGTTAAACTGGCAGACAGACTGTATACTGACAGCTATAAAGCTAGTACACTGCGCAAAGAGGCAGGAGTGGCAATCCTGATCAGTAAACTGTGCCTCATACAAGTCACAACTGTCCACTCAGACCCAGCAGGGTGCTACCTATACCTTGCAGGCACACTATGCAACACGAAAATTCACCTGATCAATGTTTATGTCCCCAGCAAGCCAGACGCCTCTTACTGGTCCACTCTAGAAAATTTAGTATCCAACGCCGGGGGTGGGGTTCTGGTGGTGGAGACTTTAATGCGGTGCCATGTCCTGCGGCTGAGAAGCTCCAAGCCAGGGACGGGGTGGACAGGACAAAATGATGCATGCATTCCTGGCCCATACGGGCCGGATGAAGGTCTGGAGGCTTCAACACCCCGATACACAGGATTACACATTTTACTCCACTCACCACAACACATTCTCGAATTGACAACATCCTGTTAAATGGTGTAGGAATGTCCAAAGCACAACACTCTGACATAGGCAGCATAACCTGGTTGGATCATGCGGATGTCACGATCACCCTCGGCAAAATCCACATGGTCCTGGAAATTTAACACTAGTCTCCTTAAAGACGAAAACATTAGAGAATCCACTAAAACAACCATACTAGAGTACTTTGACACAAATATCACACCAGACATAAATCCAACCATAATGTGGGCAGCCCATAAGACAGTCTTTCGGGACCACCTGATCAAAGCAGCCACCCATAAAAAAAAAACAGACTAAGATTAGATTATTAGTGTACCTACAATCGTCCCTTACGAAAGTTGCACAGCAACACAAGGCCAACCCCACGGGGGCCTAAACTCAAGGAAATCACAATAATCAGACACTCTACTAAAGACGTATAACTTGAGAAGGTAGCCCGTTCCATGCTCTGGTCCAAGAAACATTTTTTACGAGAAATCCAACAAAATGGACACCTTGTTGGCCAGGGCCCTGAGACAGAACCATAAACCAATACTCTGGACGCTATAAATGAGGTGTTCACAACGTATTTTAAGACACTATACAACCACTCACCACACCTGACAATACAGAATACACCACTAAGCTACAAGACTTCCTGGCCAACCTCGCAATGCCGAGGGTGACGGGGAAAGAACCTGTGACATTACAGGCCTATATTACCCCAGAAGAGGTGGCGGCAGCCATAGCAGCCCTCAAGGGAAACCGAGCCCCTGGACCTGACGGGTATGACATCGCATATTACAAGACGAACTGACACCACACCTCACGTCACTATACAACCATTTTATGCTAGGGGGACACCTAACACAGACATTTCTACTGCCAATATCATCCTCCTACCAAAACCAGACAAGGACGAAACACTAGCGCCAAGCTATAGGTCTATTTTACTAATCAACCCAGACCTAAAAATTTTCGCAAAAAATTCTGGCTACCTGACTGAAACCGCTGCTCACTAGACTTATTCACCCTGACCAGGTGGGTTTCATACCCAGGAGACAGCTGTACGAAAATACCCGCCATGGAGCGGATCTCTTATGGTGGATGGTGGAATCGAAGGAACCTCCTCGGCCCTATCCTTAGACGCCAAGAAAGCCTTCGACAGGGTCACCTGTCCATTATTATTTCACATACTACACTCACAGGAAATCCCGGGTCTACTTGTGACAGCAATCAAAGCGCTTTACTCAAACCTCTAAGCTCAAACACTCATAACAGGGGTCCACAGAACCCAATAGGTAATGGGACACGACAGGGATGACCACTCTCCCCACTTTTATTTGCACTTACTCTAGAGCCGCTGTTAACAGCCATCAGATCCAATCCAAACAAACAGGGGGTGAGAATCATGGGACAGTAATTCAATGTGTCAGCATATGCTGAAGTCATGTTGACCCTTAGCGATTCACTGGCCTCTCTGATGACACTCTTACAACAACATGGGGACCTATCTGGCTACAAAATTAATCTAACCAAGTCCATGGCCATGCCCTTTCACCTCTCGGCCCAGGATGTGGCACTTATTCGCACGGAACACCACTTAAAAGTCTCCAAGGGGGAATTAATTTATCTGGGTGTCCATCTGACAGCAGACTCTAAGCTCCTTTATCACCGCAACTACCCTCCTCTCTTCAGGACCCTCGCCCGGGAACTGGAGCAGTGGACAGACAAACCAATTGCGTGGCTGGGACGCATTCATACCATTAAAATTTACACCTGTACTATCTAGCAGCACAATTAACACAACTGATCCACTGGCACTCACCACCAGACTAAAGACAATGGGTGGACATGGAATATCCAGTGACTGATTTGGACCTTCCCCAATTATACATATGGATCCCCAAAAACCAGAGGCACACACTGAGAACCTCCTGCCCTACAAGAGATAACACAATTCAATTATGGGACAAAATCAGACATAAATAATCCCTGGGAGAACTACCCTCCCTGCTTACACCGGTACTGATTAACAGAGCGTTTCCACCGGGCATGTGGACTACAAGGGGTTGGAGGCCACTGGACTCCAAAGATATGTGCACCACTACATCAACCAGGAACCAGTCACACTTAAACTGTATTACACCACTTCAAACCAGAGACTACTTTTCGGGAGGGGGGGCAACGCACCTTGAGTCCAGTCAGCGCAACTACTTTCTTTTCTCTTTTTCACGTCCTTTACTATATATCACAAACTACTAAAGCACACTAGATCCCCCCTGGGGAAGGGAGTGGCACCTCGTATCCCAGGGGACTCTTGTCTAAACCAAAGGGGCAGACCGTGTGGTCCGACAACCAGAAAGCGTGGAGATGTGGGGAGTCTGACCCACAACCAGACATCTTACAGTTATTTCCTACTCTATTACTTTCATTCCTACTTCTACATTTTACGCCTATTTCTTATCCTTCTCTTTCCACCGCCTTTTTATACTTTTATAGAGAAGAGGTCATCCTGGTTATAAGACAAAAACTCAACACTGCCTGCGCGCTATATAACCTATGCTAGTGCACGCTAAATGTCCTATTAAATGTGATGCTGTGTCACGGCAAGGGTGCATAATTTATTATTACACTATGGAATATTTTCCTTTAATGTAATTTGTGCAGTAGTTGGCAGAGATGTTATTGTTGAGGTCAAAAGGGTATACATCTTTTGAAGCTGGGACCCCCACAGAGGTCAGATAACAGAAGGAGTAGTATGAATGGCATAGCAATGTGAAAAGGATTTTACTATATGGATGTGAATTAATCAAGGCTCTGCAAGGTGTGAGGTTCCACACTTGGAAAAAGTCTGAATGTATCTTCATCCATTCGGCATGTACCTTTTAAGGGATGAGTCAATCTCTTTGATATGTAAATGCCATTAGCCTTGTTCCAGCATCATATTCAAAGGAAGGACAAAACATTCATATTTACCCCACAGAATAATTATAAAGCCTCATTTTTGTTATATTTGGAATGTGACAAGCGCCATCTTCTAAACAAGTCCAGACATGAGTGGCTAACCATAGGGGAAGGAATTGTGGTGTACATCCTATCGGATCGCAAGGCCAGCATGCAACATATGTATAGAATGGGAAAATAATAACAAATTCATAGAGGCAATTATTATTTCTGTGGCGGGTACATAAGAGAAGATAGATATGTTTCCATTTGTATTGATGTAGGTCTGGACACAAGGGGGTGGTCACTTAGTATCTCTATAGATACGCCTTAACTCCACCTCTGGGTGAGGCGTGGTAATCCTCAGGGTATATCTCTAATGATCTTGAAGGGTGCTAGTGTACTTGCTTGGGGGTTAGAATCTAATTCTAAGTGAGTCACCATCTTTCCTTGCCAGAGACCCCCTGGACAGAAGTTGTACTTTGAAAACCTAAGTGAGTAATTAGGACTTCTGTATTTTATCCTTTTTGTTTTTATCTGTTGTTGGTGTAAATAATTTGTATATCATATATTTTTATATGCACTGTGACTATTTTTTTGCTCATAATAAACATTAATTTATTAAGTTCTGCCTTTGTCTGGTTAAGAATCACGTTACCTGAAGAGACTAGTTAGTATTTTTGCAATTCCTTAAATATTGTGCTAAGTAATATTTGGTGGGTTTTATTATTGATTTACCTGGGGGACCAAGGCACCCCATTTATAAATTGTCTTGGTGGTGGCAGCGTTAAAATAGTAATAGTTATATTATTATGTTTAAGTGTGGGTGGTGTTAAAGGGGGATTTTGTCATTATTTCCGGTCTAGTGCAGACAAATAGTGACCTTTAACCCTTTCACCACCACAACTATGTCACACACACTCTTGGAGTAGGGTGCGTTCGTGACAACATGTACCGAGACCTTATGAAACATATGTTGTAAACTTAAGTTGTCTCTTACCGGCTGTAAATGCTGACATGTCTGATGTATATCTCCTCTACCTGCCTATTCGAAAATAAAGAATATAAAAAAAAAATATTGTGACAAACTCCCCTCTCCAAGTGATTTTGCCACGAGCTCCTGGAGGAGCCTGCTTGCCAGCCTCCTGCCCTCAGACTATGGGCCCTGCAGGGAAACCTGTAAAAGACTACCAAACTTGACCGACCGTTAGTACTGATTTCATGGAACTGTTTTGGGCATAGGACCATGTGCACGGTCGGTCAAAATTAGAACCCCATAAAAATCCTGAACCCCTGAACCGATCTGTGTGATTTTTTTGACATATATTTGAATATGTTGGTCACCCAGATCGGAGCTATCAGGGGATGTAACTTTTAGGGGGTTTTATGTATTTTTAGGGTACTTTTGAAAAAGTATGTTTTTTCTGTGCTTGGGAATAATTGGATTAGTACAGTTCCTGATCCAATTATCTCCCAGGCGCAGATAAGGGATGATCTGATTTTGTACGGGAGTGTCCTGGACCTGAGAGCCTATGTAATTGTGTATTTGTTTTTACTGTGGTTTACTCTCGGGTCCAGGGGGATGTGCCCCTTGCATGGGAACTGTCATAAAGTTCCAGCTTGCTATCCAAAACTGTGTGTCGTCCTGTTATTGGAGGGAAGGAATAATTAACCCCTCTGTCTGCTGTTCCAGCTTGCAGGGGATTCAACAGGGAAAGTCCTTGTAAGGACTAGAGCTCCCAGGACTGAGTGTCGTCCAGTGCCTGGGGGTGTCTAGAGCGAATTTCCCATTCGGATCCAGGAAGGAGCGGTTCCAGGGACCCAGTCAAGTCACGTCGACTGTGGGTAGAAGTGTAGCGGTTTGTCCCCTGTTCCAATTAGGAAATGGTCCTTGGCGAAGGTACCCAGCCAGGGGTACAGGAAGCTACATAGTTACATAGCTGAAAAGAGACTTGCGTCCATCAAGTTCAGCCTTCCTCACATATGCTTTTGCTGTTGATCCAAAAGAAGGCAAAAAACCCAGTCTGAAGCGCTTCCAATTTTGCAACAAACTAGGAAAAAATTCCTTCTTGACCCCAAAATAGCAGTCAGATGTCTCCTTGGATCAAGCAGCTATTACCCCACTAATTAGAAATTGTATCCCTGTCTGTTATGTTTTTGCAAGTATTTATCCAATTGCAACTTAAACATCTGTATAGACTCTGACAAAACCACCTCTTCCGGCAATGAATTCCATATCCTTATTGCTCTTACTGTAAAAAAAACTTTTCTTTGCCTTAGATGAAATCTCCTTTCTTCAAGCCTAAATGTGTGACCTCGTGTCCTATGTATAGCCCTGTTTATGAATAGATTTCCAGATAATGGTTTGTACTGGCCCCGAATATATTTGTATAATGTTATCATATCCCCTCTAAGGCGCCGTTTTTCCAAACTGAAGAGATTTAAATTTTTTAACCTTTCTTCATAACTAAAATGCTCCATTCCTTTTATCAATTTTGTAGCTCGTCTCTGCACCCTTTCCAGTGCCATGATATCCTTCTTTAGAACAGGTGCCCAAAATTGCACAGCATATTCAAGGTGTGGTCTTACCAGCGATTTATAAAGAGGCAAAATTATATTTTCATCTCGAGAATTTATGCCCCTATTTATACATGACAAAACCTTACTGGCCTTAGCAATGGCAGATTGACATTGCATATTGCTACCTAATTTGTTGTCTATAACAATTCCCAAATCCTTCTCGTGTGTGGTTATCCCTAGTTCACTACCATTTAGGGTGTAAATTGCTTGTGCATTCTTAACCCCGAAGTGCATAACTTTGCATTTTTCTACGTTAAATTTCATCTGCCATTTTAGTGCCCAGTCCCCCAATCTATCCAAATCCCTCTGAAGCAAGGCAATATCCTGCTCACATTGTATTACTTTACAAAGTTTTGTGTCATCTGCAAACACTGATACATGGCTTTCAATGCCCATTTCAAGATCATTTATAAATATGTTAAATAGAAGCGGTCCCAAAACAGAACCCTGAGGGACACCACTTACCACTTTTGTCCAGCTTGAAAATTTACCATTTATGAAAACTCGCTGTACTCTATCCTTAAGCCAATGTTCTACCCAAGAAAAAGAATATTCATCTAGACCAATTTCTTTTAGTTTGAAGACTAACCTATTGTGAGGAACCGTATCAAATGCCTTGGCAAAATCCAAGTAGATCACATCCACTGCAACACCCTGATCTATATTTCTACTTACTTCTTCGTAGAATGCAATTAGGTTAGTTTGACATGACCTATGTTTCATAAAACCATGCTGATTATTGCTAATAACACAGTTCTTCCCAATAAATTCCTGAATATTATCCCTTAATAGCCGTTCAAATAATTTCCCTGTCACAGAAGTTAAGCTCACAGGTCTATAATTTCCAGGCAAGGATTTTGAACCCTTTTTAAATATAGGAACAACATCTGCCTTCCTCCAATCCTCCGGTACAATACCTGAAACAAAAGAATCTTGAAAAATTAAATACAGAGGTTCACTTATTTCCCCAAGCTCTGTTACAAATATATACAAAATAGTAGACATGTGCAATTTGTTTCGGTCCGATTATGAATTCGGACATTCGGGTACTTCCACTTACCCAGTGGAAGAAAAATGTTACACTGTATACAATTTTAAATAAAAAGTATACAAACATAGCCCTGATTCAGCTGTAAGCATTTGCAACACTTACAACAATCAAGTAACATACATTCATATAAAATGTAAGTTACTTAGCCAGTCAATGTAATGACAGGAATGAATAAGTAGATAACTCCCTAATTCCCACGGTACTAGGGAGTTATCTACTAAAAGGCTGAAAAACCTAAATTGGTCTTTCAGACAAATTTACTAATACTAAGTAAAGATTACTTAGTATTAGTAAATTATGCCCCTACTCGCTATACCGCGAGTAGGGGCATGTCTGCTGCTCACTGTAAAAAAGACACATCCCCCCCTCCCAAGCCCCCATCCGTGCCGCGCGAGTGGGGGATTCTAACCTTAAGGGGGACCTAATGCTCCCACCCCTGAACGGCGGGTGGGGGCCCTAAAGTAAAATAAGGGGGGGGTCCTATTGTCCTCCCCCCAGCCCCCACCCATGAGCGGTGGGTAGGGGGCCTAAGTTAGAATAAGGGGGGACCTATTGTCCTCCCCCCTGCCCCCAACCCTGAGTGGTGGGTGGGGGCCCTAAAGTAAAATAATGGGGGTGGGACCTATTGTCCTCCCTATTGGCCCTAAATACCAATTGGGGGGACCTAATGTCCTTCCCCCTGGCCCCCACCCCTGAGGGGTGGGTGGGGGCCCTAAATACTAATTGGGGGGGACCTAATGTCCTCCCCCCTAGCCCCCACCCCTGAGCGGTGGGTGGGGGCCCTAAATTAGAATGAGGGGGGGACCTAATGAGAGTGCTCTGTGTCATTTTACACAGCGTGGGAAAGTTCTTTGAAATTTTCCCACGCTGTGTAATTTGACTCATAGCACTCTGATTGGTGGATTTCAAGCCAACCAGAGTGCTGTGACAGGTAAATGTAAAGACTTACCTGTCAGTCTCTTCATTTACCTGTCAGAGCACTCTGATTGGATGGCTTAAATCCACCAATCAGAGTGCTCTGAGCCTAATTGAAGGGCGGGACAAGGCTTTATAAGCCTTCCCCCGCCCTGCAGAGCTCAGTCTGCGCGGAGCCCTCGCCGGGTGAAGATGGATAATTTTTTTGTTTTTTGCACGTTTTTTTTTTTTTAAAGTGCGTTGGTTATTATGGCTTTTTATTTGGCCTTTTTGGGGATGAAAAAAGAAGATTTTATAAGAAAGAAAACATCAAATGGTAAGTTTTATTTTATTTTTTAGCAGGTACTTAGCTAATGGTCCCCCCCCCTCACTATTTTTAGGGTGAGGGGGGGGGTAGGTAGGGGTTAATTTTTGGGGGGAGGAGGGTGACTAGGGGTTTGGGGACCCCTAGTCACCTGGGCAGGGGGAAGTTAATTTTTTATTTAGGGCCCCCACCCGCAGCTCAGGGGTGGGGGCCAGGGGGTAGGACCTTAGGTCCCCCCCCTAATTAGTATTTAGGGCCCCCACCCACCACTCAGGGGTGGGGGCCAGGGGGGAGGACATTAGGTCCCCCCTCATTCTAATTTAGGGCCCCCACCAGAGGACATTAGGTCCCCCCCTTAATTAGTATTTAGGGCCCCCACCCACCACTCAGGGGTGGGGAACAGGGTGGAGGACATTAGGTCCCCCCCTCATTCTAATTTAGGGCCCCCACCCACCGCTCATGGGTGGGGGCCAGGGGGAGGACATTAGGTCCCCCCTAATTAGTATTTAGGGCCCCCACCCACCGCTCAAGGGTGGGGGCCAGGGGGGTCCCACCCTCATTCTAATGTAGGGCCCCCATCCACCACACAGGAGGAGGGCCAGGGGGAGGACATTAGATGTCCCCCCCCCCTTATTCTAATGTAGGGCCACCACCCACCGCTCAGGGGTGGGAGCCAGGGGGGCAATAGGCCCCCCCTTTAGTTTAAAAGCCCCCACTCGCGCGTCGCGGGTGGAGGCTCGGGAGGGGGGACCTTTTTTTTTTAACAGTGAGCAACCCTCGTAAACAAAACAAAGACTTGGAAGTAGCTAAAAAAAAAGACTCCAAAAATAAACTCCTAAATCCTCCAGAAAACTGTATGTAGCATACATAATGTGCCATAAAAATAAAATGAAAATACAAAGAGTACAACACAAAAAAATAATGAGCAACAAGAAGGTAACAAAAACAGTCCTTAATAAGTGTCCAAACATGAGCTGAATGATACATTCTCATTCAGTCTCTTCGGGTCAATAGTGTCACGGTAATCACAGCAACATACATCAAGACATGGTTGCCCTGGAAGAGCCCAACTTGAACCGGAGGCCTTGTGCATTCCTGGTCTGTGTCTCTGCCTCTGAACCACATTTGGTTCTTGCTTTCAGCCTTGAAGTTAATTTCTGCCCTGTCTAGTATCCAGCACTGGGGGCTGGACATGAATTGGAATTACTCCTGGTACACTTGTTGTGGATAGTCTCATTAGCCAGGTATAAAACACTGCCTCTCCCAGAAAGCAGTGTCAGTTCCTTGACTCTGGTTATCGGTTTGCTGTCTCCTGTTCTCCAGTGTATCTCTTGACCCCGGCTTGTTGATTCTGACTTCTGGCATCCTCTGACCTTTGGCTTCCCACGACTATTCTCCTGCTTTATCCGTTCCTGTACTGCAACTTGGAGTTTACCTTGCACAGCCCCTGTGCACCGACTCACAGGCCAGGTGAATTCTCACCTGAGCACCTCGGCCTGTGTTTTCTTGCAAGGGTGAGCATATATCTCTGCCTGCCGGACTCACAACCCAGGTAAGCCCTGACAAATAGTGTCCAAATGCCTTTGGAGTAACAGTTTGGAGCAATCTCCCCCTCTAGCAAGAGGTGGTATCATATCAATCACCATAAACATCAGTGTAGGAAGTCCATGATGTAATGGCAAAAAATGTTTAGCCTCCGGTTTATCAGTTCTACCGTCCATGTATGCGGTCATAATACCCATCCTATTGCCTCTAATTATGTCAAATCAGTCTTTCTCACATTGTACAAACCACATGGGCATGAAATTAAGTAAATAACACGATCAGACAGGCATGAGATGTTATGTGAAATATTATATATTTTTCCCATGTGACGATGTGCAAAAGAAATGCCCGTGAGCATGTGTCCGCAAGGAACACATCCAGAGCATCTGTAACATCCATTTATCTCTGTTATTTTGGGGAATAACATTTCCCATGGTACATCAGTTTTCATTAATAAATCCTTTTAGTTTCTGTTTCTCTTATACAAAATTCCAAGTTGTGTAGAACAAATAGAGCTAAGAGATTGATCCGTGGGTAGCAGGTCCATCATTTCTTAATGCTTCTAGTGATACTGTCACTGGCAGAATGGAATGTCATAGGTATAGTAAGCAGGATTTCATGTTCCAGGGCTTTTTGCAACAGATTTACGATATTCCCTTTCTAAAAAAAAGCTGATTGCATGGTTTCTAATTGTTTCTCCTGATTCACTTTGTTAGAGTTATATCTTAACACTCGGAGAAATTGAGAGATGGTTAAGGAGCTGGGGGTTGAAAACTGTTGTCATGGAGTAGTATGTCACAATAAAATGGTTTCTTGTATAGAGTATATCTGATTCCTCATGACAGCTGAGATTTAGATTGATGGGTGATCCTTCTTGATTTAATTGTTCAACCATTCCTGTAAGCTCATTCAATGAATCAGACCATATCATAAAAATGTCATCCACAAATCTGTGGTACGTGAACATCTGGGCTCCATACTGGTTTAACATTTTTGATCTTTCATAGATATGCATGAAGCAATTAGCATAGGATGGTGCTACACACGATCCCATCGTAGTTCCTGTACGTTGAATGAAAAAGTTCCCCTCAAATCTGAAATAATTATTGAACAACAAAATTCCAAACACTCCATTAGGAACTCAATAAGTGGACCATGAAATGCCTCGCTCTCCAATAGCCACGTCAGCATTGCATCAGAATCATGTGTGATAACAATAAACAGATGATCATACACTGTAAGTAAACCCCATTATTTTTTGCCTAGGAGAGGTGTTTTTAAATAAAACTATTACATTTTTTGAGACCTGAAATTGCAGTTAAGTGAGTGAGTGCGCTGGATTGTGTGTTGTATAAATTGAGGTGAGTGTAGCCCTAGCCATCCTTGGTTTAATTTACATATTTGGGAATCTGGGCCAACTCCTTGGTTTTGCACCCCTCCCTGTCACAGGTGCCAAATTCAAGGGCCTTATTTAGCCTTGACGTGCAGAGTCCCACAAGGAAGAATTTCCCAAGTAAGTGGATTAATCTCATAAGAGCAGGCATTAGGTTGCTAGAGTAGGACCTGCCAAGCATGGGGTACACTGTCGTTGTGGCAGGCTTATGCAATGTATGATCATATACCGTAACTAAATCCTAAATGTTTTTAACCCCTTAAGGACCAAACTTCTGGAATAAAAGGGAAACATGACATGTCAGACACGTCATGTGTCCTTAAGGGGTTAAATAAAACTATTACAATCCCGAGACATGAAATTACTGTTTGGTGAATGAGTGTGCTGGATTGTGTATTTTGTAATATATATTTGTATTTTGGGGTTTCTGCCTGACTCCTGCACTCCATAATTCACTAATGCAAGATAGCAAAAGGAAAATGATTACACTCAATCATTATAAAACTAGGTTCTAAAAGATAACCTAATATTGGAAACTCAGAAATGTCATTACAAAAACAGCTGATATTGTGAAGTAGGCCATCAATGTTGTAGCCGTTTTTGCTTCTCAGGACAGTCATAGGCACTATTTGTGCTGCTGTTTTGTCTTACCGAATTACCTTCCAAAACGGTTTAGGTACCAAAATGAGAAGTCAAACAGTAGCATAAACTAAATCCTCCTGATCTCCCCCCCCCCCAAAAAAAAAAAAATATGCTGAGGACTTTGAAAGAGCCACTTTTTGGCCCTGCATAGGTCTATTTAACAGATTTGAGGTTTTACCACCACTTGATTTAATGGGTCAGTTATACGATTTCAATTATGTTTCCATGATCACATGTTTTAAGGTGAGCGACATTTTTGTACACGTGCCTTCAGTAAAAACATACAGACGTTTAGCTGACGATGCAATATACTATGGTATATATTTTGTGCACAAGTAAATAAAATGTATTAGTCCCTCTCCATATGATATTGTAGCTGTCAGCAACTCAGTTATATATCAGCCAACATTCTCTTATTTACCATTTTTAAGAGTGTATCTGCAAAATATAATATAGACCAAACAATTATTACAACTTAATTTCATTTGACAATATTTGATTTTGAAAAACAAAATCCAGTAAAAGAGTCTATTTAAAAATATAGGCACTGAATCTGTTTAACCCCTTAAAGACCAAACTTCTGGAATAAAAGGGAATCATGACATGTCACACATGTCATGTGTCCTTAAGGGGTTAAAGATTCTAATGTATTTGTATCAAGAGAAAAGGATATTTTAAATCTGTAAATCTCTTAGAATTCTCCATCTTTTCCAGAATATTAGGACATTTAAGTAGATTATTTTGAGTTCTTTAATCTGCAAAGGCTAAGCAGAATACTTTTTTGGATAAGATTCATTTAATCAGGGGATAGCAGAAACAATCATGGATAAAAGAAGAAATAGAAAAAAAAATAGTTATTGTTACATTTAATCAGTACAATCAGCTACTTACTAGCTAATTAGGGTTATTTACAATTTATAAATGTGTGATCTCTCAATAAACATAATTAAAAAAAAATACAGTGTTTTCATGCATAATGTGTTAAAAGGAGGGGTAAGATAAGAAGGTAGGCTAATTAATATCATCTAATTAAGTTTATGCTTTTATTCTTTCTAAATAACTTTAACCTGTCAGGGTTCTTATGGGAGTCTGTAGCGCAGATATGTTTGCTCATCCTTGCAGATAGACACAATCCAAGGTGACCAGATAAGAAGCCACCCGGACTGTGCAGGAAAGGTGATTCCAATGTAGTACAAACAAGGACACAAACAGCAGGATAGTCAAGGGATAGCCGAAGTCAAAGGATGCCAGAGGTCAGGTTTAACGAAGTGTAGCCGAAGTCAAAGGGATGCAAGAGGTCAGGATAAACGAAAAAAACAAGGATCTGGTTAGATTTAGATTGGAGGTCATCAAATTTTTGATGCCAAAGTGCAAAACTTTGCATTTTTCTACATTAAATTTCATCTGCCATTTGAGTGCCCAGTCCCCCAGTCTATCTAAATCCCACTGCAACAAAGTAATATCTTGTTCACATTGTATTAATTTCCAGAGTTTTGTGTCATCTGCAAACACTGAAACATGACTTTCAATGCTTTTTTCAAGATAATTTATAAACGTGTTAAATAGAAGGAGTCCCAGAACAGAACCCTGAGGGACACCGCTTGTCACCTCTGTCTAGTTTGCTAATGTACCATTATGACAACTTTTTGTACTCTATTTTTCAGCCAATGTTCTACCCAAGAACAAGAATTTTCATCTAGACCGATTTTATTTAAATTTGAACACTAATCTATTGTGTGGAACTGTATCAAATGCCTTGGCAAAATCCAAATAAATCACATCAACTGCAACACTCTGATTTATACTTCTACTTACTTCTTAGTAACATGCAATCAAGTTAGTTTGACATGGCCTGTGCTTCATAAAACCATGCTGATTTTTGCTGATTACCATGTTCATATAATCTGGCTCAATTCATTTGCATAAGACTAATGACACTGTCATTTTGTGCTGATACATTTTTGTGTGCTCTGTCATTTTTTTAAGTTGCCAAGATGTTTTGAGCATTTGTAATTACGTGCAGTTTTTTTGTTTCTCTTAGCACAGAGACAAGAAGACCAGTGCAGCCTTTTTTACCATGCTAGGTCACAATTCCTTAGTATTTCTGCAAAGGTCCATCCTGGAAAGCCTTAGTGTCTGCCAATTCCTCAGAATGTTTAGTCTTTCTTTGTGGCCATCATAGCTTTAAACCAGCACACATGTCTGCATTTGCTTTAAGGAACATGACCTCCAATCTAAATCTAACCAGATCCTCGTTTTTGATAGACCATAGTTTTGTGCAACTAACCTGCCTTTAATCCAATGGTATTTACACGTCCACCATGTTTTTGTTTTTTTCCTCTGGTAGATACACTCAGTGGTGAAGATTATTATTTAAAAAAAAATTATTTATGCTTAATTCACATACAATATGAAATTCACCAGGCAGTATGTAAAAATAAAATAAAAGGACATCAGCATAAGAAATATTTTGGAATTGGACCACCATGCCTTTAGTTGATATGGCTGTTTTAGTACTGGGCTTAGGGATACAGCAGAAACCATTCAATTACATGTTCTTAGCTTGTCTAGATGATGGCAAGGTCACAAACAGGTGCCTCAGGAAAAGTGGCATCTCCACCGTGATGCCATTAATCTTAATATCCTTTCGTCATTGCTGATCCTCAAAAGAAGCAAAACAACACTCAAACAGACTCTTGTTGCTGCATCTCCTGGATCAAGTGCTCAATCAAGGTAAACCTTTAAACATAACTAATGGATTTGCCCTCCAAGGCCCCAAGTCGACTGATTAGGCCTGTCAGGTCTTTGCAAAACATGGCCACGTCCATCAACATGTTTTTTTTTCTGTAAGTCAGTTAGGAGCTCTTTTAAAAACTGCTGTCATCACCAGTGAGGAGTCTGTGTGCTGTGGTTTAGGTAGCGGTGTCAACAGGCAGTGGAGTCTTCATCCTCACCCTCCAGTTACCCTGGCCATAATAGGCGAAGGTTTCCAATGTTCACCCCTGTTAGAGGCCTCACCGGTTTTGGGTTTTTGTCTTCAGACCCATAGTAGAAGATGCAAGACAAACACATGGCAATAACCCCAAATAAGGGCTTCAAATATGGAAAAGAGACAGCATAATAGTGATTTGGCTTAGAGCCCTCAAAGAGTGTGTGTCATATTCATACAAAACCTTTTCCTTTCAGTCAATTAGTTCCAGCAGCAATTCCTGTTTTCCTCCACTAGTGGCCTCACTAACCACTAGTCTAATTAAAAACATTCATCTGAATAGCATGATCATCCAAACATGCTATAAGAGACCACAACCGACTTCAAAGGGTGCATGTAAATTGATTGAAGTTTGTGCTCTGAAGTGGACAAGACTTCTTATCCTGGCTCCTACTCTGAAATCCTGATACTATCTGAACTATCCTAATTCATTCTTTTCAACTTGCCTCACTTACTGAACACTGCTTAACCAACCTGGAGATCCTGTTCGTCTATTCCTACCAGCTTTAGTCAATACTGGACTTTGTACCTACAAATAACCGGTAACTATTTACCCGACCTGGATATCCTGATCTGCTATTCCTACCAGCTTTATTCAAATACTGGACTTTGATTTATTATTACTTTATTTCTACACTATTGAACAAACCTAGATATTACAATATTCCCTATATTTGCAAACATCCTGAAGGACCCTGTTTCTAAAACCCTGCTGTACAACCTCCAAGCTAAAGAGACTGATCCCCTGAACGTCAAACTTATTAGTTTTACTTGTTCCTTTATATTGTTGTTTAGTTGTATATAATTGTCATGTAACCTATAATTTCTATTATAGGTTTTCCTTCTCTTCTCCTTCATACTCACCTATAATTTCGTTTATAGGTTCTACTCCTACTTCTCTCACAGCCTGTATCTTGATAACCTGCTTAGGGCCTATTGCCTAAACCTCTGTTTCTGTTGTCTTTCCTTATATTACCTATAATTTTGTTTATAGGTTCTCCTTCATACTCACCTATAATTTTGTTTATAGGTTCTACTTCTATTCATCTCTTACAACCTGCCTCCTGATAACCTATTTAGGGCATATTGCCTAAACCTAAATTTCTATTATCTCCTTTCGTCTGTATTGTTTCCTTTTCCCCTTAAGTTCTGCTACTCTTATTTTTTTTGTCAAATCATGTCTAAAGTTCAAAATAAAGAACATAAAGTTAACCCCAGCATAAGTTTCTTGTCTGACCTGATGCAAAACCTGACGGTGAGCTTCTGCTTCAACAGGTAAACCACATGCAGAGCCGGCGCTATCCTAAGGTGGCACAAGCAGCCGCTTTAGGGCGCACCGACCCGAGGGGCGCAAAAATGTCAGAGTGACCGGCGAGAGCACACAAAACTCTGCTCCTGCTGGTCTCTTTCTGCAGCAATTTACTAATCTGGCTGTGTGTTGGGGGTACAGCCACTGAGGGAGCTGGGTTGAGCAGCGATGAGCGACTGTGGCCAATCTCTTCATGAGCTAAATGCCGCTGGTATATGTAACATCATATCATGGCGGCCAACTGCTGTGGAGAGCGGTAGAAAGCTACTACAGTACAGCGGGACGTCTGTTTAGCAACTATAACAAACAGTAAGTCTGTGTATGTGTAAGAGTTTGTGTGTGTGTTTTAGAGCAAGTGTCTCTGTGTTAGAGCCAGTGTGTGCAAGTATGTGTCTGCATAAGCAGTGTGTGTGTGTGTAAGAGTTAGTGTGCGTATGTGTGTGTGTGTTAGAGTCAGTGTGCGTGTGCAAGAGCCAGTGTGTGTGTGTGTGTGTAGCAGACAGTGAGTAAGTGTGTGACACAAGGGACTAAAGAGACCACAAAAATAGGATGAAAACACAAAAACATGAAAAGAATGCCAAACAGGGGATACAATATAGAAAAAGGAAAAACAAGAAAAAGATGACAAGATGCACACCGTGGGGCAAAAGAATTGTTAAGAGGGGCACATTGGGAGATATTAGACAGATGAAAACAAATTTTTGGGGCAGCAAAATGTGTCTTCTCCTGTGTAGACAGAAGTCCTTGCACCAGCCCTGACCCTATGCCCAGCAGATTAGCATTTTGAGAAAACTAATTAAATATTTCTGTATAGATGTCTATGTATGGCTTCTTTAAATGCAGCATTGCAATGTTTCAAAACTCTTGTCAACCCTGTAACGAGTATATACCCCTACACGCAGGATCCAGCAAAACAGAAGACAGCACAGAGGAGAGATACGTCTACCGGACCTTAGAGTTGCCGGACTCGACGTAAAGGAGAAGTACAGAGTCAGGAGCGATCCGAGGTCAAGGGCACAAAGAGACAGCGTAAACGAGAACTAGCCGGGGTCTGGTACACAGGAATCAGCAAGCCGGCAAACAGTACAGACAAGGATAAAGCGAAAACGAAGTCAGAATACAAAGCCAAGGTCAAGTACGGAGAAACACAACTGAATACAACAAGCACTAAAGGGAACTGTAGCAGAAACCACGATAGGGCAAGGAACTAAGGGAAAAGGGTAAGTATAAGTAGCCTTCAAACTAACGTGATTGGCTCCTGTCACTTCCACTCCCCCAACAGGTAAGTGTATGGGGTGATTGGCATGACAGGAGCCAATGGGAGCCTTTTTGCAATTTAGGCTCCCACTGTCTCTTTAAGAGCGCGCCCGAGAATCGCGGCGCGCTCTTAGCTGCAGGCGGGACACGTGACCGCTTCTCGCGGTCACTGCCCGCCTTCCTGTTTGAGCAGTCGGATGAGCCGCGCGCGGCTCATGCAGCCGCAGGACCGCGCGCGGCTTGAAGAGAGGACCGCGGCCGGCCCCCGGATAAGGTAAGTACCGCTACAGTACCCCCCCCTGAGGACACGCCCTCCGGGCGGGCAGGACCAGGCCTGGCAGGAAAACGCGAATGGAAAGAACGTACAAGGCGGGGAGCATGAACAGCATCCGCAGAAATCCAACTGCGCTCCTCAGGCCCATAACCCTTCCAATGTACCAAGTACTGAAGCCGACCCCTGAGGAAACGAGAGTCAATAACAGCAGACACTTCGAACTCCTCATGACCCTCCACAGAGACAGGAGGGGGAGGGGGAGTATGCCGGGTATAGCGGTTGCGTACGTAAGGCTTCAACAACGAGGTGTGAAATACATTGGGTATACGCAGATTCTTAGGCAGACCCAAGGCATAAGAAACGGGATTAACCTTATGTATAATGCGATAAGGACCAATGAAGCGGGGAGCCAATTTCATAGAAGGCACCCGGAGGCGAATATTCCGTGTGGAAAGCAAAACCCTGTCCCCCACAACATAGGAAGGAGCCGCTCTGCGATGCTTGTCAGCCTGAGCCTTCTGGCGGGCAGCAGAGTCCACCAAAGAACGCTGAACCTGCTCCCAAGTATTAGGCAAACCAGCCAAATGCTCATCCAGAACTGGCATGCCCTGTGAGGAGAATGCAGCCGGAAGAACAACGGGATGCTGGCCATAGACAACGTAAAAAGGGCTTTTGCCGGAAGAATCATGAGTGGCATTATTCCGAGCAAATTCAGCCCAAGGAAGCAGGTCAGACCAATTGTCCTGATGGTGAGACACAAAACAACGGAGGTACTGCTCCAGAGACTGGTTGGCACGTTCAGCAGCTCCATTAGACTGGGGATGGTAAGCGGAAGAAAATGAGAGGGAAATACCCATCTCCGAACAAAAGGCTTTCCAGAACCTGGAAATAAATTGGCTACCCCTATCGGATACAATAGATAAGGGAATACCATGTAATCGAAACACTTCTTTAGCGAAGATAAGAGCCAGTTCCTTGGAAGTGGGCAACTTGCGAAGAGACACAAAGTGAGCCATTTTGGAAAACCGATCTACTATCATTAGGATGACTGTGTTACCATTCGAAGGGGGTAATTCAACAATAAAATCCATTGATAGATTAGACCAAGGTCTCTCGGGAACGGGTAACGGATGCAACAGCCCACAAGGAACTCTACGAGAGGTTTTCATACATGCACAAGTAGAACAAGCACTTATATAGTCAGTAACATCCTTACGTAAGGTATCCCACCAGAAATACCGAGAAACGGCTGACACTGTTTTGGAAATACCAGGATGTCCAGCAGTCTTAGTATCGTGATACAGTGACAGAATATCCCGTCTCTCGGGAACGTCAACGAACAATTTATCATTAGGCCTCTCGCTAGGTGCCATGCTCTGTTTCGCTTGTATGGCCTGCAAGAGGGACGAGGAAATAGACAATATAGTAGTTGCTATTATCCTGTCTGGGGGAATGACAGGAGTGACATCAATCTCCTGTTTGTCAATAGTCTCGAATTGTCTGGACAGAGCGTCTGCTTTAGTGTTCCGGTCACCTGGCCTATAGGTTATTATATAATTAAAATGAGACAAGAACAGTGACCACCTAGCCTGCCTGGAAGACAATCTTTTAGCTTCGCTAAGGTAGGACAGGTTCTTATGATCCGTAAATATGAGGATGGGATCCTTAGTGCCTTCTAACAAATGTCTCCATTCTTTGAGTGCTAAAAGGATAGCAAGGAGTTCGCGATTACCCACATCATAATTCCTTTCTGCTTTGGACATTTGTTTAGAAAAGAAGCCACAAGGATGCAATGGCTTGTCAGGAGACTCTCTTTGGGATAAGACAGCACCTACCCCTATATCGGAAGCATCAACCTCAAGTATATATGGCAATGAGGGGACAGGATGCTGTAAAATAGGGGCAGAGGCGAACGTAGTCTTAAGAAAGTCAAAAGCCTGAAGTGCCTCAGTAGACCAGACACGTGTATTGCCATCCTTTTTAGTCATACGAGTAATAGGCGCTACTATAGACGAAAAACCTTTGATAAAACGTCTATAATAATTAGAAAAACCCAGAAAACGCTGGATGGCTTTCAGACCTTGCGGCAGAGGCCATTCTATGACCGCAGCGAGCTTCTGGGGATCCATCCGAAAACCCTCAGCGGAAATCAAATACCCTAAAAACTGGACCTCGGATTGGTCGAATAGACATTTTTCTAATTTGCAATAAAGACCATTAGCAAGAAGGGTCTTCAGAACTGTCGTAACATGTCTGTGATGAGTGTGAATGTCTGTAGAATATATTAAAATGTCATCCAAGTACACAATAACAAATGAGTGAATAAAGTCCCTTAAGACATCATTAATAAATTCTTGGAACACTGCTGGGGCATTGCAAAGCCCAAATGGCATGACGGTATACTCATAATGACCTGACCGAGTGTTAAAGGCTGTCTTCCATTCGTGGTCCTTTTTTATGCGTATCAAATTGTATGCTCCTCTAAGATCTAATTTGGTGAATACCGTAGCATGTTTGAGCCTGTCAAACAATTCTGTTATTAACGGTATAGGGTAAGCATTTTTGATGGTGATTTTATTAAGACCTCTATAATCAATGCAAGGTCTTAAATCACCTTCTTTCTTCGATACAAAGAAGAACCCCGCTCCAGCCGGAGAAGAGGATCTCCTAATAAATCCCTTTTCTAATGATTCTTTAATGTACTCCTCCATGACACGGTTTTCTTGAACCGATAGGGGGTACACCCTGCCCTTGGGAGGTATAGTACCAGGCAACAAATCAATAGCACAATCGTAGGGTCTGTGAGGCGGTAATTTGTCAGCCTCTCTTTTATCAAAGACAGTCTTTAAAGTTAAATACTGAGAGGGTATAGCCGTAGATAAAGGAGGAACAGTAGGAACGTTAATAGAATTCACAGGCGTGACTTCAATAGTACATGACTCATGGCAGGCTTCACTCCATGATTTTATCTGCCCTGTCTCCCAGTCAAAAATGGGATTGTGGGCACGTAACCATGGATACCCTAATACCAACTGTGAAGAGGGAGAGGTGATGACCTGGAACCGAATGGTTTCATAGTGTAGAACCCCTGTGTACATGTGTAGCGGTGCAGTCTCGTGAGTAACAACTGGAGATATCAATGGTCTACCATCTATGGCCTCAACGGCCAAGGGTATCTCCTTCTCCCTGATGGGAATATTGTTTTTCTTTACAAAACCAGAGTCTATAAAATTCTCAGCTGCCCCAGAGTCAACCAGGGCGTATATGTTTTCAACTATACAACTCTCTCCCATATGTAAAGAAACAGGGAGAAGCAGTCGGTTAGGAGGCAATGTAGGAGACTTAGAAATCACACCCAAGGCCAGTCCCCTATAAGGTATTAGGTGCGAGAGTTTTCCGGGAGCAGAGGACACTCCTTTACCCTATGTTCTCTCCTACCACAATATAGGCAGAGTCCCTCTCTTCTCCTATGTAATTTTTCATTATCAGAGAGTTTGGTAACCCCTAATTGCATTGGCTCCTCTTCAGATACTTTTACACTCTCCGGTGGATTAACTCTGGGGTGAATAGGCGTAACAAAATGTCTATTCCTGTTCTTGGTATAGAGCCTGTCCCGAATCCTATTATCTATATCGATGAGGTAGTCAATAAGGTCCTCTAAGGCAACAGGAAGTTCCTTAGCCGCTACCTCATCCAATATAGAATCTGATAAGCCTTCCATGAAGGCAGTAGTTAACCCATTATTGGTCCAATCGACCTGTGAGGCAAGGGTACGAAACTGTATAGCGTAATCAGCCACAGACCTAGAACCCTGTTTAACCCTCATTAATGCTCTAGCGGCATTCTTAGACCTTTTCATAGTGTCAAAAGTTCTGCGAAAAGCTGTTAGGAAACTGTGAAAGTTATGCACCATAGGTCCATTAGCCTCCCAAATAGGGTTTGCCCATTCAAGTGCTTTGTCGGTAAGTTGGTGCATAAAGAACCCAACTTTGGACCTCTCTGTGGGAAATGAACGTGGATACATTTCAAAATGAAACTCTATTTGGTTAATGAACCCTCTGCATGTCTTAGAATCCCCTCCATACCTAGGAGGAGGCGTTAAATGTGCTGCAGCATTAGGCATAGTCGATACTTCAGGAAGCAGGGGTGTAGGAGGGTTAGGTGCGGTTGCTGGAATGGTTCTAGCTAAGAGCGTCTGGAGAGCCTGAGCTATTTGATCCATACGGTGATCCTGCTCTACAAATCTAGCCTCATGGGTCGCCATCTGTTGAGCTACATCTGCGGGGTCCATGGCCCTATCGTAATGTAACGAGTATATACCCCTACACGCAGGATCCAGTAAACAGAAGACAGCACAGAGGAGAGATACGTCTACCGGACCTTAGAGTGGCCGGACTCGACGTAAAGGAGAAGTACAGAGTCAGGAGCGATCCGAGGTCAAGGGCACAAAGAGACAGCGTAAACGAGAACTAGCCGGGGTCTGGTACACAGGAATCAGCAAGCCGGCAAACAGTACAGACAAGGATAAAGCGAAAACGAAGTCAGAATACAAAGCCAAGGTCAAGTACGGAGAAACACAACTGAATACAACAAGCACTAAAGGGAACTGTAGCAGAAACCACGATAGGGCAAGGAACTAAGGGAAAAGGGTAAGTATAAGTAGCCTTCAAACTAACGTGATTGGCTCCTGTCACTTCCACTCCCCCAACAGGTAAGTGTATGGGGTGATTGGCATGACAGGAGCCAATGGGAGCCTTTTTGCAATTTAGGCTCCCACTGTCTCTTTAAGAGCGCGCCCGAGAATCGCGGCGCGCTCTTAGCTGCAGGCGGGACACGTGACCGCTTCTCGCGGTCACTGCCCGCCTTCCTGTTTGAGCAGTCGGATGAGCCGCGCGCGGCTCGTGCAGCCGCAGGACCGCGCGCGGCTTGAAGAGAGGACCGCGGCCGGCCCCCGGATAAGGTAAGTACCGCTACAAACCCACAGTGACTTTCTAGGGATAGAGTGAGTTAGCAAAAGAGTTGAAAAATTAGTAAAAAGGTTAGCAAAAGAGTTTCCAACCTCTTGTCAACTCAGCGTTACTTTCTAAGGATAGAATGGGTTGGGAAAAGAGTTGAAACATTTTAATCTGTGACATTTCTGCTTGTGGCACTGATGAGGAAACAATACATTATTTTGTTGTTTGACCAGGCTGCACTTCATATTGCTTTTAAATATATCACATATGTTCTTGCATTATACACACACATTTTCCTACAATTATTTTTACTAAATAATTAAACATTTATATGTGAAGTTGATCATTTCTCAAACTATAATTCACGGTGGTTAATCCAATATACAAAAAGCAATTGTCAGAACACTACACTTGTTTTATTGTATTGCATGGAAAAAGCTTATTATTGTTTGCCTTAATGTAAAATAAGAGTTTTATTATGGTCTATCTGGAAATTAGCTTTTCATAAATAAGAGTAGAGATTTTGAGTTTGACCTCGTCTCTATTTTTTTTTCTTTTACAAAGGAACTGCAAATGACTTCCATTAATTTAGTGCAAAGCTACTGAATTCATTGTTCTCCTCTACATTATGTAAATGCTGTGAGATGGGGTACTTGGGATAAAAACTCTGTTTTTAAAACAGATGACAGGACTGTTCTAACCTTTCTTTGAAAGGATTTTCATGAACTACATTTTAAATGGATGCTTGGGGAATATGATTCATTGTACAAGCAACTAAGAAGTAATTTAAATGAACAATGAGTTTGTCAGTAAAAAATATATATAAAAAATGCTGTCAGCTTTAATTCATTTTTACAAACTCTTAGTTTTGCTCTTTACATAACAAAGATATAAAGTAGGTTAAATAGTCAGATTTGTATTAATTTTACCACATGACAGGAGGCTTCATATTTGCATATCTTTCTTTACTGAAAACTCCAGCAGCATAGAAACAGTAACAACCAATCAGAGAAAAGATATGGTGCCCATAAAAGGCCCTGTCTATGACATCACTTCCTCTTTCTTTGCTGCTCCAGCCATCAACAGGTCAGAGTAATTTTACCTCTCTGGTTTATGTACCTATATTGTCTTATTATTGTATTATTACTGTTTTCTTATTCACTCCCTGTCTACCTATACCTGTCCCCCTCCTGTTTTTACTTACTCAGTTGCCCCTGTTTGCTTTTGTGCCTCTGTTACTTTGATTTTTGCGGTCTGGCGGTCCGCGGGCGTCACGGCTGTCCGTGCCGTGTTCGCCGCGCGGACCTGCCCTTACTACACACAGGGGGCTGGGTGGGGACGGGTGGAGGGTAGCCGGGGTGAGAACTTTTCTGTTTGCCGCGTTTTTCCCTTCCCGCTCGCAGCCGCGAGCGGGTAGCTCTTACTCACGCGGCCGGCGGCCATTTTGGATCTCGCGAGCCGCATCACCCGATCGCCGCAACGGAGTTGGGGGATTACCCTCAGGGACCCCCCCCCTTCACAGTCTCAGGGCACCCCTAACCAACAAGGTTATTCTACTGGACAAGATAGTCAAAGCATGCACAATTTGAGTTTTGGTTATGAAGGCTGTACAATATATGATATACATATCTCACTCTTATAACTGACATACTGCCTCTCTGGTCCCTGCAGGGACAGATGCAACATTATTTACCCCACAGGGGATCGGATACTGCTATACCCTTCAAAGGGAATATTATACTGATTACCCTGCACAGGGTTATATTACATTACTGTACCCAAGGGTGCAAAAATTATGTGGGTGTCCTCTGGGTATTTTTTCATGGCACACCACCTGGGGTGACCCCCCAGATATGCATGCAAGGGCGCTGTTGGCCCATTTCAATTGATGTGGGTGTCCTCTGATTGCCACGGCACACCACCCGGGGTGAACCCCGATGATATGCACAAGGGCCTGTACTTTCAGCTGACGAGATACACATATAGCCCTGATTTCACTAATTACGTGCATATACAGCCTTCTATATATATATTCAAGAGTCAATCTACAGGGAGTGCAGAATTATTAGGCAAATGAGTATTTTGGCCACATCATCCTCTTTATGCATGTTGTCTTACTCCAAGCTGTATAGGCTCGAAAGCCTACTACCAATTAAGCATATTAGGTGATGTGCATCTCTGTAATGAGAAGGGGTGTGGTCTAATGACATCAACACCCTATATCAGGTGTGCATAATTATTAGGCAACTTCCTTTCCTTTGGCAAAATGGGTCAAAAGAAGGACTTGACAGGCTCAGAAAAGTCAAAAATAGTGAGATATCTTGCAGAGGGATGCAGCACTCTTAAAATTGCAAAGCTTCTGAAGCGTGATCATCGAACAATCAAGCGTTTCATTCAAAATAGTCAACAGGGTCGCAAGAAGCGTGTGGAGAAACCAAGGCGCAAAATAACTGCCCATGAACTGAGAAAAGTCAAGCGTGCAGCTGCCAAGATGCCACTTGCCACCAGTTTGGCCATATTTCAGAGCTGCAACATCACTGGAGTGCCCAAAAGCACAAGGTGTGCAATACTCAGAGACATGGCCAAGGTAAGAAAGGCTGAAAGACGACCACCACTGAACAAGACACACAAGCTGAAAGGTCAAGACTGGGCCAAGAAATATCTCAAGACTGATTTTTCTACGGTTTTATGGACTGATGAAATGAGAGTGAGTCTTGATGGGCCCGTGGCTGGATTGGTAAAGGGCAGAGAGCTCCAGTCCGACTCAGACGCCAGCAAGGTGGAGGTGGAGTACTGGTTTGGGCTGGTATCATCAAAGATGAGCTTGTGGGGCCTTTTCGGGTTGAGGATGGAGTCAAGCTCAACTCCCAGTCCTACTGCCAGTTTCTGGAAGACACCTTCTTCAAGCAGTGGTACAGGAAGAAGTCTGCATCCTTCAAGAAAAACATGATTTTCATGCAGGACAATGCTCCATCACACGCGTCCAAGTACTCCACAGCGTGGCTGGCAAGAAAGGGTATAAAAGAAGAAAATCTAATGACATGGCCTCCTTGTTCACCTCATCTGAACCCCATTGAGAACCTGTGGTCCATCATCAAATGTGAGATTTACAAGGAGGGAAAACAGTACACCTCTCTGAACAGTGTCTGGGAGGCTGTGGTTGCTTCTGCACGCAATGTTGATGGTGAACAGATCAAAACACTGACAGAATCAATGGATGGCAGGCTTTTGAGTGTCCTTGCAAAGATTTGTGGCTATATTGGTCACTGATTTTTTTTTGTTATGTTTTTGAATGTCAGAAATGTATATTTGTGAATGTTGAGATGTTATATTGGTTTCACTGGTAAAAATAAATAATTGAAATGGGTATATATTTGTTTTTTGTTAGGTTGCCTAATAATTATGCACAGTAATAGTCACCTGCACACACAGATATCCCCCTAAAATAGCTATAACTAAAAACAAACTAAAAACTACTTCCAAAAATATTCAGCTTTGATATTAATGAGTTTTTTGGGTTCATTGAGAACATGGTTGTTGTTCAATAATAAAATTAATCCTCAAAAATACAACTTGCCTAATAATTCTGCACTCCCTGTATAACTGTATGTGACTCTCCTCCACGATTTTTCCACTGAATCTTGTTTTCACCAACAGGTCGGAATACACCCCAGATCATGGAAGATACCCAAAGCACCCAGGACTTCCAAGCCATGATCAATGCCGCCGTGGCGGCTTCAGTGGAGAAGACCCTCTTGCGGGCTCTAGCCAGGAAGACACAAACCCTCCCAGAGCGCATGGACGCTTCGGGCTCAGAGATGTCTAAGGCCAAGAGGCAAAGGAAGGCCTCGAGTCCCCCCTCCACCAAGACTAGGGGCAAGTTGCCCGTCAAGCGAGTTAAGAACGCGGACCGACAGCCCGCGCCTTTCCCGCCTCAATCCTCGGACGAGGACGATGCCTACGTCCCATTAGACGTTGTGGACGAGTGGCACGGGGACGGCTCACCCTCAGATGACGAGGAATGGCAAGACCTCCCAACCTCATCAAAATATGTCAAAGAGACCTTCCTTGGCAACCGAGACAAGGAACTCGACGATGACCGCCACACTGGTCAGTCCGAAGACAGGGTCTTCCTGGATGACCAGGGGACGCCATTGTTCGACCCACGCACCATCCGGCACCCAAGATCCTCAGAGTGGACGCTGCCAGAACACCTGGCGAAATTCATACACTACTGGCTGCGCAAACCGCTGGAAAGGGAGGTGCGGGCACGCCTCAGGGCTGAATGCCCCAGACCGCTGATCCCCGACAAAGTGGCGCTGACGCCCGATTTTGACGACACTATGGTGGTCTTCATGTCACGCACAGGCAGAGACCCGCGCAAAAGGGGGGAAGAAGGGCATGAAAGCGGCACAGGACAAAGTGCTGGACTTGCTCGGCCCCATAGCCAAGATGTTATACTTCGCAGACCTAGCCCTCAGCCAAGACTCTCCACTGGACCCTCATGTCATACGTGAATGGGCTCAACGTGCTGTGTGTCTACTGGGCAACGCTAACGCCGCACTCTGCGTCGAAAGACGCAGATCGGCTCTAATACGTATTGACAGCAAGCAACTGGACCTCGGGGCTAAAGAATTCGGACCGAAAGCCAAAGGCCTGTTATTTGGCGATGCCTTCATCGCGGAACTTAAAAGACATGTGAACCTATTCACTACCTTGAACAAGGCTCAAACCTCTCTCAAGCAGGTGTTCCACACCCCATCCACAAGAGGTGTTTTTGGAAGGGCTGGTCGACAGCGGAACTGTGCCACCAGCCGATTTGGGGCCTCAGGTTCCAGATCGTTCCCACAAGCCCCGAATTTCTTCCCGTCTACAACGCAAAGACCTTCATCGTTTCGAGGAACGGGAAGAACCAGAGGTTTCAGAGGCCGTGGTCGCGGCCGCTTCCCCAATGGTGAGTCCACTTACATACACAAATGCACCAAAATTTGTTGCAGGCAACCTATCCTTTTTCTTACAGAACCGGGAACAGATTACCACAGACGCCTGGGTCCTCCAGACGGTTTGCGGATTCGTCATAGACTTCTCCGCACGACCCATTCAAAACGCTCCCCCTCCTCCGATCCACATGGCGGCAGGACAAAGCCGCCTAGTGGACGAAGAGATCCACGCTCTCTTCGAGAAAGGCGCGATACAATAGCCACCGGGCGGGGGAGGTTTTCTAAGCAACATCTTCTTGGTCAAGAAGAAGACGGGCGAGTACAGGCCGGTTATCAATCTCCGGCAGTTAAACTCGTTCGTAATCTACAGACACTTCAAGATGGAAGGAATCCATCTTCTACAAGACCTTCTCGTCAAGAACGATTGGTTCCTCAAAGATGCGTATCTGACCGTCCCAGTGGACGTACACTGCCGACGATTCCTCCGCTTCCGATGGAGAGGACGTATATGCCAATTTACATGTCTGCCATTCGGCCTCAGCTCGGCTCCGTGGTGCTTCACGAAGCTACTGAGACCAGTGATGGCTCACATCCGAACAAGGGGCATACGATGTCTCGTATACTTGGACGATTTTCTGATCTTTTGCGAATCCGCATCCAGGCTGCGATCACAGACGAAATATGTCGTTCACTTGTTAGAATCTCTGGGGTTCGTGGTGAACAGACAGAAGTCGTCCCTCTCCCCCTCCCAGTCGGTCCAATTCCTGGGCTTCGACATCGATTCGAAGGAATGCGTACTACGCCTTCCCTCGAAAAAGAGCCTCGATAAGGAAGGAAATCAGACGAGTTCTGAGGATGGACACAATAATCAGGATGCTCGCTCGGATCATAGGACTCCTATCCTCATCCATACAAGCGATATTCCCGGGCCCTCTACACTACAGGGCCATGCAACGACTGAAGGCGGGATACCTACGCACCGGACACTCCTACGACCACTGGATCCCACTCTCGTCGGAAGTGAGGTCGGAACTACGGTGGTAGTTACTACATATACAAGCCTTGAACGGCAAAGCGATCTTCGGACCTTCGCCGGACTTCATAGTGGAATCAGGCGCCAGCCTGTGGGGATGGGGCGCTCACTGATCGGACGCCTCCACGGGAGGCCCATGGCAGGAAGAGGAGACCAACCTGCACATCAACTGCCTGGAATTGATCGCAGGATCCTTCGCCATCCGCAGCCTGGCCAAAGACAGGTCGAATTGCTGTATCCTGCTCCGCATGGACAACGTCTCGGCGGTGCAATACATCAACCGCCTGGGCGGAGCGAGGTCGAAAGACCTGACGGAAGCCACGAAGGACATCTACAGTTTTTGCCTACGGAGGAACATCACGCTACAAGCGGAATACCTTCCAGGAATCTCCAACCTAACGGCGGACTGGTTCTCCCGCCACTGGAGAGACACCAGGGACTGGAAACTCAACATGGAGATATTTCAGACACTACGACAACGGATGGGCCCACTAACAATAGACTTGTTCGCCTCCAGGACCAACCACTAACTACCAAGGTACTACAGTTGGCTTCCGGACCCGAAGGGCGAAGCAGCGGACGCATTCCTTCAGGACTGGCCCTCCCACGGGCCTACGCTTTCCCTCCATTCCCAATGATCCCATGGGTACTGCGATACACCCGCACTCACAGGATATCACTCCTGCTCATAACACCACTTTGGCAGAGCCAACCGTGGTTTCCGGACCTCCTGGAGATGTCCCACGACCATCCCATCCGGCTCCCGACCTATCCACTTCTCCTGTCGGGACCTCGAGGGGAACTCCATCCCCTCATTCTAGGACAACTGGAACTGGTGGCCTGGATGATTTCAGGGGCTCCTGGTCGGTCCACGGCCTATCGCAATCTACTAAAGACCTCCTGTGGGACCTCATGGGCTCCAGGCACCAGGAGATGTTACATATCCGCCTGGTCAGCTTGGAGTGATTGGTGCATGGAAAGTGATTCCGATCCCTTTACTGCCTCTGTCCCACTGATCCTCTACTATCTCTCTCATCTGTTCTCGACGGGTCGATCATATAGATCCCTTAACGTGATCAGATCTGCAATTTCAGCGGCGCACGTCCCAGTACAAGGCAGGCCGGTGGGTCAAGATCCCCTGGTGTGTCGTCTACTGCGGGGTGCCAAACTTACTAGACTCCCAGCACCCAAATATTCCAGCCTCTGGCAGGTGAATGGAGTGCTGGACTTCCTTCGGATTTGGCCGGACAACCCTTTGCTGTCGCTGAAACAGCTTTCAGCCAAACTGGCCTTTTTGTTATGCCTCGTCTCTTTCCGACGGGTGTCAGACATTAGGGCTTTTTTTTAGATACATAAATGAGAAAAGAAAAGTAAAACAAGGATTAGTTAGATTAAAAACAAAAGAAGGAAGGTATGTAGATGAGGATAAAGGTCTAGCTGACTGCCTCAATGAATATTTTTGTTCGGTATTTACAGATGAAAATGAAGGAAAGGGACCTCAGTTAAGAAAAAGGATAAATGAGTCATTTATTACACGTGAGTTTACAGAGGAAGAGGTTCTATTTCAACTCTCAAAAGTAAAGACAAATAAGTCAATGGGACCTGATGGAATACACCCAAAGCTATTAAAAGAGCTTAGTGGTGTACTAGCAAAACCATTAACAGATTTATTTAACCAATCATTGTTAACAGGCGTAGTCCCAGAAGATTGGAAGTTAGCGAAAGTTGTGCCCATTCACAAGAAAGGTAATAGGGAGGAGTCGGGCAACTATAGGCCAGTAAGGCTTACTTCAGTAGTGGGGAAAGTGATGGAAACCATGTTAAAGGATAGGATTGTTGAACATCTAAAAACAAGTGGATTTCAAGATCAGAGACAACATGGGTTTACTTCAGGGAGATCATGCCAAACTAATCTTATTGATTTTTTTGATTGTGTAACTAAAATTATAGATCAGGGCGGTGCAGTAGACATTGCTTACCTAGATTTCAGTAAGGCTTTTGACACTGTTGCACATAGAAGGCTTATTAATAAACTGCAATCTTTAAGTTTGGATTCCAATATTGTTGAATGGGTAAGGCAGTGGCTGAGTGACAGGCAACAGAGGGTTGTAGTCAATGGAGTATATTCAAAGCTTGGGCTTGTCACCAGTGGGGTACCTCAGGGAGCTGTACTTGGACCCATTCTGTTTAATATTTTTATTAGTGATATTGCAGAAGGTCTTGATGGTAAGGTGTGTCTTTTTGAGGATGATACTAAGATATGTAACAGGGTTGATGTTCCAGGAGGGATAAGCCAAATGGCAAATGATTTAGGGAAACTAGAAAAATGGTCAGAGTTGTGGCAACTGACATTTAATGAGGATAAGTGCAAGAGTACAGAATATTTGATAGAGTCCTAACCTCAACATCTGAGGAAAGGGAAATAGGGAAGTGCTCATTAGGCATGTGCATGGGGAAAATTTTCGGTTTGGTTCGGCATTCCGAAATTCGGAATTTTCGCAATTCGGGACTTCGGCACTTCAAGACTTCGGAAATTCGGCAACTTCGGAATTTTGGAACTTCGGCATTTCGGCGCCTCGGGACTTCTCTTGCAGCCGCTTGGTAGATAACTGCCTAATTCCCACGGTATTAGGGAATTATCTACCAAAAGGCTGAAAGACCTAAATTGGTCTTTCAGCCAAATTTACTAATACTAAGCAAAAATTACTTAGTATTAGTAAATTTTGCCCCTACTCGCTATACCGCGAGTAGGGGCATGTCTAGTAAACAGTGAGCAGCCTGTGACTGCTCACTGTTTAAAAAAAAATAAAAAATAGTACCCCCCTAACCCCCACCCCTGAGCGGCGGGTGGGGGCCCTAAATACTAATAAGGGGGGGGGGACCTAATGTCCTCCCCCCTGGCCCCCACCCCTGAGCGGCGGGTGGGGGCCCCTAAATACTAATAAGGGGGGACAGGGGCATTATTTTTTTTGTTTTTTACAGTGAGCAGCCACAGGCTGTTCACTGTTTAATAGACATGACCCTACTCGCGGTATAGCGAGTAGGGGCATAATTTACTAATACTAAGTAATTTTTACTTAGTATTAGTAAATTTGGTTGAAAGACCAATTTAGGTCTTTCAGCCTTTTAGTAGATAGCTCCCTAATACCGTGGGAATTAGGGAGTAGTTATCTACTTATTCATTCCTGTCATTACATTGACTGGCCAAGTAACTTACATTTTATATGAATGTATGTTACTTGATTGTTGTAAGTGTTGCAAATGCTTACAGCTGAATCCTGGCTATGTTTGTATACTTTTTATTTAAAATTGTTTATAATGTAACATTCTTCTTCTTTCACTTGGTAAGTATATTAGTACTTAGGCAATACTGTGCTTCGGAACTTCGGCACTTTGGAATTTCGTAACTTTGGCACTTAGACACTTTGGAAATTCAGTAATTTTGGAACTTCGAGACCTCGGCAATTCGGACATTCGGAAGTACCCGAATGTCCGAATTGTCCAAATTCATATTCGGACTGAAACGAATTGCACATGTCTAGTGCTCATGCCATTGTACAGAACACTGGTGAGACCTCACTTGGAGTATTGTACGCAGTACTGGAGACCGTATCATCAGAAGGATATTGATACCTTAGAGAGAGTTTAGAGAAGGGCTACTAAACTGGTTCATGGATTGCAGGATAAAACTTACCAGGAAAGGTTAAAGGATCTTAACATGTATAGCTTGGAGGAAAGACGAGACAGGGGGGATATGATAGAAACATTTAAATACATAAAGGGAATCAACACAGTAAAGGAGGAGACTATATTTAAAAGAAGAAAAACTACCACAACAAGAGGACATAGTCTTAAATTAGAGGGACAAAGGTTTAAAAATAATATCCATAAGTATTACTTTACTGAGAGGGTAGTGGATGCATGGAATAGCCTTCCAGCTGAAGTGGTAGAGGTTTAACACAGTAAAGGAGTTTAAGCATGCGTGGGATAGGCATAAAGCTATCCTAACTATAAGATAAGGCCAGGGACTAATGAAAGTATTTAGAAAATTGGGCAGACTAGATGGGCCTCATGGTTCTTATCTGCCGTCACATTCTATGTTTCTATCACTTATCGTAAATAACATTCTATAATATGCTCCACATACATTAAAAACACATGCATATATACTATTAAATTGCCATGTATAAGGTTAAATTAAATGTCTGTTGAGGTAATGTTCAATGCATCTCTCTTCCAAATATAGTACATCCTCTCTTTTCCCAATAGCAAATATAATCCCCGATCTCTCTAAAAAGAGAGTGCAAATTAGGAAATGTCTCAAAATGTATTTATATAATTTTTTTTTTATTCTTTATTTTTGTCGTGCATGAGTAACAATCGTATGACAGCAATGCCACAACAGCATACTTAGACAATGTGAACATACAAGAGTGTAAACTGTTATGTAGCATTCAGATGGTATGCACATATTTTTATATAGTGATAATAGCAAAATCAAGCTGGGCAGGGGCGGACTGACCGGTCGGGCACTTCGGACATGGTCCGAGGGCCCGGCCGGGAGGGGGGCCCGCCCTCAGGGGGCCCGGCCGCCCCTTTAAATGCTGCAGCCGCCTGAGCGCTCTCTTAAGAGCGCTCAGGCGGCTGCAGCTTCTCACCTCCCCTCCCCGTAGCGTGGCCGAGCTGCTCTGCGTCCGCGGTGCCGGCCGGAGTGATAGGAAGGTGCACACACACTGAGTGTGCACCTTCCTGTCAGTCCGGCCGGGTACAGGAAACAGAAACTCCTGTTCCGCGCGGAACAGGAGTTTCTGTTTCCTGTACCCGGCCGGACTGACAGGAAGGTGCACACTCAGTGTGTGTGCACCTTCCTATCAATCCGGCCGGCACCGCGGACGCAGAGCAGCTCGGCCACGCTACGGGGAGGGGGTAAAAAGAGAGAGGGAGGGAGGGGGGGGGAGTTAAAAGAGAGAGGGAGAGGGGGGGTTAAAAGAGAGAGGGGGGGTTAAAAGAGAGAGGGGGGGTTAAAAGAGAGAGGGAGGGGGGTTAAAAGAGAGAGGGGGCGGTGTTAAAAGAGATGGGTTAAAAGAGAGAGGGAGGGGGGTTAAAAGAGGGAGGGGGGTTAAAAGAGGGAGGGGGGTTAAAAGAGGGAGGGGGGTTAAAATAGAGAGGGAGGGGGGTTAAAATAGAGAGGGAGGGGGGGTTAAAATAGAGAGGGAGGGGGGGTTAAAAGAGGGAGGGGGGGTTAAAAGAGGGAGGGGGGGTTAAAAGAGAGAGGGGGGTTGTTAAAAGAGAGAGGGAGGGGAGGTTAAAAGAGAGGGAGGGAGGTAAAAAGAGAGGGAGGGGGGTAAAAAGAGAGGGAGGGGGGTAAAAAGAGAGAGGGAGGGGGGTAAAAAGAGAGGGAGGGGGGTAAGAAGGGAGGGGGGTAAGAAGGGAGGGGGGTAAGAAGAGGGAGGGGGGTAAGAAGAGGGAGGGGGGTAAGAAGAGGGAGGGGGGTAAGAAGAGAGAGGGGGTAAGAAGGGGGTAAGAAGAGAGAGGGGGTAAGAAGGGGGTAAGAAGAGGGGGAGGGGAGAGTAAGAAGAGGGGGGAGGGGGGTAAGAAGAGGGGAGAGTAAGAAGAGAGGGGGGGAGTAAAGGGGGTAAGAAGAGGGGAGGGGGGAGTAAAAAGAGGAAGGGGGAGTAAGAAGAGGGGGGAGGGGGGTAAGAAGAGCGGAGGGGGGAGTAAGAAGAGGGGGAGGGGTAGTAAGAAGAGGGGGAGAGTAAGGAGAGTGGGAGTAAGAAGGGGGTAAGAAGAGAGTGGGAGTAAGAAGGGGGTAAGAAGAGGGGGAGGGGGGTAAGAAGAGGGCGAGGGGGGAGTAAGAGGAGGGCAATTGCCCCCTCCCCTGTCCGCAGGCACCGTGCGGGCAGCCGGCAGGGGAGGGAGGAAGAGAGGACCCAGGAGCTCAGCCTGCAGCTCCTCTGGGTCCTTCTTGCGCGAGCACAGATCGTTGCCGCGGTTACCACGGCAACGTTACGGCTCTTGCGAGAGTAAACTCTAGCCCTGGAGCTACGGGCTAGAGTTCACTCTCAACACTGTGACCACCAGGTATTCCTGGTGGTCGCAGTGGTGAGAGTGAACTTTAGCCCCATAAACACACTGCCCCCACACACCATACACATTCACACACTGCCCCCCATACACACACACTGCCCCCACACACACCATACACATTTACACACATTGCCTCACACACACACACACATACACTGCCCACCCATACACACACAGCCCCCCATACTAACATTGCCACACACATACACAGCCCCCTCGTACACACATTGCCCCACACACCCTACACATTCACACACTACACCCCCTCACACACACTGAACCTTTCACACACACTGCACCCCTTACACATTGCACCACTGCTCCTATACCCTACTACAGCCTCATATCCCAGCAGACCCCAGGTAAGTTGTCAAACTGTTCTTAAACGGTTTGACTACTTACTCTGGGAGGGGGGCCCGGCCCTCCTGGCACCATAACGACTACACAGAGTAGTAGTGGTTATTTTGCATGGATTATTTCTTTAAATAATCTACGAGTGCCCCAGTAGCCAGCAAGCCAGCCAACCCACAGGCCAGCCAGCCCACAGGCTGGCCAGTAGACAGCCAGCCAGCCTACAGGCCACCAGTTAGGCTTAAAGCCAGCAAACCCACAGCCTGCCAACCGCAGCCAGCAAGCCACAGCCTGCCAGCCAGCAAGCCACAGCCAGCAAGCCACAGCCTGCCAGCCGCAGCCAGCAAGCCCACAGCCTGCCGGCAGTAGCCAGCAAGCCCACAGCCTGCCGGCAGTAGCCAGCAAGCCCACAGCCTGCCAGCAAGCCCACAGCCTGCCAGCCGCAGCCAGTAAGCCCACAGCCTTCCAGCAAGCCCACAGACTGCCAGTCAGCAACAGTAATTAAGGTAAGAGGAGCCAACTTGGCCTAGGTATCAGCTATGTTGTGTTGCTATATTGTGAATAGGAACCAGAGTGTTGGAGAGACCCCCCTCCAGGCCCCATTAGACTCCATTGTAGTCTCTAATGGGACCTGGAGGAAATTCTTTCTAACACACTCTCTAAAGGACACTGAGATAGCCTCTGCTAGAATGCTCCCCCCCTCCATGGCCCATTAGCCCTCAATTGTAGTCTCTACTGGGGCCTGGAGGCGACTGTTTCCAGCAGGGACACTGAGATGGCCTCTGTTAGAAAGACCCCCTTCCAAGCCTATTAGACTCCATTGTAGTCTCCAATAGGGCCTGGAGGGGATTCTTTCTAACACACTCTCTAAAGGACACTGAGATAGCCTCTGCTAGAAAGACCCCCCTCCATGGCCCATTGTAGTCTCTACTGGGGCCTTGAAGGGATTATTGCACTTTTGTTCCTTGTGTCTAAAGATTGTGTAGGGTGTGGCTGGAGGCGGGACATGGGTGGCGCTTGCTGCGGAGTATGGGTGGGGCCTGTAAGGGGCCCTTGATTTATTTTGCCCGGGGGCCCTGAGGGTTCTCAGTCCGCCCCTGAAGCTGGGTACATGCTGGTTAGCAATAGTGAATTTTTCTGTGGTTTGGTAACAGTAGCGTAGGGTAAGTAAGTGTATTGAATGTCATCGCTTTAAGTTAGTTATGTAATTATGATGCTGGTAAGCAGGCGAGGTAACTTTGGCTAAAGTATAGAGTTGCTAAGTTAAGTCAGTAGTTATGTCATGCAGGCAGCAGCATCAATAGTTAGATCGTTTAGGCATTGACATTGACATTGCGTTGAGACTAGAAACAGGCTTGAATGGTTATGTCAACAGAACATTAACACTAATGACACTCCTATAACGTAAAACAGGCTTAATTATGTTGCTATGATGCTATTAGAATAACGAAAAAGCTTTAGCTGAAAGAAAGTTCACTCGGTGATAGGAAATGCTGTGTCTGGATTGCTTCCCAACCCTGTGCCGCAGAAAGTGGAGAGGTGGAGGTATTAAGAGTAAGCCCATAATGTGTAGCTTGTCAGCATGCGAGTTGCCTGCATGTGCTCTGAAGGTATAGTGCTTGTACTCGTGTTTTAATTAATGGGTTAACATAGAGATCACAAATGTTGCCTAGTGTCTGCGATGAAGGATGACTTATATTGTGTTTATATAATTAAACACAATATTAACAATGATCTACATATACTAATTACCCAGGTAGGGGAACATGTCTCTATACTACACCTTATTTCAATATTATATGGGAAGTTAGATATGACAAAGGATTTGGGGATAGAGCATCTTTCTGTCTTCACTTGACACAGACATTCTAAAAGTAGCCTTGAAATTGAGGCAACTCTTTCCCTCGTCCATATACAGAGATTTGAACCAACTGGCACATCAGAAACTGTCAGGGTGGTGGTCCGGTGCCCGGAACCCAGACACAGTGTCCAGGCGGCGGAGCATGGACCGGGACCCAATATGCCTGATGTTAAGTGGGAGTCTTCAGCGTGGAGGTGCATTAGCAGGGTCTGGTGCAGGGTAACCACACGCCCCCTGGTGTTGAGCACCAGCGTTTGTGCAGCCACATACCAAGACCCTGAATCAGCTTCAGCGGATACCAGGAACTAGGAGCTTGGAAATTAAGCAGACCTCCCAGGAGCTGAATAGGGAGGCTCTGCAGCAAGATTGTATCCAGTACTAGAAATAAGGCAAGACTAGAGATAGGCACCAAACATGAAAACAAGACAGAACTAGTAGAACCCAGAACCAGAGAAGGATAGTAAGCTAAACCCAGAACATATACACAAGACATGAGGAAAATATGAACACAACATGGGCATGACTGGACAGGACTGTACATGGGCTGGGTATACAAACTAAAACAAGACAAAATAACATAAGCAAAACAAGAGGAGAAATAACTAAGTACTACATATGTAAATCATGGGATTTAGTCACACTATATGATCATACATTGCATAAGCCTGCCAACAACGCCCATATCTGGCAGGTCCTACACTTACCTGCAAGAAAGGGCAGAAGCATGACAGAAACTACCTCTACAGTGTCAACTTCAAATATGGCAAGCTATCTATTGCCTTAAACAAGGTCAAAGTGAGTGAGACCTGCATACCTATTGCTCTCAAACCGTAATGATGGCCAGGTGGAGATCGTACTATGCCCGCCCCTCTCTCCCAGGACCATGTGGATTGTCCTGGTCTCCTGTTGTAAAGTTACAAGTTTAAAGTTTTTCTGTTTGCTGAACAATATTGTTCCTAGCAGAGCTCTTGTGGCCACTTGGTGGACTCCCACCGCTCAGGGACCCTCTCCACTTTCTCACCCACTTGCTAAATGGAAGATGGAGATTGATTTATCTCACTTGACGGGAGGAGTATGTCTGAGTCGCACATGCGCCTGTGGGGGCTTCCGATCTTTTGGTGTTTCCGCAGGCCTGAGAGCCTGCTGCACGGATGGGCATTTTGCCTCTGGGTTTCGGGGGGACCGTAGAATGGAGTCCCCATTGTTGTGATCCCTGCTGGGTCAGGCGGCCGTGGCCCCAGGCAGACCAGTAGCTGAAGGCCTGGGTGACCCCTTTCTTGGACGAGAGGCCTGTGATGGGAGAGACTAGCGGAGGTGACATACATGACCTGCCTGGATGCAGGCTGAGATGCAGAAGGCGGTTGGCCAAAGGACTACGGCCTTTGAGTACCCTCGGTGCTGCTGCCTATTCAGCGGGACAGTGTTGGCCGGCTCTGGGGTGAGGGTCAGTGGATTCATGCCTCATGGGGCTTGTCTGCTGCACAGCTTCGACACTCCTCTAACTATTCAATATCAGATGTCTATTCTGCAAATATTTTTATTTTTTCTTTCTCATCTTGCAACATACCTCTGAGTGAGGGGGAGACTACTCTGCTTTGACTGAAAGTCAGCGCTATGTGTTGTGTTTTTTTTTTTTTACTTCTGGCTGTACTGTCTCGGACAAGACCCTTAGTGGAGACCGGATAAAGTTTTGTTTGATAGGCCACCTACTAGGGTCTTCACTTACGCCCTACTTCGTGTCTGTCCCATTGAAAAAAAAAAATGTATTTTACGTTTTTTTTTTGGAACGCATCTTAATTTTAAAATAAAAAGCCGTTCTACCACAGTCATGTCTTCGGTGCATATGCCTTCCTTGTATAATTCTATAATGATGTGATACCTTTCCAATACTTATATGTTTACAAATACATAGCTTTTTCCTAATGTATGTACCTTTCAAACTAATAAACTTTGGATAACAAAAAAAAAACAAAAAAAACAAGTGAGACCTGATCTAATGCCCCTGGCTGTGCATGGACAATTTTGGAGTGATTTACATTTATTTGTTAATAATAATTTCTCAATGAAATTGTTGCTCACCCTGGTTATTCCACTTAATAGTTTATTCGATGACAGAGCCTCTACTTCGTTTATATACCTGATTTTTTTATTGGATTGACTGGACACTGATTCTAAATAAAGGCAACTCGTCAAAAAATGTATTCAACAGTGGCAACCCTGAGTCAAAACACTAGACCCCCACATTACATTGAACATGGAAAAAAATCTTTGAACTCACTAATTGGTTCTCTTACCAACTGCTACACGATTTAAACCTTTATATCTATCTTAGCTGCTATCACCTGTAAGTCTTGTGAATAGCTTAACCATACACTACTTACTACTACATGATGTGGACAAGCTTGTACATGCAACTATCTTTAACTGACCACACTACTGCTATCTGGAGACTCGAGACCTAGAAAAATTACAGGAAAATGATCACCATTTCCATTCACAAGTGTAGTTTACACTAATTGTTTTTTTTGAGTTTGTAAATTTATGTTTCCAAAGGCTAACACGGGTGATAAAAAGAACATCAAATATATAACATAAAAATGGGAAGCGTCCGTGTTATCGTATAAGGAAGATAATGCCATTTCTATAGCTCAATTCTCAGGATCACAACCTTGTCTTTAAATAGCTGCTGTAAGCTGTCACTATTAAAAACAGCCAGTAGCTTGCAGCGGCTACAAATTACCATCAGGTTTACAACATTGTTGCTAAATTTCCTACCAATTTAATTTTAGCGGCTTGCTGGTAAACCACAGAAATACACACCTGAAAATGTGTATTTCAGCCTTTAACAACCGACAAGTAGCATTTGATTGGCAAAGCTTAGCAACAGGATTGGAGTGCTCCACACTAATATCTTCATACACTGGATCTCTTCGGGGGGAGGTCCGCTAGCCCCCAATATAAATCCAGAAGTATAGAGCCACAGACTACACGGTGCAGGGTGAAGAGTCCTGCATATTTATTATGGTCCAAATGAGAAAAAGATACAGCGTTTTGGTCGTTTATACATGATTAAGGCATTGTATCTTTGTTCTATCTTTTGGATCCTAATAATATATAAATGACCCTGCACCGTGTAGCCTGTGGCTCTATACTTATGAACTCAAGTGTGTAAGGTGTTGCATGGTCTTTTCTATTTCTGTGTGTCCATGGAACCTGGGAAATACCTTGTAACGTAATTAGAATTTCCAACAGAAATATTGTAGCAGTAGCATTAACAGTGTAATGAACAATCAAGTATCAATTAATATTATTAGTTTCATTTTTTCCCCCTCCAGAAATCAGTTGCTAAGTAGTGGTTAGTGGCTCCCAAATATTGGGAGCTGTTAAAGCGACACTATAGTCACCTTAACAACTTTAGCTTAATGATGCAGTTTTGGTATATAGAACATGCCCCTGCAGTCTCACTGCTCAATCCTCTGCCATTTAGGAGTTAAATCCCTTTTTTTATGAACCCTAGTCACACCTCCCTGCATGTGACTTGCACAGCCTTCCTTAAACACTTCCTGTAAAGAGGGCCCTATTTAAGCTTTCTTTATTGCAAGTTCTGTTTAATTAAGATTTTCTTATTTCCTGCTATGTTAATAGTTTGCTAGACCCTGCAAGAGCCTCCTGTTTGTGCTTAAAGTTCAATTTAGAGATTGAGATACAATTATTTAAGGTAAATTACATCTGTTTAAAAGTGAAACCAGTTTTTTTGCATGCAGGCTCTGTCAATCATAGCCAGGGGAGGTGTGGCTAGGGCTGCATAAACAGAAACAAAGTGTCTCCTTAACCCCTTAAGACCGGAGGGCGTACAATTACGTCCTTTTTAAAGCGTCTCTAAACGCTGCAGGGCGTAATTGTACGCCCTCCAGTTTTTTGTTACTTACCCGGTCGCCGGCGATCCCAGGGAGCCCCCCGCGGCACCTCCGTCCTCTTCAGCCCCCCCGGGCCATGTGAGAGTGGCTGGAAATCAAATTAAAATAAGTTAAACAAGTGTAAAAAAATATATATATATACTTAGATCATATATATATTTTATATATGATCTAAGTATGTATATATATATATATATATATACATTCACACACATACACTGTCTAGGTGTATTTTACTATTAATATATATAATTATATATATATATATATATATTTTAATATCAAATTACACGTAGACTGATACTGATTAAATATATATAATTATTGTTATATATATATATTTATATATAATATAAAAAAAATGTAAATACGTACAAAAATAAAATAAAAAAATAATTAAAAATAAAATATTAAAAAATATATAGATGTGTTTTATTTCGTTCTAACTGTATTGTGATATTAATATATATATATTTATATCAAAATACACGTAGAACGAAATAATAAATATATCTATATACATAAATATATACGTATATATCACTATATATAATATACCTATATATAAATAAAAATATAAAAATATATACCGTATTTTTCGCTCCATAAGACGCACCTCACCATAAGACGCACCTAGTTTTTAGAGGAAGAAACCCAGAAAAAAAATATTCTGAACAAACTGTCCCATAGTGTTTCTTACTATGGGACAGTTTATACAGAATATTTTTTTTCTCCCCTGTCCCATAGTGTCCCCCCCTCCCATAGTCTTCACCCACCCCCTCCCCATAGACTTCATCCACCCCCTCCCCATAGTCTTCATCCACCCCCTCCCCATAGACTTCATCTCCCCCCCTCCCCATAGACTTCATTTCCCCCCCTCCCCATAGACTTCATCCCCCCCTCCCCATAGACTTCATCCCCCCCTCCCCCCATAGACTTCATCCCCCCCTCCCCCCATAGACTTCATCCCCCCCTCCCCCCATAGACTTCATCCTCCCCCCTCCCCCCCATAGACTTCATCCTCCCCCCTCCCCCCATAGACTTCATCCTCCCCCCCTCCCCCCATAGACTTCATCCCCCCCCTCCCCCCATAGACTTCATGCCCCTCCCTCCCCCATAGACTTCATGCCCCTCCCTCCCCCCCATAGACTTCATGCCCCCCCTCCCCCCATAGACTTCATGCCCCCCCTCCCCCCCATAGACTTCATGCCCCCCCTCCCCCCCATAGACTTCATTCCCCCCCTCCCCCCCATAGACTTCATGCCCCTCCCTCCCCCCATAGACTTCATGCCCCTCCCTCCCCCCATAGACTTCATGCCCCCCTTCCCCCCCATAGACTTCATGCCCCCCTTCCCCCCCATAGACTTCATGCCCCCCCCTCCCCCCCATAGACTTCATGCCCCCCCTCCCCCCCATAGACTTCATGCCCCCCCTCCCCCCCATAGACTTCATGCCCCCCCTCCCCCCATAGACTTCATGCCCCCCCTCCCCCCATAGACTTCATGCCCCCCCCCCCTCCCCCCCATAGACTTCATGCCCCCCCTCCCCCCCATAGACTTCATGCCCCCCCTCCCCCCCATAGACTTCATGCCCCCCTCCCCCCCATAGACTTCATCCCCCCCCTCCCCCCATAGACTTCATCCCCCCCTATATTCTTCTCTCCCATACTGTCCCCCTCCCCTTGTCCCATAATTACTTACCTGTCTTGCAGCGTTGGCCGGCAGCACAGGGCGCACCGCGGTAGTGGAACTTGAATTTCATGTTCCGGTTTCCGGCGGGACTGAAAGGAAGTGCGCACTCAGCTTGTGCACACTTCCTTTCAGTCCCGCCGGAAACCGGAACATGAAATTCAAGTTCCACTACCGCGGTGCGCCCTGTGCTGCCGGCCAACGCTGCAAGACAGGTAAGTGAAGCTTCATATTCGCTCCATAAGACGCACAGACATTTCCCCTCACTTTTGAGGGGGGAAAAAGTGCGTCTTATGGAGCGAAAAATACGGTATATATATATATATATATATATATATATATATATATACATATATTAATTCTACACATATATTTATGTGATATTTTTACATAATTAGGTATCCTAATTAATTACAATAAGCGGGACCTGCTTGACAACCCATGCCGAAATTATAGGGAATTTAATTTGGTAGCACTATATTTAACCCTATAACTTTCCAAAAAAAACATAAAACCTGTACATGGGGGGTACTGTTTTACTCGGGAGACTTCGCTGAACACAAATATTAGTGTTTCAAAACAGTAAAATGTATTACAACGATGATATCGCCAGTAAAAGTGACGTTTTTTGCATTTTTCACACACAAACAGCACTTACACGGACGATATTATTGCTGCAATACTTTTTACTGTTTTGAAACACAAATATTTGTGTTCAGCGAAGTCTCCCGAGTACAACAGTACCCCTCATGTACAGGTTTTATGGTGTTTTCAAAAATTACAGCGTCAAATATAAGGCTTGTGTTTCATTTTTTTTCACATTAAAATTCGCCAGATTGCTTACGTTGCCTATGGTAGCCCAAGAATGAAAATTACCCCTATGATGGCATACTATTTGCAATAGTAGACAACCCAAGGTATTGCAAATGGGGTATGTCCAGTCTTTTTTAGTAGCCACTTAGTCACAAACACTGGCCAAAATTGGCGTTTTTTGCATTTTTCACACACAAACAAATACTAACGCTAACTTTGGCCAGTGTTTGTGACCAAATGGCTACTAAAAAAGTCTGGACATACCCCATTTGCAATACCTTGGGTTGTCTACTATTGCAAATGGTATGCCATTGTGGGTGTAAATTTATTTCCTGGGCTACTATACAGTCTCAAAGGCAACGTAACCAATCTGGCGAATTTCAATTTCAAATGTAACATGCTATATTTGACCCTGTAACTTCCCAAAACACCATAAAACCTGTACATAGGGGGTACTGTTTTACACGTGAGACTTTGCTGAATAATAATATGTGTATTTTATTGCAGTAAAAGCAAACAGTATTATGACATTGACAGTTAAAATGTCATGTAGAACTAAACAAATAACAAAATTTCTTATTTTCTCCCATTTTTTTAATATTAAATTATGTGTAATAGCTAAATATTTGATATTAAATGAAAGCCCTGTTTCCCCTGAATAAAATGATATTTAATAAGGGGGGGTGCATTTAATATGAAAGAGGTGAACTGCGGTTGGACAGACATATAGCGCAAATGCCAGGTTTTGTTTACGTTTTGTTCTGTTCACAACGTGTACATTTGGCTCAGTCCTTAAGGGCTTAACTAAGTACCTGTAAAAATAAAAATAAACTTACCATTTGATGTTTTCTTTCTTCTAAAATCTTCTTTTTTCAGCCCCAAAAAAGCCAAATAAAAATCCATAATAACCGATGCAATAAAAAAAAAAACCCAAGCAAAAAAAAAAAAATCCATCTTCACCCGGCGAGGGCTCCGCGCAGACTGAGCTCTGCAGGGCGGGGGAAGGCTGTAATTGGTGGGTTTAAGCCATCCAATCAGAGTGCTCTGACAGGTAAGTCTCTACATTTACCTGTCACAGCATTCTGACTGGTTGGTTTGAAATCCACCAATCAGAGTGCTCTGTGTCATTTTACACAGCGTGGGAAAGTTCTTTGGAATTTTCCCACGCTGTGTAATTTGACTCATAACACTCTGGTTACTTAATCCACCAATCAGAGTGCCACAGGTTGCTCACTATTTAATAGACATGCCCCTACTTGCGGTATTGCGAGTAGGGGCATAATTTACTAATACTAAGTCATCTTTACTTAGTATTAGTAAATTTGGCTGAAAGACCAATTTAGGTCTTTCAGCCTTTTGGTAGATAACTCCCTAATACCGTGGGAATTAGGGAGTTATCTACCAAGCGGCTGCAAGAGAAGTCCCGAAATTCCGAAATGCCACGGTTGCCGAAGTGCCGAATTGACAAAGCCCCGAATTTCGGAATGCCGAACCGAGACGAATATTTTCCCCATGCACATGCCTACATACCATGCTTGTATCAGTTCCCCTAAGGTATTGTTAGATAAAAACATTCTGTTCCCGGTGTCATAGGGGCTTACTAGGGGTGTTGTTCAGTCTTTACCATAATCTGTTGTTGTAGTGGGCTGCCTTCAAGAAGGTGTTTCAAAAAGCTGAACATTTTATGAGGAAGCTCAAACTGGTCTATTACATGCAAAGAAACAGGGCAGAAAGAAAACTCCATGCCAAACATGCATCTGCTAAAATACCTTACATTCACTATTCCTCTGGTGTGAAAATTGCAAATCCAGCACTAATAATTAGTTAATTTGCTGCTTACTATCGTAATCTCTACAATCGAAAAAAGATTCTTCTACCCACAATCCTACACCTGAAGAAATCAAAACCTACCTCAGTTATTATAGTTCCGCAACTCACCATAGACCAGGCAGATTACTTATTGCTACCATTCTCTACATAAGAAAGCACTGAAACAATGATTTCCTATGGGGTGTTTCAAGACACTGGACATCCTCATGCAAAGTGTGAGAACATCCAGTGTCTCTAAAATTGCAATGCCTTACTTTGCAGAGGTAATAGAACAGGCGCAGTGCACCCAGACCACTTTGATTAGATGAAGTGGTCTGGGTGCCTATAATGTCCCTTTAAGAATATCACAGACATTCAGCTTCCCCTCACACTATTTCTGTTGTATATGGTGCCTACAGAGGTTAGAGATCTTACCAAAACGCCAGAAACAATATTGGCATACACTGGAAATCGATGCATCCCCCACCAATCGCTTTACTTCTTCATATGTTACGGAATACTAGAAAAAAAAGAAATGGCTTACAGACTGCTGGGATCTCTAGAAATGTTCAGGAAGCATGGAAGCATGAAACTGTTTCCTAGTCTCTGGCCCCCAGTAGGTCTACTGTAGAATTTCCTTGCTCCCCTTCTCCTCTTCTACAGTTATTTATTTTGCACTGAAAAGTTGTAAGACTCTCTTTCAAAGCTCACTCAGAAAAGTGCATAAGTGATTTTTCTGCCCTCTTGTGCGATTAGAACTTAGCATCTACCCTCTGCAGTGTAGTATTGTTCATATAAGCTGATATGTTTTATTAGAAAAAAATCAATAATATTTGAACATTCCTACGAAAAAAAAGAATACTTGATTTAGCATAAGATGGTTAGCATAATAAGTGTACGTAGCAAAAGATATTAGCATTTATGAATTAGAAGTTCATATGATGGAACGCTATCAATAAATAAGTGTTTTTTTCTTAATGTCTCTGCATAGATACTAATTCTACAACTGGCATGAAAGTGTTAAAGTAAGAATCCAACCAAAACAATAATATATAATGTTTTGTTTTTTTATGTGAGTTTTCCTTAAACTCTCTTCACTGAATTCCAGCACCTAACGAGTTTCCTCACTGCAGCTCTTATCTGCCTCCTGTGAAGTCATCATTACTGGTGATTTTTTTTCCAACCAGCTGCCTCTTCAGCAATGTTTCTCATAGAGGATCATTGAAATCAATGCTTTTCTATGAGAAAAACGAACTTCTGCTTTGAAGTGTATGAGGCAGGACACCCTTCCAGCAGTGTGTTTGATAGTCAAGATCAAGAGGTGTTCCCAAAGAGATTTATGAAAGTGCTGCTTTCTTTCATAAATAGCACGTGTATAAAGAAAACCTGTGTATGCTGTTAACCCCTAAAGCACTTCAACTATTTTCAAATTTACAAGCTTATAGAATCCTTACATGTTTTAGGGAATATTTTGTTAGGTAATAATTGCCAACTGGTCTGACCACTCTCTCGTAGCCATTAACATGACATCTGTCCTGCCCATACCCGTCAAAAACACCAGAGGCTCAATTAATCTCTTATCTAGATTCTGAAAGTGTGAATTGTCTTACCCAAATGGCATGCATTTACGGTGCACTTTAAATTGACAATGCTAAAATGGCCCCAAATGAAACAGGTTCAGCAAATCAATCTTCAAAAATTGAGGTTTAAAAACTGAAATGGGCAGATATCCAGTTTGACCCTGTAACATCTCAGAAACCTGGCAAAGATATACATGGAAGACATTGCTATACTCATGATATGTAGCAAAATGTTATATTTATTAATTATTAATTCACTGGAAAAACCCAATGTTTTCTATGTGTGTATGAAAAGCAAAAATATGCAATATTAGAACATAATTCAGCAGATATTGGTGGCAAATTAGGTAAATGAAAATGTCAAAGTACCCGAAATAAATACAGCTTTCTATAAATTCATAGTTTGTGTGGCATGTTCGGTTTCTGACAGTACTATTAAACTTTAAAGGGACACTATAGTCACCTGAACAACTTCAGCTTAATGAGGTTGTTTAGGTGAGTGCTACAGCTACCCGGAGCCTTTTTCTTGTAAGCACTGTATTTTCTGAGAAAATGCAGTGTTTACATTGGAAGCTTGGAACACCTCTTGTTGCAGTCAATCAGACGGCCACCAGAGGGACTTCCGAGTTCAGAGGCCCTAAAAAGGCCTCTCGTCCGATGCATTCTGGGTGAATGCATCAGACGGGCTATCAGCACACAAAGCACTGTGAACGCGCTTTGTGTGCTGACAGCCTGTCAGCACTGCTGTGGGCGTGGCTTCAGCTGACAGCTGAAGCCCGAACCCACAGGGATGCTGTCTGGCCACAATAGTGGTTGAAGGGGGGGGGGACGGACCTACTCTCCTCCCCCCCCCCCCCCGGCCCCCACCGCTGTGCGGCGGGTGGGGGCCCTAAAATTATCAATAAGGGGGGGACATACTGCCCCCCCCCGGCCCCCACCCCTGTGCGGCGGGTGGGGGCCCTAAAATTATCAATAAGGGGGGACCTATTGCCCCCCCCCCCGGCCCCCACCCCTGTGCGGCGGGTGGGGGCCTTAAAATAAAAAATAAGGGGGGGACATACTGCCCCCCCCGGCCCCCACCCCTGTGCGGCGGGTGGGGGCCCTAAAATTATCAATAAGGGGGGACCTATTGTCCCCCCCCGGCCCCCACCCCTGTGCGGTGGGTGGGGGCCTTAAAATAAAAAATAAGGGGGGACATACTGCCCCCCCCCCGGCCCCCACCCCTGTGCAGCGGGTGGGGGCCCTAAAATTCACAATAGGGGGGGGACCTACTGATCCCCCCGGCCCCCACCACTGTGCGGCGGGTGGGGGCCCTAAAATTCACAATAAGGGGGGGGGACCTACTGCCCCCCCCCCGGCCCCCACCCCTGAGCGGTGGGTGGGGGCCCTAAAATTATCAATAGGGGGGGACCTATTGTCCCCCCCCGGCCCCCACCCCTGAGCGGTGGGTGGGGGCCCTAAATACAAAGGGGGTGGGTACCCTAGTTAACCCTCTCCCCCCCCCCCCCAAAAAAAAAAAAAAACTTATCTCCCTACCTACCCCCCTCACCTTAAAATATTGAGGGGGGACCCTTTAACTAAAAACCTGTAAAGAAAAAAAAAATAAGATAAAAACAACTTACCATTCGATGTTTTCTTTCTTCTAAAATCTTCTTTCTTCAGCCTCAAAAAAGGCCAAATAAAAATCCATAATAACCGACGCAATAAAAAAAAAAAAAAAAAAACCCGAGCGCAAAAAAAATAATCCATCTTCACCCATGGAGGGCTCCGCGCAGACTGAGCTCCGCAGGGCGGGGGAAGGCTTATAAAGCCTTGCCCCGCCCTGCAATTAGGCTAAGAACACTCTTATTGGTGGGTTCTTTGGAATTTTCCCACGCTTGTAAAATGACACAGAGCACTGTGATTGGATGGATTTCAAGCCATCCAATCACATTGCTCTGTGTCATTTTACAAGCGTGGGAAAATTCCAAAGAACTTTCCCACGCTTGTAAAATGACAAAGAGCATTGTGATTGGATGGCTTGAAATCCATCCAATCACAGTGCTCTGTGTCATTTTACAAGCGTGGGAAAATTCCAAAGAACTTTCCCACGCTTGTAAAATGACAAAGAGCACTCTGATTGGCTTAAACCCACCAATCAGAGTGTTCTTAGCCTAATTGCAGGGCGGGGCAAGGCTTTATAAGCCTTCCCCCGCCCTGCGGAGCTCAGTCTGCGCGGAGCCCTCCATGGGTGAAGATGGATTATTTTTTTTGCGCTCGGGTTTTTTTTTTTTTTTTTTATTGCGTCGGTTATTATGGATTTTTATTTGCCCTTTTTTGGGGCTGAAGAAAGAAGATTTTAGAAGAAAGAAAACATCGAATGGTAAGTTGTTTTTATCTTATTTTTTTTTTTCCCCGCTCAGGGGTGGGGGCCAGGGGGGGACTATTGATAATTTTAGGGCCCCCACCCACCGCTCAGGGGTGGGGGCCGGGGGGGGGACAATAGGTCCCCCCCTATTGATAATTTTAGGGCCCCCACCCACCGCTCAGGGGTGGGGGCCGGGGGGGGGCAGTAGGTCCCCCCCCTTATTGTGAATTTTAGGGCCCCCACCCACCGCTCAGGGGTGGGGGCCGGGGGGGGACAATAGGTCCCCCCCTATTGATAATTTTAGGGCCCCCACCCACCGCTCAGGGGTGGGGGCTGGGGGGGGGCAGTAGGTCCCCCCCCTTATTGTGAATTTTAGGGCCCCCACCCACCGCTCAGGGGTGGGGGCCTATTGATAATTTTAGGGCCCCCACCCACCGCTCAGGGGTGGGGGCCGGGGGGGGGCAGTAGGTCCCCCCCCTTATTGTGAATTTTAGGGCCCCACCCGCCGCACAGGGGTGGGGGCCGGGGGGGGACAGTAGGTCCCCTCCCTATTGTGAATTTTAGGGCCCCCACCCACCGCTCAGGGGTGGGGGCCGGAGGGGGGACAGTAGGTCCCCCCCTTATTTTTTATTTTAGGGCCCCCACCCGCCGCACAGGGGTGGGGGCCGGGGGGGGGGACAGTAGGTCCCCCCCTATTGTGAATTTTAGGGCCCCCACCCACCGCTCAGGGGTGGGGGCCGGGGGGGGACAGTAGGTCCCCCCTTATTGATATAGTTTTAGAAAGCGAGCTGAGCTGTCAGTCAGACAGCTCAGCTTGCGAACGCGCATTCCGCGCACATGCGCGGTAAAGCGCTCAGGTTCTTCATAGGGCGGCTGTCAATGCCGCTCTATGAAGAACGCGATTGGTGCAGCGCGAAGCCGCGCATGCGCACCACATTGCCCTCTCCATTGGGCCCCGCGATTTAGTCATTTTGACGAAAAAGGGGGCGCGGCCTGGCTGGGAGCTCGGCGCTGGAACGGAGGTAAGTTTTTAATATAAAAACACCTCGAATTTTTTTTTAATTAAATGTAAGTTCATATAAAAGCAAGAAGGAAGGCTGGGGGACCTGTCTTTCTTGCTTTTATATGTAGACTATAGAGTCCCTTTAAAGAGAAAAAACGAACAAGCCTGTTGCCTGAGGCAACCCGCCTGTAAGTGTGTCTGGGGAATCCTGGGAAAGGGGGTAACCCTTACATACGTTTTAATAGAGAAGAGAACAATGGAGGAAGATCAAGAGAGAGATAGGAGACTCCTAATCTCTATTCTAGATCGCCCAAGGTAGGAAACCCCTTCCTAATAGTAATGTTAAAATATAACCTTTATTAGAAATACACTAAAACAGTGTGGGCACAAATAGTAATAATAATGTTTGTAACAAAGAAAACAGAAATAAATAAATAATAAATAAAAAAATGAGTAGTGGTTCCTAAATAACTGTGGTAATGGACAATGATAATTGTAGAAAAATCAATCAAATTGCGTCCTAGGAAACCACCTATAGGAGGAGAATTAAAGTCCAAACTGGTATAACAATAGGGGGAGGTGGAGGGAGAGAGTCAGAGTGGTAAAAATAATGCCCTCTACAGCTCTTAAATGGGAAGATGACAAGATAAAGAAAGGATGCGGTACACAAGCTAATATATAGGCTTAAATAATAATAAGTCACCTGTAGGGTGCACAGATGTAGCAAAACCTTATTCCCTAGGAGTTACTATCCAGCGTACTTTCAGGAGACCACCTATATAGAGCTATGGAAGTGAGTAAAACTCGGCTACCTAAATCGCCAGCTAAGAACTCCTAACTTCCATACAGTGTGCGCCTAGAAGATCACCCCCATGGAGCCGAGGGAGAGTAAAATCGGCTAACACAGTAGCCCACAGGAACACCTAACCCCAAACACCCCTTGTGTGACACCTCCAAACACCCTGAAAATAAACAACCAGTCTAACTAGACTAAAGGAATCTCGACCTGGAAACACTACTGACTTGACTACCTAATGCGCGTTTCAGTGCTTCTAAATGCGCCTTCGTCAGAGGTAAAAGCATCGTTCTGTCCTCCTGCCGGTTCTTTTATACCCGACGAGCCGGCAAACCTGTTCGCGCCGAAAACGGCGTTCAATTCAGTGCCGGCCATCTGAATACGTCATAGGGCTGATTGACAGGATATGCAAATGTGTCTGAACATCTAAGCACTTGCTACGAAGAACCCAAAGTTTATGCAAACAAAAAAGGGAGGATAAATCCTTATTCATTCAAAAGGATGCAGTAAAGATAGATGGGATAAAGTGACACAATCCCATCCATGATTTTTCTACAATTATCATTGTCCATTACCACACAGTTATTTAGGAACCACTACTCATTTTTTTATTTATTATTTATTTATTTCTGTTTTCTTTGTTACAAACATTATTATTTGTACCCACACTGTTTTAGTGTATTTCCAATAAAGGTTATATTTTAACATTACTATTAGGAAGGGGTTTCCTACCTTGGTCGATCTAGAATAGAGATTAGGAGTCTCCTATCTCTCTCTTGATCTTCCTCCATTGTTCTCTTTTCTACTATTAAACTTTGCAGTCAAACATAACAAATTCTAAAAATGTTACGATTTTACTCCTTATATTTTGTGACCTGTTTATGCAATTATTTATAAAAGTGTTGATTTCATATAAAAATCAGCACTTTTATATACTGCAATTAAAGCCTTAAGCCCCACCCTTTTGTCACATTTGTCAGGCGTAGGAAAAATAATAAGACAAAGTGATACCGGAGAAACTGACGGAAGCTAAGCACAGAGAGATGGACACAGGTTTCTTCAGGAAGGAAGAGATTCTTTATTCGATTCACCGACCGGGACTCAGAGGGACTAATGTCACCAAAAAACAGCAAAGTCTGAGTCCTGATCATACAGTGAACCAGACCAGACTTTGCGACTCCCTAAGGACATGAATCTCTCAACATTCCTCTTCCTGTACTAGTTCTCCCTGATTTAGAGCCTCATACCTATATATAGCCATTATCTGTGCAGCAGCCTTTCTCTCTGCTATATTTTCTATAATGCTCTGCACAGACCTAACTACCAAAGGAATAAGACATGGTAGGAGAAGACACAGCATCAAGATTAGCATGACTCCACCTACCAATGCCTTAAGTCCTCCAAACTGCTCATACCAGTTACCAAACCAACTACTTGGATTATACCCTTTCCATACCTGAGTAGGCACATGCGCTAGTTTAACCATATGGCTAGTGAGCTCAGCTATTGCTTGCCCTTCATCATCTATTTGAAGACAGCAATTGCTTAGGTTAAACTTCCCACATACACCTCCCTCTACTGCCAATAGGTAATCCAAGGCTAATCTATTTTGGTAAACGGCTGTCCTCATCCTAGTATTATGTTTCGCTAGGAGATTGAGCGCTTGCGATGTCTCGTTGGTAATTATCTCAACCACTGCCTGTAACCTTATAATACGGTTGAGCATATATATTGGGGTTCTATATCAAAAAAGTACCTCTGCCCAAGTAGCTGGCCCATAATAATATATAATACGCTGGGGAGGCCATTCATTATCTTCCCAGGTACCTATCTCTAGGGGTCCCCTTTTCTTCCTATGATTTACATCATATACCTTAACTCCCAAAGTCTCTCCTGTTTCAATAGGCAACAAGAAGAAGGATGGTTTGAGCATACCTAACACACATGCCCCTTCCCAGTCCTGTGGTAACTCCGAATAGGCTTTCTTACCACAGATCCAGTACAAATTTGCTGGGGCTTTCCAACTAGATGTAGTAGATAGGTCAAACCACACGTCCTTTAAATTGGTATAACTTGCAAACGGGTTAGGTGGTTCTGAGACATTTGAAGCCGACCACCAAGTTGTATTCTTTGTATTATCATCATAAGCTTTTTGCCCTAGACAAGTCAATTCTCCTACAGATGTATTAAACATTATTCCTTTCCTTGCTATGCAAACATAACCTATAATGGAGGTCTTTAATCGCCACTCAGATTTACCTCTAACACTCATTTGATAATCGGCTTGAGAGGATATTATTTGTTCAATTGTCTCAGAACCAGAATACATTACCTCCTTTGCTTCCCAGGGCCATTGGTCTCCCATATTAGTACCTCCACACACATAGCAGTTGGTTACATTAAGACTACCAGCAATACTCTCGGCTAGATCAATAAACAGGTTCTTAGCATTATGGGGGATCTTATTTTCTACACTCATCTCTTCATAAAAAGAATGGAAAACCTGATGAGTTTGGGATGCTACGGTATCGGTCTCTATCCCTATGAATAATATTGTCCCAGGATCCAAACCCGTCCCATATATCTGGAACCCAAATAAGTTTCCGAACCTATCTATAAACTGTTCAGGATTATTAATAAGTATATGGACTGGGTTACACTCCATAGACTTACAATATGGTTTGGTAGGAAACGTAGTAACAATCATATCGTTATCTACTGTCTGTCCCCAAGTTGCCCACCCTACACAAGACCAATATGGACAATAATTATAATTCTTATTTGGGCATTTTGGATCTATATACTTGTTCTTACTACTGGGGCAAATATACCTATCATTAGACCCATACGTTCTTTCCCATTTAAGATCCCGGCATACATTCCACGGTTTTCTACCACTTGATATCGCCTTACATGCATCAAATAGCAGAACACCCGAAGAATGTATGGTTTCTAGTATTGTCTTATTTATTAGGGTCCCCTGTGAGTCTCCATTCCAAAGGGTCAACCAAATTGTACGGGGTTGATACTCTTGATTGAAGCACTTAGGTTCTCCTACTCCTAAATGGCATACACTATAATCTATACCTAAGTATCTACACTTAGATACATATCCTTTACACTCATATTGTGAATGCCAAAAAAGAGTCTGGGAAATATGATTACCTGTTTTAGTAGTCTTAATGCAAACCTCACAGCCAGGTGTGTCGGTACCTCTACCTTCCTGAATAATTAAAAACACAAATATATACACTATCAAATACATTTCTCATCTTTATCCTAATTCTTCGCCCGTGCGATGGCACCTCAGCTTCCAGGTTGTAAGGGCTGCAAGGAATGGAGTCCTTCAAGTCCTCTCTTCCCTTCACAGAGGTCCCTTCAAGACACTCTGGCTATGTAACGTGGGTAGGTGGTCAGGCTTTATTATGGCCGTCAAAACACCCACTTGCTGATCTCTTTGATTACTCTAGAAGTCCCAATATCTCCTCGTCACTCCGACTGAGTTACACGCTTTAACCGGATCTTGCAGGGATTCTCTGGATCTGGTGTAGCTTGCCAAGAATCTACTGCTGCTGGTTTAACCCTGGAGTGATGAATCCACGGAGTCACTTCAGCCACCTTTATAGCTGTAGGGGTAGACAAAAGAACAACATAAGGACCCCTCCACTTTGGCCCCAACGGTTCACTGTTCCACTCCTTTATCCAAACTTGATCTCCTGGATGATAACAATGGACAGGTGGATAAATATTCACAGGTAATCTATCTTGTACCCATTTCTGTACCTCCTCCATAGTCTTACCCAACTCTACAACCTGCTGCCGGGTAATTCCTTCTCCCAACTGACTCAAATCCCCCCTTAAGTTACCAAGTACGGGAGGTGGACGCCCATACATGATTTCAAAAGGTGAGTGACCCATCCTTCTGGTAGGTGTATTACGAATGCGCAACAGAGCTATGGGCAAAAGAACATTCCACTTAAAGGACCACTCTAGTGCCAGGAAAGCATACTCGTTTTCCTGGCACTAGAGTGCCCTGAGGGTGCCCCCACCCTCAGGGACCCCCTCCCGCCCGGCTCTGGAAAGGGGTAAAAACTTACCTTTTTCCAGCGCTGGGCGGGGAGCTCTCCTCCTCCTCTCCGCCTCCGTTCCTCCCCGCCGGCTGAATGCGCACGCGTGGCAAGAGCTGCGCGCGCATTCAGCCGGTCACATAGGAAAGCATTCATAATGCTTTCCTATGGACGCTTGCGTGCTCTCACTGTGATTTTCACAGTGAGAATCACGCAAGCGCCTCTAGCGGCAGTCAATGAGACAGCCACTAGAGGAAAAAGGGGAAGGCTTAACTAAATGATAAACATAGCAGTTTCTCTGAAACTGCTATGTTTATAAAACAATTAGTTAACCCTAGCTGGACCTGGCACCCAGACCACTTCATTAAGCTGAAGTGGTCTGGGTGCCTAGAGTGGTCCTTTAAGTTGAGTTTCTTGACACATCTTTGCCAATTGGTTCTTAATAGTTCTGTTCATCCTTTCCACTTTCCCAGAACTCTGAGGTCTATATGCCGTATGAAGCTTCCACTTAATACCAAGCATATGAGTCAGTTGTTGTAGGCACTGGTGAACAAAGGCTGGACCATTATCCGATCCTATAGAACATGGTAGTCCATATCGGGGTATTATTTCTCGCAACAGAAATCGCACAACTTCTCCTGCTTTCTATGTACGAGTAGGACATGCTTCTACCCATCTTGAGTAGGTACACACAACTACTAGTAGGTAGCGATGTCCGCCGGATTTAGGCATTACCGTATAGTCTATTTGAAGATCGGACTTAGGGAGTCCCCCCATATACTGGACTCCCGGTGGTTTCACTGGTCCTTGCCTTGCGTTATTCTTGGCACATATCACACATCTTCGTACAATGGCTTGAGTCAAGTTGGCCAATCTTGGTATGTAGAAATGTTTCCTGAGAGATTCTTCCATACTATCTCTTCCAGAATGTGTCCCGTTATGATAATTCTGGACAATTTCTACAGCTAGTGATGCTGGAATGACTATTCTTCCATCTTCTAACTGATACCAATTATTCTCCAGGTACTTCCCAGCTTCAGTCTTTAACCACTCTTCTTCTTGAGCTGTATAAACTGGAGTCCATTGAGACAGTGGGGTCGGTATAAGAGCAGCTATATGTTCCACATACTCCTGTTTTCCTGATTCAGCGGCACGCTTAGCTGCATTATCTGCCATCCGATTTCCTTTTGTTACATCACCATCACCTTTCAGATGCGCTCGACAATGTATGATACCAACTTCTTTCGGTTCCCACACGGCTTCCAGTAGTTGTAATATCTCAGCTGCATACTTGATTTCTTTACCCTCTGAGTTCAGTAGTCCTCTTTCTTTATACAAAGCTCCATGGGCATGAGTGGTTAAAAACGCATAATTTGAGTCCGTGTAGATGTTCACCCTCAAACCTTCAGCCAATTGTAACGCTCGTGTGAGTGCGATTAGTTCTGCCTTCTGTGCCGATGTTCCTTTTGACAATGGCCGAGCTTCTATCACCTTGTCTATGGTTGTCACTGCATATCCTGCATAGCGAATCCCTTCTTTCACATAACTACTGCCGTCCGTATAGTACTGGACATCAGGGTTCTGGATGGGAAAATCACGAAGGTCCGGTCTACTTGAAAACACTTCATCCATCACCTCCAGGCAATCATGTTGACTCTCAGTAGGTTGTGGCAAAAGGGTAGCTGGATTCAAGGTGTTAACAGTCTCTAGATGCACTCTCGGGTTTTCACATAACATAGCTTGATACTTAGTCATGCGGCTATTGCTAAACCAATGATTGCCTTTATAGTCTAGCAACGTCTGTACTGCGTGCGGGACTCGCACGTAGAGTTCCTGACCCAGAGTAAGCTTATCAGCATCGGCTACCAGCAGGGCGGCAGCACCTACGGCTCCTAGACAAGGTGGAAGACCATTGGCCACTGCATCCAATTGTTTGGACATATATGCAACAGGTCGTTGCCATGATCCCAGGTACTGTGTCAATACTCCCACAGCCATTCTTCTTTGCTCGTGTACATATAAGTAGAATGGACGTGTATGATCAGGTAGACCTAATGCTGGGGCGCTCATCAACGCCTTCTTCACATCTTCAAATGCCTTTTGCTGTTCAGGGGTCCACAGGAAGGGATCATGTTCTGTACCTTTTATAGCTGCATAAAGAGGTTTCGCCAATATTGCATAACTGGGAATCCATATCCTACAGAAGCCTGCTGCCCCCAAGAATTCCCGCACTTGTCTTCTATTCTTGGGTATTGGTATTTGGCATACAGCTTCTTTTCTCTCTGGCCCCATTATCCTTTGACCTTCAGAGATATGGAATCCCAGATACTTGACAGTTGGCTGACACAACTGAGCTTTCTTCCTGGACACCTTGTATCCTGCCTTCCAAAGAATGTGTAGTAAATCATGTGTTGCTTGCTGACATATTTCTCTTGTAACTGCCGCCATCAACAAATCATCTACGTATTGTAATAGTACACACTCTCCTGGGATGGACTTGAAATCCAGTAAGTCCTGACTTAAAGCTGATCCAAATAGGGTAGGCGAAATTTTAAACCCTTGGGGCAGTCTTGTCCAAGTCATCTGGCGTTTCGAGCCCGTTACAGCATTTTCCCATTGGAATGCAAAAATACACTGGCTTTCCGCAGCAATTCGAAGGCAAAAGAAGGCATCTTTGAGATCCAAAACTGTGAAGTAGGTAGCCCCGCCCGGAATTAAAGCAAGCAGGTTATATGGATTGGGTACAACTGGATATATACTCACTACCGCATCATTGACTGCTCTCAAGTCCTGCACAGGGCGATACTCATCTGTACCGGGCTTTTGAACAGGCAACAATGGGGTGTTCCAGGGGGAAGTACAGAATTTTAGGATACCATACCTTATGAACTTATCCAAATAAGATTGTATGTTCTTCTTGGCCTTTTGTGGAATATGATATTGTCTCAGGCTTACTGGATAAACCCCAAGCTTTAGTTCGATATGAATTGGTGGGATATTACGAGCAAGTCCTGGTGGGTTATTCTCTGCCCACACTCCTGGTATATTGAACAAGGATTCATCACTCTTAGGGTTTTGGCTAGTCAACACTGTATAAAGTCGCCACTCTTCTTCCTTTGGTACAGATATTGTCATTATACCTGAGGGTCCATTGAACTTCAAAGATGTTGTTCCGTTAGGAAGAAATGTTATCTGTGCTTGTAATTTCGACAACAAATCACGTCCTAGCAGTTGGACTGGACATTCAGGCATATAAAGGAACTGGTGTTTCACTATGTGGCCTCCCAATGTACAGAGTCGACTTTTAAGAACCGGTTTAGCGGCACTCCTTCCAGTTGCTCCTATTACGGTGATAGTTCTTCCTGAAGGAGGAGCGACTAGGTCAGTCACCACCGAATGTTCAGCACCAGTGTCAATCATGAAAGCACTCCTTTTTCCCCCTATTGCTACATCGACCATAGGCTCCGCTCGGCCAAGGGGGATGGAGCCCGGTCGGTATCAATAGTCCTCCATGACTGTGTCAGCCAAACCCACAAAGTACCTATCCTCTATCTATCGCGGGGTCTCTGCGCTGCTGGGTAGTATCTATCTCCACTAACACTTCCTCTATTATTACCACTATTTCCTCCAGAACCTCCTCTACCTCTCGCTCTGCCTCTATAATTACTGCTATATCCTGCCCTAGGTCTGTCTCTCTCATACTGTTCCCTTCGTGGACACTCACTTCTCCAATGCCCTTCTTCCCTACAGTACACGCATTGGCTCCTACTCAAAGGTTCCCCATTGCACTTACTCTCGCCTTTATCCGTTCCCCTATACACTTCCTTTTCCCTTCTATCTACACCTGCGATAGCTACCGCTAGCATATCTGCTTTCCTACACATCTTCGCTCTTCCTCCTTCTTCGTCTCTGTCTCCCTATTCATATATACCTTATTTGCTATTTCCATTAGTTGGGTTATAGACATCCCTACAAACCCTTCTAACTTCTGTAGCTTGCGCTTTATATCTCCGTAGGCCTGGCTGACAAAGGCAGAGTTAACCATTCGGGAATTCTCAGGAGCCTCTGGATTAAAGTGGGTATACAAACGGTATGCCTCCAATAATCGGTCATAAAAGACACTGGGCGATTCATCACATTTCTGTAATACCTCAGCCGTCTTAGACATATTAATCGCCTTCTTCCCTCCGGCTTTCATGCCAGCAATAATAGCGTCCCTGTATGCTTTTAAATGAGCCATATCTGTGCCATTGATATTCCACTCCGGATCAGTGTTTGGATAATGTGCTGCAGCCCATGCTGCCGGGTTGGCCTGATTTTGTGTACGGGCCACTTCTTCCAGAGCTTTAATTGCTGCTTGGTTTATCCTTGTCCTTTCCTCGTTATTAAACAATGTCATAAGCAGTTGCTGGCAATCAGCCCAAGTGGGATTATGTGTCTGGACTATGGAGGTAAACAAATCTGTCATGGCTTGAGGCTTTTCGGTGTATGAGGAGTTATGGGTCTTCCAATTAAATAGATCAGTAGTTGTGAAGGGAACACAGACGAATACTGGCTCAGCATATTGTATCTGGCAGTCACCGTTAATGTGTGTCGGGCCAGGTGTCAGTCGAAGAGGCATTTGAAAATGTCGGGGTTGGAGGGTACCGGTCAGTTGTCGGATTAGTATGGGGCTTCGTTTAGGAACGTTAGTTAGGGGTTCCGGTCGAGGGGTAGTAAGACAAGGGGATGGGGACGCTTTACTGAGGGGGAGGTCAGCAAGCAAAATATTCCGGGCCGGGCTAGGAGGAGCCTGACCAGGAACTAGAAATGGCACCAAATCTGGGTAGGTGGAGTTAACAGAGGTAGGTACTGAAAGGGGAGGGTTTAAAACAAGAGGGCTGGGCTCTGAGCTAGAGGAGGGGGTAGGTGGGGACAACAGGGCAAGGGGAGTAGCGTTACCAACAGCACCTCCTCTTCCGGTGGAGGAGGAGTAAGGGGGCGGCATGGGGATCTCGGACTCAGGAGACGTGTCCAAAATGGGCGTAATTACGGCCTTAGTGGACAGGCGAGTTCTGGCCACCATAAGGCGACATTGTTCCTCGTGGCCGTGGTTAAAAAAAAATAAAAAATATTTGAATTATCAGTTTAGACTCGAGAATAACACTGTAGCTCTAAATCAGAATCTTCCATCACATCAATAATTCTCAAGATTTACCTGGACAACCTTTATCACTGCTCTCAATAAAACCAGCACTGTTAAGCCACTTAATATTTACTTAAACTGTTTGTGGCGTTCTCAAGCTCATAAAGTTCTAAGCATGAACGTTCTAATCACTTCGCCGGAACGTGAGAGACACACACACACTGCAGCTTCGCCTCATCATCCTCACCGCGCATGTACAGGACCGAAGGGGCGGGGCCGATGACAAAAGGGTTTCACTAAGACGGTTCGGTTGAGTTGCAGTGACGTCACATGTGATGGACGCGAGTGACGCTTACGTAGGACGTTACTGGCAAAATAAGAAGAGAAGCGAACATGGCTGCCCGGAGAGGTAATGTCCGGCTCGGTAACAAGCTTTCCGTACCGAGTTATTGTTTCCCTGTTCGTTACAAAAATCTGAAAGTGTGTTTGTTAAAGGCTTTAAATGGCTCTGTGCAGGTTTTACATAGTCACTTTAAATATATTGTAGCTGAGCTTCACACCCTGTATTGAGTAGAAGGTCAGTGTGACTGGTGGTAAATCCTCCTTGCAGTATTTAATAAGCTGTAACTGTATGTGTTACCCTAGTGTCCTTGTTCTATGAGTTGTGTGTATTAGGGATTGCTAATGTGCATATCTGTGTAATATGTATAATAAGTATTGTTGGCCAGGTCCCATAAGCAGAGGTTGCTGCTATGATAGAGGCAGTAATGTAACACAATCCACGCCCTGTGTCATTCAGTGACTTCAAAGTGAAAGTCTTATGTTACCTATGCAGATGAATCCTTTAGTTTATATATAGTCATGACGGGGAATGTTTTTCTGAGTTTGATTACCCAAACTGCTAGGAGAAACCCATGGTGTTTGTGGCCACACCTGCTCTAAGTTAAACACGAATTGTAGATTTTATAAAAAGTTGGGGGGGATTACTCATCTGTGTGAAGTATTAGACTGAGAAATACACTGCTTCTTGCTGTTTTACCTTTTATTATCCCACTGTTTTCTGCAATTTGTTCCTTATTGATAAATGTGTGCCACCCCCGCCTTTGTTTCCTTACAGTTCTTTTGGCTTGTCTCCCCTTTGTTGCCGCTCAGATCTCTGCAGGGGTTTTCCTTATTTGTTTTCCCCCTGCATTGTTCTCTACAGTTGCAACTAATCACCATCTTTGGAGCCAAGTTTCTGTTCCATCATTTAGAAGACAAGTCTAAGGCATAGCGGAGGTTGAGAAATGGGTAGACTCCAAGTTATGGAATGGACAAGGGACTACAAGAGTAAAGAAGCTCTTAATATGGAAATTTAATTTTTGTATCTCTGTTGCTGTCCCTTTTACACACTCTCCTGAAACACACAAGACTAAAGCCTAGCCCTCTCACTGTAACTAAATAGATTGCAATTTAGTAACGTGTTGATGCAATTATAGCTTCAAGGAAGGTGTGGAATTATTTGAGCAGAAACATATCTTTTTATAATGAAACAAAAATAACTGTAATAAAGCAGGTGAACAAAAGAGACATAACATGAAATAATTCAGATCATATACACAATGCACCAAAACAAAAAGGGACAGCCTAAACTTCATAAGGACTTTCACTCCTCCATGACGACATCACGGAGCTGGTGGATGTTAGACGTTGCACTCCCCCACCTTCCGTTTGAGGATGCTCCACAGACGCTCAATAGGGATTAGGTCTGGAGGCATGCTTGGCCAGTCCATCACCTTTAGCTTCTTTAGCAAGGCAGTGGTCGTCTTGGAGGTGTGTTTGGGGTTATCATATCGGAATATTGCCCTGCGGCCTAGTCTCCGAAGGGAGGGGATCATGCTCTGCTTCATATGTCACAGTATATGTTGACATTCATGGTTCCCTCAATGAACTGTAGCTCCCCAGTGCCGGCAGCACTCATGCAGGCCCAGATCATGACACTCCCACCACCATGCTTGACTGTAGGCAAGAAACACTTGTCTTTGTACTCCTCACCTGGTTGCCACCACACACACTTGACACTAATTGAGCCAAATAAGTTTATCTTGGTCTCATCGAACCACAGGACATGATTCCAGTAATCCATGTCCTTAGTCTGCTTGTCTTCAGCAAACTGTTTGCGGGCTTTCTTGTGCATCATATTTAGAAAGGGCTTACTTCTGGGACTACTTCCATTCAGACCAATTTGATGCAGTGTTTGGCGTATGATCTGAGAAATGACAGGCTTCCCCACCCCTTCAACCTCTGCAGCAATGCTGGCAGCACTCATACATCTACTTCCCAATGACAACCGCTGTATATGACGCTGAGCACGTGCACTCAACTTCTTTGGTCGACCATGGCGAGGCCTGTTTTGAGTGGAACCTGTCCTGTGAAACCGCTGTATGGTCTTGTCCACCATGCTGCAGCTCAGTTTCAGGGTCTTGGCAATCGTCTTATAGCCTAGGCCATCTTTATGTAGAGCAACTATTCTTTTTTTCAGATCCTCAGAATTCTTTGCCATGATGTGCCATGTTAAACTTCCAGTGACCAGTATGAGAGAGTGTGAGAGCGATAACACCAAATTTAACACACCTGCTCCCTATTCACACCTGAGACCTTGTAACACTAACAAGTCACATGACTCCGGGGAGGGAAAATGGCTAAATGGGCCCAATTTGCACATTCCCACTTAGGGGTGTACTCACTTTTGTTGCCAATGGTTTAGACATTAATAGCTGTGTGTTGTTATTTTGAGGGGACAGCAAATTTACACTGTTATACAGGCTGTACACTTACTAATTTACATTGTATCAGAGAGTCATTTCTTCAGTGTTGTCACATGGAAAGATATAATAAAATATTTACAAAAATGTGAGGAGTGTACTCACTTTTGTGAGATGGATGTGTGTGTGTGTGTGTGTGTGTGTGTGTGTGTGTGTGTGTGTGTGTGTGTGTGTGTGTATTTTAATCACACTACAATTCAGGATCGTACTTCAATAAAATTCAGTACTAGACAATTAAAGTGATGCATATATTAATATCCATATAATTAAGAAAAAAGTGGAAAAGTGCTACTTGTAAAAAAAATGTAACATATTATACAAACAAATTATGTCATCATTGGCATCTAATAATGGTGAAATTTACTCATATACCAACAGGTGAAAAGTGCTTGCAAAAGAAGTGAGGGTGTAGATGTCAACCAGCGCCAATGATTGTAGAAAACCTGTGAAAAGTTAAAAAGAAAAATATTCTATATAATCTAAACAACTTTTTGAAAGTTAAAAGTTAAAAACTGGGTCAGATCATATTCTTCGTTTAGGACTCCGTGTATCAAGGTTTTCTAATCCAATGGGCTACCTCTGTTACCTCACCTCTCCTCAGAGACTCTATGACTTGCCCAACCAATTGTATGAAATTTGAGTTGGAAAACCTTGTTCCATGCTTCAACAAAGTGAGCTGGTAGGGCCAATTTAAAAAGATCTGTCCTGATAGTAGATTTATGTTATGACAACCTCTCTTTCAGGTCAAAGGGGCTTTTTAAAACCTACACCACATGTGTGGTGTGTAGTGTCACAAAATTGTTTACTTAGTGGGGGCTTTTTTTTTTTTTTTACCACTATGAGGGTAATAAGACATTTCTCTCTGGATCATAGAATGGCAACAAACCCCAATTTCTTTTGGAACAGCTAAGTGTGAATCAAAGGCATTTTTTCCCTAACCAGTTTGCCCCTAAGAAAATGATATCTCTTAAAAGCCAGCATGGGTTTATCAGCAATCTCTGGAACATCTGGATGGCAATCCAATAGAATGTGCCAGTGTTTGTTGATAATCCTTTTAATGTTAGAGGAAAATGTACCATAACGTGAGATGAATTTAATTCTAGTACTGTTCTCCCTCTTTAATTTTGGCAAAAGCAATTATTGTCTTCTTTTTGTTTGAACTTGTCTCAATTATTCATTAAATTAGCTTAGGGGATACCCTCATATCTTAAATTTCTGTCATCTCACATAGTTGTCAATCAGCCTTGTCAGCCAGTGATACCAATCTTTTGACTCTCCTGTACTGGATTTTGGGAAGAGCTCTAAAAACAGAAGGGTGGTGAAAACTGCAAAATGCAAAATCGATTTTCTCTGTAACGGTTTACTAAAAATGTTGGTTTTAAGTTTCCCCCTGAATTGATCATCAAAACTTGTAGACAGGGGGAAAAGGTAGTGTTCTAGGGTCAACCATCATAATAAATTTGCTTGAATAGGAGCAGTTGTTCAGAAAAAATAATTTAGAATTCCAATGAGCCACTTCACAACACCAGGCATGATTGATTAGCCATTTTGTATCAGACTCTACTGTTATCTGGCTAACTGCAGTTCTAAAACAGTAGAGTGTGACCCTATATGGCTGCTCAACCAGATAAAGTGAACGAAAATATAAAAGTCATGTTCTCAAGCAGAGCATCATTTAGGAGACCTAGAGTCTGATAAACTCCTGGAAACACCTCTAGTGGCTGTCTAATAGACAGCAACTAGTGACTGTCTTAGCATTGCAATGTTTTACATTGCAGGACTAAGATGGACAGGTACACTGCACCCAGACAACTTCAATGAGATAAAGTGGTCTGGGTGCCGGTAGTGTCCCTTTAAGTCTGATAAAGGTCTAATAAAAAAAGGTTGGTTGAAATATTGTCACAATGCCTGAAACACAAAGCACACTGGGCTTTTCTCTTTACTATTGCACATTTTATGCGTTATCAGTGATCTTACGTGCTTGACTTTTTTTCCTATCGAATATAGTCAGAAATATTTACCCCGAATGCAAGAGACTTTTGTTTTGTTTTTATGTGTCTACTGGAGTTACTGCATAATCATTTTGAAAGTTGCGGTTATCCAATTGCTGGTGGGAGGGCACAGCACATATTTCCCAGAGATTCTAGAATCTAGAATATATTTGAGTTCTGCATTCCAGAAGATCAAGTTATAAATGTAACATCCCAACTTTTCATGCATACATTTTGTTTTCTCTTTAAAGATCCCAGCAGTGATGATGAGTCATATGAAGTTTTGGATATAACAGAATATGCTAGGCGTCATCATTGGTGGAGCAGGCTTTTTGGACGAAACTCTGGGCCACTAACAGAGAAATATTCTGTTGCTACGCAGATTGTCATGGGTGGAGTGACTGGCTGGTGAGATTAGATTCTAATTGTTTTTAATAATTATATTTTTTTAATGTACTTTCTTGTAGAAAATTAATAAATTACATTATATGTTAGTTACCTGAAACTATTACTAAATTTCTTCTGGATACTAATAAACATAACATACACATGCAGTAGAAGTTCTGAATATTGTGTACCTTTCATAGTGACTGATTAGCTTCAGTGCCTATTTAAATATGTATATTCTGCATTTTTAGGTGTGCAGGGTTTCTCTTTCAAAAAGTAGGGAAGCTGGCTGCAACGGCCGTAGGCGGTGGATTTCTTCTGCTTCAGGTAAGCATGTGATCTGTTAAAATGTATATTTTTTTGTATATAATTTTTGGTGTTTCACTTATTAGTCTTCAGTACCAAGCTAAATATGTCCAAATGTATTGTTACAAAACTACATATGCTTTAGAGTTGAATTTTCCATAAAGTATTGGAAAAATAGACACAGCTGTTAAAGTTGAAATCTCATGGGGTTAACTTATATGATTGTACAGCCAGTGCAATGTATACCTTCCAGAGAGATATCTGTTTGCTTGTTTACATCCCATGGAAATAAATGTAATTAATATGTTTAATTTATAAATTTTCTCATTAAAGAAATAGTCTATCCATCTCTTATATTTTTGTTATGTCCTTAGATTCACTGTGATGGCGTATACAAGTTAACAATTAAATTGTTACTTTCAAGTTAACAACTAAAGAATACAACTAAGGGATATAAAAAAATGCCCACCAGATAACATGCCCACAATGCACTCTCCCAAAAAAGTGCTAAAAACAGAATATGAATATTATAAAATTACTCTAGATATGTGAATTATCATTTATTTTTTGTATCTTAAAACATGTACTGTTTCTTTAAGGAATTTGTTGGTAGCCTTATGTAGACAACAATGTAAATCATTGCCGTTTTTGAGAAAGACAAGACTAAGAGTGCCTCTAGTGGCTGTTAATCAGACAGCCATTAAAGGCACTTCCTTGTGGCTAATGAACTTTGGATTCCTGACGCTGGACGTCCTCACCTCCACCTGTTGGACGACGCAGATTGTCGAGGGACATTGACGCTAGAATTGGGTAAATGAAAAAAGGGGTTTTAGCCCTTTATGAGCTGGGTACAAGGGAGGGGGCACCAGACGATTTATGAATATCCAAGAAACACGATTGCCACGCAACTGTGTTATTTAATGATTGCTAAATGTTTAATGGCAGAAGTTTAATTAGATTTTCCTATCCGAATAGTAACCTAGGTGTCCAAATTGAGAATTGTCGGGAATTAAAAGTGAATTTCAAATGTAAGACCAAAGATTCCAAACTGGATGCATATTTGACTGTTTCAGTATTTTGGCCTTAAATAAGAAATTAATTTTGATTTCCCAACCCTTTTCACTTTAGTGAATAACCTTATAAATTAGCCAAGCATTATGTCAGAGCACCTATATTGACAATAGTTAACACATTTTGAGATTAACAGGAGAGGTTGTAGACTTTTATTTTTTGGGGAAACTGCAGTATTTACATTTGTAATCAGGGTTCCTCTTGTGGCTGTCAGAAAGCCACAAGAGTGACTTCATTTGATAATTGAAACCCTTCATTCGGCACTGACAAACGCGTTAAATGATTTTCATAGAGAAGTATCCTATTGGTGCACATGCTCAGTAGATTTCCACTGCTTCAGTCAGACCAGATATCATCCTAAAGGATGATCTCAGAAGTGGAGAAGCAGGTGCCTAGCAGAGACTGCCCGCCGCTGGATAAAAGGTAAATAAACATGTAGATGGGTTTATTTTTTATTTTTTTATTTTCTAGTATATCCTAAAAATAAAGAGATGTAAATATATATACTTGTGTTTTACGTGTATGTGTGTGTGTGTGTGTGTGTGTGTATATATATATATTCTTTATATATATATATATATATATAAATATATTCCTTGATTTATAAATGTTTGGCATGCTTCACAAGTATTGAGTTTTTTGTTGCTTTCTTTTTGCTTGAATTAAGTAATAATTACATGATGTTTTGCTTTTTAGATTGCCAGTCATGGTGGCTATGTACAGATAGATTGGAAGAGAGTTGAAAAAGATGTTAACAAGGCAAAAAGGAAGATAAAAAAGCAGGCTAATAAATCAGCACCTGAAATTAACACCTTAATTGAAGAGGTAAAAAGAAATGTATGTGGATTTTTATTTTATTTTATGAAATAATATAATATGTATACATTATTATTATTTTGTAATCAGACTATATGTTGCATAATTGTTATTTATTGAACTATTGTGAACTTATCACTCAAGGACTCTTAATGTTACACTTCTATCTACTGAAATTCACTTGTCAGATGTTATGTTGCTAAAGTGAAAGTACTAATTAGACAAACTTATAAGGGCAGCACCTTTCCCACCCCCCCAACAAATGCGTATTTCATAAATATAGTCAGTACTTACCTCTCCCTCCACCACGAGCGGTGGCTGTAGGGACTTGGATGTGTCTATGGAGGGATCCCTTGTGGTCACGGGATCCTCTATAGACATCAAAGCTGTACTCTCACATATGCGCTAGAGTACAGCAGTGACGTCTGCTCCGAAGAGGACCCGACAGAAAAAGATGACGGCGCCCGCAATTAACTCCGTCGCTGATCTTTGTATCAACCTACATTCAGTACTCCATAATGACTAAGAAAATATCTGATTTTTTTTTTCTTTATTGCAAATACATTAAATAGCAATAACTGAAATATCACATTGACAATTGTAAAGCTTTTGCTTAAGACATCCAGCGATAGTTTTTCAGCATGCATGTAATAACTATCAGATTCACACAGCTGTCTATGACCTATTGTTGGACTGCCCCACTAATGAGGAATCCAGCAATAGTGGGGTCTTGCTAGAATCATTCAGAAATACATTGTAGCAGCACGTTTGGCTATGGACATGAAGTGTATTTAATCAGTTCGGTGACTGGGACATAAACTCTGTCTTTTTGTCATATGCGGGTTAAGATTCCTTTGGTGTCCTCAAAGGTGAAGAATGGGGATATTATTAGTAAAATTAGCAAGATAATTTTCAACTGGGGCAAACAGCCTGTTTGCGGGCTGACATTTGTAAACACTCCCATTTCTGAGGAAAGGCAGTGTTTACAAATGTTCTTAAGGCCTTCGTTAGTGGCTGTCACTCAAACAGTAGTTATATACCCTTCCTAGGGTGGACCTGAACTCTTTGCAGGGCTGACATTCGGCGTTTTCAAGTTCAGCATGAACGCGCCAAACACTTTCAATAGAGATGCATATCTATGAGGAGATGCTGATTTGTGTAGAGCAGTGGTTGATTAACATGCGCACTACCCCCTATTTGTCTACTGGGCATCATTGGACAGGCTGAATTAATCTGTAATGATTATCTCAGTTGGGAGGAGTAGCAGTTACTGCAAGACCTGCATAGCGGGAGAAATATTGTAAGTAAAACTGATGTATTTAATTTGTTAACAGGGTCCCAATAATCTCAATATATATTTGTATTCCTAACGTTAGGAGTTAGGTTGTTTTTCCTCAGAATTAAGTGGTTTATGCTGTAGGCTTTGTGGGAATATTTAAAGGGACATTCCAGGCACCCAGACCACTTCTGCCCATTGGAGTGGTCTGGGTGCCAACTCCCACTACCCTTAACCCTGCATAAACTGCAATAATTACCTTGCAGTGTTAACTCCTCCTCTAGTGGCTGTCTACTAGACAGCCACTAGAGGGCACTTCCGTGTTTAAAGCACATGAAAAGTGTGCTATAGCGTCGCTGGACGTCCTCACGCTATGTGAGGACCTTGCAGTGTTAACTCCTCCTCTAGTGGCTGTCTACTAGACAGCCACTAGAGGGCACTTCCGTGTTTAAAGCACATGAAAAGTGTGCTATAGCGTCGCTGGACGTCCTCACGCTATGTGAGGACCTCCAGCGTCGCTGAAATCCCCATAGGAAAGCATTGAAAGCATTTTGTAATGCTTTCTTATGGGGAGGTCTAATGACCTCGGCGGGGGAGGAGCGTGGGCGGACCCTGAACCAGCCCCAAGGTCATCGGTGCTGGATACAGGTAAGTAGCTGAAGGGGTTTTAACGGTTTGTATTCCTGGCACTGGAGAGTCCCTTTAACCCTTTAGTGACCAGACTGTTTTTTTTTTTTTTTTTTACCGTTAAGGACCAGGGCTGTTTTAACATTTCTGCAGTGTTTGCGTTTAGCTGTAATTTTCCTCTTACTCATTTACTGTACCCACACATATTCTATACCGTGTTTCTCGCCATTGAATGGCCTTTCTAGGGATACCATTATTTTCATTATATCATATAATTTACTATAAAAATATTACAAAATATGCTGAAAAAAATATATTTTTTTAGAAATACCCAATGTTAACATGGTTTTAGTTTTTTTTTTTTTGCAAGTTATAGGGCTATAAGTACAAGTAGGACATTGCTGTTTAAAAATATATATTTTTAAAATGTATCAATAGTGACATTGTAACGCTGTTATCTGTCATAAATCTCTGAATCACACCTCACAAGTGCATGTTTTTTTTAAAGTAGACAACCGAGGGAATTCAATATGGTGTATGTCCAGTCTTTTTTTAGTAGCCACGTAGTCACAAACACTGACCAAAGTTAGCATTTATATTTGTTTTGTCTGTTTAAAAATGCAAAAAACAATTATGAACGCTAACTTTGGCCAGTGTTTGTGGCTAAGTGGCTACTAAAAAAGACTGAACATACCCAATTTGCAATACCTTGGGTTGTCTTCTTTTGCAAATGGTATGCCATCAAGGGGGTAATTCTCCTTCCTGGGCTACCACACGCTCTCAAAGGCAACATAACCAATCTGGCAAATTTCAATGTGGAAAAAAAGGGAAAATCAAGCCTTATATTTGACCCTGTAACTTTCAAAAACACTATAAAACCTGTACATGGGGGGTACTGTTATACTCTGGAGACTACGCTGAACATAAATATTAGTGTTTCAAAACCGTAAAACGTGTCACAACAATGATATCATCAGTAAAAGTGCCGTTTGTGTGTGAAAAATGCAAAAAACTTCACTTTCACTGACAATATCATCGCTGTGATATGTTTTACTGTTTTGAAAAACTCATATTTGTGTTCAGCGAAGTCTCCCAAATATAACAATACCCCCCATGTACAGATTTTATGGTGTTTTGGAAAAGTTAGAGGGTCAATATAGGGCTTGCCCATTTCAGTTTGCCAGATTGGTTTGGTGGGTCTATGTTGCGTTTTGAGACCATATGGTAGCTCAGGAATGTGAATTAACCCAATTATGGGATACCATTTTCAAATGTAGACAAACCAGGGTTTTCAAAATGGGGTATGTCCAGTCTTTTGTAGTAGCCTCTTAGTCACAAACGCTGGCCAAAGTTAGTGTTTTTATTTGTTCTTTGCATTTTTACTGGTGATATCATCGTCGTGATAAGCTTTACTTTTTAAAACCACTCATATTTGTGTTGAGCGAAGTCTCCCGATTATAACAATAACCCCATGTAAAGGTTTTATGGTGTTTTGGAAAGTTACGGGGTTAAATATAGGGCTTGCCAATTAAATTCTCTGGACTGTCTGCCTGGGTTGTCAGGCAGGTCCCTCAATATATATATATATATATATATATATATATATATATATATATATATATATATATATATATATATATATATATATATATGTGTGTGTGTGTATATATCTCAAAGTACACTTATAATAAAATCATATATATGCATTATATATGTATGATATATTATAAAATGCTTTAATAATTTTACAATATATATGTACAATATATATATATTTTTTTTTACACTTTAGGTGTCAGGGGGACTGCCTGACAGCTTAGACAGTCCCCTTGCAGGCAGCTTCATAGACTCCTCTTACGGCCATGTGATCATGGTGATCACATGGCCCTGGTGGGCCGGGGTGGCCGGAGCTGCTGCAGGGAGACTGCTGGGGTCTCTGGCAGTCTCCCCCCGCCCGGGAACGCCGGTCCAGGTAGTGTAGAGCTCTTATTTCCCGCGGTCGTTAAGGGGTTAAAGAAACTCTATGGGGTCAGGAATACATGTCTGTGTTCCTATAGTGTTACAACCACTATTTAGTTGGCTTGGATTCCCCACCCCTCTCCAAATTGGAAAGAGTTAAAACATTTTTTTTCCAGTGCTGGCCCCGCCTCCGATCCTCCTCTTTGACTGACATCATTAAAATTGATCGCCATGGAAGCGGGGTGGGGCCAAACACCGGCCAAGACAATTAGCATCTCCTAATAGAGATGCACTGAATCAATGCATCTCTATGAGGAAATTCCAGTGTCTCCATGCAGACCATGATGACACTGAACAACCCCAGGAAGCACCTCCATTGGCCATCTGAGGAGTGGCCACTGGCCACTTATTATATCAATTGTAATAAGAGACAAAATAATACTTTCCTCTAGTCATAATACTTTTAATTCTTTTGTATGAGATACATTTTATTTTTTATTTTTCACTATAAACTTGACATAAGAAACATAGAATTGGGGTATAGTTAACATTTTGGCTTCCTAAATATAGTGAGTAATTCTTTCCTATATATAGGAATCCGTTAATTCTAAATGTTTTATACAAGGAAACAAAATAAAATAAAATGTTATTTCAGTGAATATTTAAGTTGTTCTGATCTTTATTTGTTTTTCTTTACAGTCTACAGATTTTATCAAGCAGAACATCGTTGTGTCTGGTGGATTTGTTGGAGGTTTCTTATTAGGTCTTGCCTCTTAAAGAGCAATGTCATGGAAACAGCAAGAACTATGACAAAGACTCAGAAATTTGTTTGTAAGAAAAAGTATCGTCAGACACACCACTGAAGTAAAAATGGGAAATGCTGATCCGTTAATAAAGACACATTTTTGTTTTATTTTTCTAAGTGGGTTCTCCTGTAGATGCTTAACAAAGTCTAGAGTGCTTGCAAAGTCTGTGCCTACATTAAATGGCTGACTTTTGGCTACTTGAGATATGAACGTTTATTCCTTGCACTGCTGTTCCTATAATGACATCAAATTCAGCGTGGGTTACAGTTTTTTTTCCCATATTGTTTATGATGCCTGGCAACCTTGCTAGATTCCTTAATATTCATGTTAGATCATAAATATTTACTTTTTATATTTATTAAATATGTGGGGTTTGTTTTCCTCCTAACCAGTGCCAAAGCTATGTACTGTATTTGGCAATCAAAGCCCTATTGAAGAATGTTATTAAAAATAAAAAATTAAAACACTGTGTGTATTATAGATTATTTAGAAATAGTATAGATCAAGGCTGCAAAAATAAATCTCAGTATATGGTAACATTGCGTAGCTTTTTCTTATTAGGTTGTCAAAAATTGTAGTGACTTCCTTTTATTTTTGTTTTGACCCTGTTTGATCCTTACATCCATAAATTGTTCTCATTCAGGTTCCTATAGGTTTAATCTGTACATTGTTTTTAGAATATACATATATACAACCAAAATTTATTCCTCCACATTCAAAGGGTTATCCTTGAATGGATAGGAGAGCTGTGCACAAAGCCCTCCTGCCTGCAAAAAGCATGTGATGCAGATCTTACAGCATAGTAGTAAATCCCAAAATAATGTATAGTTTACATGTGTACATCAAGTGTAGCCCTTTTCACGTCAGCTTTTGATTGAAAAGAAGGGAAAAATCTCAGTTTGAAGTGATTTTCCAATTTTGCAACACACTAGGAGAAAATTCCATCTTGACCCCAGAATGGCAGTAAGAGCTTTCCTTGGATCAACAAGCTTTTGTTTTCATTCATATCCCTAGCCTGTATAACACAATGGTTCTTGATGCTTCCCCATGTCTTTGGTGAAGTTAATGCCTCCGGATCCACAATTACTGTAGTTAGGTGGTAGCCTATTCTACACACACACACTTCATTTCAACAGACCGCTGCACACCTCCTGATATCAACCAATGCTGGGCAGCAACTATTGACATCTTCTTGAAATGTAATGGGTTGCTGAGTTGCCTTTGTAGTAGTTGTATTTTTTGGCTTTGCATATAGACAAATTATGTGCGTGCATGAAATCTTTATAACTTAGCATTTTAGATTTTTATTTCTTTATAGAAACACTAGGCACCATAACCCCTTCACGCAATTTCGTTGGTTATAATGCCTGGAGTTTCCTGGCACTCTCACAAGATTCACTTTTAAACAGTTTTTAAACAATTTGACTCTGAATGAGGGACCCTCAATTGCCACTTACCCAAGTAAGGGCATAATATAACTTATGAGTAATATTCTAAAAAAAAGTGTTAAATTACAGGAAAACACTTTCTTCAGTTACTTGTTGACGCAATTCCAGGTCCTCGGACACTTACATGATTAAATGTATCCTAATAATGGTGCTGGATTAATCACGAATGTAGAAATTGCTAAACAGCCCACACTCATAAGGATCTCAGAATAATCCACCAGGTCGATCATGGAAAGTGCATACTTTTATTGTAGAAAAATGGTTAACCGCATGTCATAAAAATAGGTGCAGATCTCATAAGTGACAGGCAAGCCAGAATCTTCAGGCACATGTCAATTAATGCAGGAGTTTGAAATTACTAAATACAAAAATGTAATTATACAAATATGAAAAAAAACCTGCCAGAAGCGGCGGGGAACAAAAATATGAAAAAACTTACAGTAACGGATTATAACTCAGCATTAGCTATACCACTACATACCAATAATGAGAGGCAGTGATAAACTGAGTGCAGTTGAAGGATATCTTAAGACAGGCATAGACAACCTTTGGAACGCCTGATGTTTGGAATACACCTACCATGATGCTTTGCCAGCAATATGGGTGTAAGAGCATTGTGGGTGATGTAGTCCACAACATATGGAGTGCCAAAGGTTGCCTAAACCTGCCTTAAGACAAAGTTGGAACTGTTTTGTCTTGGCGTCAAGCATAAAGTTGACAAAAGGCAGAGCTACTGCCGGCAAGTTTTGTTAATTCTCATAGCCATTGCTAGCAGCGCTGTTGGAGTCAAATTTTGTCAATGCAGATCACTAAACATGATGTATGGTGAATGCACAGTCTTGCAGGATCCTCACTTTTGTAAAATTGAGCTTGAGGGAGAGACATTAACTTGTGCAGATCAAATGCCCGGAGTCAAAGAAAGAAAATGGCAGCACCTGCTGAGAATAGATTCAGTTAAGTACAGTCACAGGAAAAGAAAGTACACCCTCTTTGAATTCTATGGTTTTACATATTAGGACATAACAATCATCTGTTCCTAAAAATACAATCTCTGATGTACAACAACACATGACAAATTACAGTGTTGTGATTAATTTAACAAAAATAAAGCCAAAATGGAGAAAAACTAATAAAAGCTTATAGTTCGATAGTTTGTAGAGCAACCTTTAGCAGCTATAACTTGAAGTAATCGTTTTCTATATTATTATTATTATTATTATTATTGCCATTTATATAGCGCCAACAGATTCCGTAGCGCTTTACAATATTTTGAGAGGGGGGGGATGTAACAATAAATAAGACAATTACAAGAAAACTTACAGGAATAATAGGTTGAAGAGGACCCTGCTCAAATGAGCTTACAGTCTATAGGAGGTGGGGTATTAGAAACATTAGGATAGGAAATATCAAGTAGGAGTGAAGCAGAGCTGGAGGAGAGAGCAAAGCACTATCCCATAGGGACAGGTATGTAAGGGAGAGATTACTCTGGGAGGCCATACGCTTTCCTGAAGAGATGGGATTTAAGGCCCTTCTTAAATGATTGAAGACTAGGGGAGAGTCTGATGGCAGTAGGCAAGTTATTCCATAGGAGAGGAGCCGCCCGTGAGAAGTCCTGCAAGCGTGAGTTGGCCGTACGGGTGCGAGCAGCGGTCAGGAGGTGGTCGCGGGCAGAGCGGAGGGTACGAGGAGGGGCATACCTCTGGATCAGTGAAGAGATATAAGAGGGGCTGGAATTCTTCAGTGCTTTAAATGTATGGGTTAGCACTTTGAATTGACTCCTATAGGATACAGGGAGCCAATGTAAGGACTGGCAGAGGGGCGAGGTGTGAGAGGACCGACTGGATAGGAAAATCAGTCTAGCTGCAGCATTCATTACAGACTGTAGCGGGGCAGTACGGCTTTTGGGGAGACCAATCAGGAGAGGGTTACAGTAATCCATGCGGGAAATTACTAGAGCATGGACAAGCTCCTTGGTAGCATCTTGCGTAAGAAAGGGGCGGATGCGGGCTATGTTTTTGAGTTGGAACCTACAGGACTTGGCAACAAACTGGATGTGAGACTCAAAGGTGAGACCAGAGTCAAGTATGACGCCAAGACAGCGCGCTTGTAGGGATGGACTTATGTGGATATCACTGACTTGAAGGGAGAGTGAGAGAGGAGGATCAGTATTAGGAGGAGGAAAGACAAGGAGTTCAGTTTTAGAGAGGTTAAGTTTGAGAAAGCGTGACGACATCCAGTCAGAGATGGAAGAGAGGCAAGCAGTGACACGTTGCAGGACGGCCGGGGAGAGGTCCGGTGAGGAGAGGTATATCTGAGTGTCATCAGCGTACAGGTGGTAGTTGAATCCAAAAGAGGCAATAAGTTTTCCAAGAGAGGCAGTATAAAGAGAAAATAGAAGGGGACCAAGGACAGAGCCTTGGGGAACTCCAACCGAGACAGGGCGAGGGGAGGAGGTATCCTTGGAAAAGGAGACACTAAATGAGCGTTGGGAGAGATAGGAGGAAAACCAAGAGAGGACAGAGTCACAGAGACCGAGTGATTGAAGAGTTTGAAGGAGGAGAGAATGATCAACTGTGTCAAAGGCAGCAGAGAGGTCAAGGAGAATTAATATGGAGTAGTGACCTTTGGATTTAGCGGAGATTAGGTCATTAGTCACTTTGATAAGAGCGGTCTCAGTAGAGTGGAGAGGGCGGAAGCCAGACTGAAGAGGGTCAAGGAGAGAGTTGGAATTAAGGAAGTGAGACACACGGGTAAAGACAAGTCTTTCCAAAAGCTTTGATGAGTAAGGGAGCAGGGATATGGGACGATAGTTCGAGGGGGAGGACGGGTCAAGAGATGGTTTTTTCAGGATAGGTATTACAGTGGCATGTTTAAGGTCAGCAGGAACAGTGCCAGAAGAGAGAGAGCAGTTAAAGATGTGTGTTAGGATAGGCACAAGACAAGGGGAGAGAGATCTGATGAGGTGAGATGGGACAGGATCAAGTGGGCAAGTGGTGGGGCGAGAGGAATGGAGAAGTGCAGACTTTGTTAGTGTTAGTGTTAGTGTTAGTGTCTCACATTGTTGTGGATGAATTTTGGCCAACTCTGAGGTTGGGTTTTCCTAATTAAAAGACCTGCTAAGGAACATATGAGTTTTATTATGGAGCAAACAAACAAGTAAAGAATAGTATGTACCACCTAAGGCACTATAATTAGAAAATAGTCCAGGTGGATCCAGCTATCCTTAGCAACAAACCAAGACTCCAGGAGACATAGAATCCCAGCACATACAGTGTTTATGAGTCACTGTATCACCTGGAGATGAAAGTAGTTATGAAAATAGTAACTACAAAAATAAAAATACCTACAATGAGGTGAATAGTATAAATGGGATCTGGTGAAAAAATAATGAAGAAAAAAAACAAAAAAATCCTAATGCTCCTTTGTGACAAATATATAACAACTCAGAATCATTAGGTTCAGGTGGAGTCCAAGTATATATACAGATGAGCTTTATTAGATATGGCTCTTGGTGTAAGAGAACATCCCCCTGATCATATATCTAGTGTTATATAGTGAAATATCTCCTGGTCAAATATATCCTATGAATCTGTGTATTGTAAATCTTAATTATGAACTAGTGGCTCAATACACAGACTAGTTTCCTATCCCCCTAAAAGTAATCAGTATATCAATGGTACTCTTAAGGGATATCAATCAAGTATCTAATAGGATGTGGCAGATATAAGTGATAGAGAACAGCCAGGTCAAGTTGTCAAAAATGTATATACACTTGTATCCTAGTTGATACCCAGAGGATTAAATACTATCAGAGTTTATAGGTAGAGAGTAGCAAATAAAAAATCTATTGCCAGCAAAAACAGCCGGTAGTAATGAAATTAAATAGCCTCTCTCCCTGGTAAACTCGATAGACATAGGAGCAGAAAATAAATAGAAAAAAAATTATAACAACATGTAATTCAAAACGTGCTAAATCATAAATGAACACTGAAGTGATTCAAGGACATTAAGTCCAGTGGACACAATAAAGTTCCCTAGGTTTGCAAGTAAATATATACAGTTAAAATCACATTTTATTAGAGAACATAAGTATCAAAATAAAATCATCACACCACATCTAAATCCGTAAGGAGAGCTAATGAGCTCAGCAAACCTGATGGGGAGAAGGGTAAGCAGAATATAGGAGGCTGCTGAATGGCAAATAGTGAATGAAATATAAGGTGGAAATCTATATACTATAACCCTCACCACCAGGTGAAGAAAATGAAAGTATGTATCACTTGCAATGAAGCTAGTCTGTAGTGCCAGATGCAAATGCACCGGCAGAATAAACTGTGTATGTAGCCTATTGTTACCAGCGTCTAAGATCTATCCGATTGTACACACCTGCTCTGTTAAAATATTGAAACAATATGTCTCACAGTTGTTCTACAAAAATATCTAGATAAATGTAACAGGAGACAGAAGCATAAAAAAACAAGCCTTCACTAGACTAATAGTATATAATATATCCGACTTCAAGGTCACTATCTGGAGAAATAGAATAAGGGCTATGCAAAAGTATCCACCTTAACGGTTAAAAGTTAAACAGCTAAGCACAATAACCTGTAGTATACATACTACCTCATAAGTCAATAGCTGAATATATGGATGGTAAATAGACTGTACACTAAAAAGCCATAGAGATAAGTCCCTTAATAATAATTTCCTTCCTGTTGAAAATACCCTAAGAAACCCCCCATCGTAGAGAATAGTCACTTTGGGTATGCTATATAAATCCTCTAACCATAATTAAAAAAAGTGCCAAACTAAAGAGTGCCGTGAAAATAAAATAAAAAAAATATAGTCATAAAGCCTGATGTGTGTTTCGGCGCTACTAAAGCGCCTTCATCTAAGGCACCTTAGTCTAAATCATAATAAAGTGCCGTACCCAGTGCCCATAACCCAGGAAGAAAAACGCCTGACGCACGTTTCGGTGCTATATGAGATGCACCTTTGTCAGGCCCTTTTAAATAAAGATTGTTGATGTTATAAGGCTTTTTCCTGTGGAATAAAATGGTGTTGGTAAAATATATATATTATTACAACTGCTGCAGCTACACTGTTCAGAAGTTTACAATCAAGATGTTTGTTCAGAAGTTCACAAACAAGCTTTTTGGATATGTTTGAATTCAAGCCTTTAATTCATCTTGTTACTCTGATAATTGTACTGTATACATGGTGTCATATATCTAACCAGCAGGTTTTGCTGCACCATAGCTTATTTTCTCAGGCTGTGGACCCCACAATTTATCAAAGGGTGAAGCCCCATGTGTATATATATATACACATACTTTCTCCTGTCTCAAATAACAGGGCATATGGTATGTTGCCTGGGGTGAACCCCCAGATGGACTGTGCACTACTGAGGCATTACCGATAGGGGTGAACCCCCTTACTTCTGGCGTGACCCCCCCACTAACATATGTGCATTTACCAACTAATTGCTACTCACATCGTTATAGAGGTAACCCCCCCCCTAGCCCTGGGATGAACGCCAAGCGATACATATATCCGCCCAGTAGTGGCGAACGGATCTCTAGAGGTGACCCCCCAAGCGTTCTGAACCCATTGAGGCACTGTAACACGGTTTCACGTCTCCCAATTTCATGTGCCTATAGCCCCATTTACATATAGACCACTAATCCCGGTCACACAGAGGGTAACCCCCTCTTCTGGCTGCCTGCCAATACTGCCTCACTAAACAGTGGGCTTTGATTGCCTGATAACCTAGGTAAACCCTAGGCTTGCTCTGTGTTTTAACATGTGTACTTCTGTACCTGAACCGAGTCTATTTTCGGTCCCAGAACACAGACCACACAGTGGTATCGTCACTAAAAGAGGGATGATATCCATATGGCGCAGAATCTCTTCCTCGCAAATGATTGGTTCACTTGTCTGGACTTGAAGAATGCATACCTGTAGGTTCCAATCAGAGAGTCATCCATGCATTTGTTTCATTTGACGGGACCGACCATGCCAATTCACTTGTTACCCTATCTATCTAGAAGACATGATGATACTCTGCAAGTCCGCATCCGGACTACGCTCTAAAGCGAGGTTTATAGTTTTATTTATAGTGAACTTAAAGAAAATCAACTCTATCCCCATCCCAAGTAGTCCAATTCCTTGGGTTCGAAATAGATTCAACAAAATGTGTCCTATGTCTTCCCACTGCGAAAGTGGCCTCAATTCGTAAGGAGATTCGTTGTATACTCTAGAAGATTCGGTTCCCCTTTGGCTCCTCGCCCGAGTAGTGGGACTTCATTCCTCTTTTATACCATTACCAGCGGAAAGGACACACCTACGACCACTGGGTACCGGTAAAACAGGAGGTGCGAACGTGACTTCATTGGCGGCTCCTACGTATGCAAGCCTGGAATGGCAGAGCCATCGTCGGGTCCACACCGGATTTCATAGTGTTGTTGGACGCCAGCCTCTGGGGCTGGAGAACTCACTGCATACACGCTTTCAAACGGGACCCATGGTCAGGGAAAGAGACACCCCTTCACATAAATTGCTTGGAACTGATCGCGGGATCCTTTGCGATCCGCAACTTAGCCAAGGACATTGAGGTATCCTCCAAATCCGCATTGACAATATGTAAGCAGTTCAATACATTAACCATCTGGGCGGAGCCAGATCTCATGCCTTGACAGAGGCAATGAGAACCAGTTACTGACTTTGCCTTCCCTGCAACTTCACTCTCCGAGCAGAGTTTCTTCCAGGGATCACAAATGGGACAGCAGAAATTGGTGACTGGACACCTTGGTATTTGCCATGCTGAGAACGGTCAGAGGACTGTTCCACGTAGATCTCTTTGACTCACGGACGAACACACAAACTACGAGATGGATTCTACATCCATGTCATCCGTATTTTCCCAAAGGTTCCCCGTCTCTGTGTGGTGAACACTCTACTACGTTATGTGAAGGTTACTGCATCTCTTCGGTCTTCAGGCAGGCCAACTTCTTATTTTATTTCTGTCAGACTTCCCATGCTTCCTTTGCTTTTCGGGCACACCATTAAAAAATGCAAAAAAAAAAAAGCCTCCTGTCATGATGTAAAATTGTAGATTATGCTTATGTAATGTACCTATAATCTTAATTTTAATAATGACGGTAGGCAAATATTTTCTCTCCCTTGGCTTCCCTCCCTTTGACGGGTATTGTATTCTAGTCTGTTTACGTTTTCTTGTTGGTTTATTCAGTTATGGTTTTCATACTGATTGTATAAGTCTAGATACGCTGATTTGTCTGGTGGTAGTACATGAATGATGAGTTGTCTACTGCAGTATGTGGATATATAGCACATCTCGTATTCAATATCCTAAGTTGATACGTATATATACTAATATAACATTTCTAATTGATTATCCATGTTATGTTGGACATCCATTTATTACCATTGCCTTTCACTTATTTCTGTTCTTTTCAGTTGGACCCTCTTCTACGGTCTCAAGATTGGACATATTGGAATTCTCCGTTCTTCGGCTCTACTATCTACTATTATCAAGTGTTTGCAAAGTTCACATTGTGGCTCCAGTTTTTGTAACTGACTTTTAACTGACACACCAAAGAAAGAGGAGGAGCTGTGCCTGTCAGGGCTTTACATGGAATGTGTCACTTGTTTTGATTGGTTTAAGTTTTATGATTGACCTGTGCTGCTGGAGGCATAAGTAAAAAAAGTTATGCAAAATATTCGCCTCCTGTCATTATTAAAATTAAGATTATAGATTCATTACGTTAGCATAAGCTACACTTACCCAAGAAAGTAGAAAGAGTTGACGATACCAAAAGTGAAGAGTATAAGTCAAGGTGGTGGTAGAGTACTTTGTTTAAAAAGTGTTCTATTTACAGAGGGAAATAATGATTTCCTTTTCATGCATCTTTCTTTCAGTAACGAAAAATAATTAATAAAAGTGCAGTCATGAAGAAATGCATTTGATAACATTTATATGAATAGAAATACAATTTTAATGTATTTGGCATGAAAAGTACTTAATTATGATTCTGTGACATTGCTTTGCCAGTGTGAGATTTGCCATCTTAACAGTACTGTGGTTTCAAGCAGTGCTAAATACCTAAATCTTTCTAATTCTTGATAAGCAAACTGTTGTGGTTTAACTCTTAGTGACCAGACCGCTTTTCAATTTTCTTAACGTTTGAGACTAGGGCTCTTTGTACATTTCTGCCGTGCTTGTGTTTAGCTGTAATTTTCCTCTTACTCATTTACTGAACCCACACGTATTATATACCGTTTGTCTCGCCGTTAAATGGCCTTTCTAAAGATACCACTATGTTCATCATATCATATAAATTATTATACATTTTTTTTATAAAATATGATGAAAGAATGTAAAAAAACATACTTTTTATAACTTTGACCCCCCAAATCTGTTAAGCATCTGCAACCACCAAAAAACACCCGTGCTAAATTTTCTAAAAAGTTTCTAAATTTAGAAATACCCAATGTTAACATGTACTTAGCTTTTTTTGGAAAGTTATAGGGCTATATACAAGTAGCACTTTGCTATTTCCAAACCATTTTTTTTTTCAAAATTAACGCAAGTTACATTGTAACACCGATATCTGTCAGGAATCCCTGAATAACCCTTCACATGTATATAATTTTTTTAAAAGAAGACAACCTAAGGTATTAACCCCTTAAGGACACATGACGTGTGTGACACGTCATGATTCCCTTTTATTCCAGAAGTTTGGTCCTTAAGGGGTTAAACTTGAGGTATTTTGACTCTTTTCATGCAACCATTTTACCAACAATCTATGCCAAATAATTTTTTTTAATAATAATTGGTGATTTATTTGATTCACATAGCAATTTAAGAATACATGTAAAGAGAACTTTAAGGGTTACTGCCAAAGAACACCCCAATATGTGTTCAGCAACATCTCCTGAGATACAGTGATACCACACATGTATAGGTGTATCGGGTTCTCTGGGGCCTAAAAGACCTTATTTGGAGGGTCCACATTCCAGTTTTCCAACTTGGAATTTTCACAGTTGGTCATCATGCACCCATGTCCTATTTGGGACATTTTACCCCATCGAACCATATATTTTTGAAAAGTAGACAACCCAGGGTATTCAATTTGGGGTATGTCTATTTTTCTTTAGTAGCCACTTAGTCACAAAAACTGGCCAAAGTTAGCATTTATATTTGTTTGTGTGATAAAAATGCAAAAAACAATTAGGAATGCTAACTTTGGCCAGTGTTTGTGACTAAGTGGCTACTAAAAAAGACTGAACATACCCCATTTGCAATACCTTGGGTTGTCTTCTTTTGCAAATGGTATGCCATCATGGGGGTAATTCTCATTCCTGGGCTACCATACGCTCTCAAAGGCAACATATCCCATTGTACAGCGCTACAGAATCTGATGGCACTATATAAATAATAAAATACCGTATATACTCGAGTATAAGCCGAGTTTTTCAGCACATTTTTTTGTGCTGAAAAACCCCAACTCGGCTTATACTCGAGTCAGAGTCTGTATTATGGCAATTTGCATTGCCATAATACAGACTGGGGGGAGAGGGGTGCTGGCAGAGCTGTACTTACCTTTCCTGCAGCTCCTGTCAGCTCTCTCCTCCTCCGCGCCGTCCATTCAGCACCTCGGTCAGCTCCCAGTGTAAGTCTCGCGAGAGCCGCGGCTCTCGCGAGACTTACACTGGGAGCTGACAGAGGGAGCTGCACAGACCGCGCGAGGAGGAGGGAGCTGACAGGAGCTGCAGGAAAGGTAAGTACAGCTCTGCCAGCACCCCTCTCCCCCACTGAACTACCAATGACACTGGACCACCAGGGAAGGAGCCCCCCTCCCTAGCCAGCTAGCAAGCAGGGAGGGGGGACGAAAAAAAAAAGATAATAAAAAAAAATAATAATAATAATTAAATAAATAATAATAATAAAAAAATAATAATAATTAATATATCAAATGCCCACCCCCACCAACACATACACAAACACACACTGCATCACACACTGCATCACACACTCACACTTCATTCATATACACACACTGCATCACACACTCACACTTCATTCATATACACACACTGCACTCACACACACTGCACTCACACACACTGCATCACACACACTGCATCACACACACTGCATCACACACTCACACTTCATTCATATACACACACTGCACTCACACACACACTGCACTCACACACACACTGCACTCACACACACACTGCACTCACACACACTGCACTCACACACACTGCACTCATACACACACACACTGCACTCATTATATACACACACTGGAAATAAATATTCAATTAATATATACGCACACACACTGCACTCATACACACACACACTGCACTCATAAACACGCACTGCACTCGCGCACTGCACTCATACGCGCACTGCACTCATATGCGCACTGCACTCATATGCTCACTGCACTCATACGCGCACTGCACTCATACGCGCACTGCACTCATACGCGCACTGCACTCATCCGCACACTGCACTCATCTGCACACTGCACTCATCCGCACACTGCATTCATACGCACACACTGCATTCATACGCACACACTGCATTCATACGCACACACTGCATTCATTATATACACACACTGTAAATAAATATTCAATTAATATAATTTTTTTAGGATCTAATTTTATTTAGAAATTTACCAGTAGCTGCTGCATTTCCCACCCTAGTCTTATACTCGAGTCAATAAGTTTTCCCAGTTTTTTGGGGTAAAATTAGGGGCCTCGGCTTATATTCGGGTCGGCTTATACTCGAGTATATACGGTAATAATAATAACCATTCTGGCAAATTTAAATGTGAAAAAACAGCCTTATATTTGAATCTGTAACTTTCAAAACCACTATAAAACCTGTACATGGGGGTACTGTTATACTCGGGAGACTTCGCTGAAAACAAATATTTTCAGTTTCCCCATATTTCTTCTTCCTGCAGCTCATGACTTACTTTGGGCAATCTCTGCCTTCTGCTACAGTACCTCTACACACAGCCATCACTTACCCTTCACAGCCATCACTAACCCTTCACTCCATACGTTACAACTTTTTTAAAAAGGTGGATGTAACGGAACGCAGTATATTAGTCCACGATATCCGTTGGTATCTTCAGGAAATCCACAGTCAAGACAGAAAGCACGGCAATATTCCCCATCCTCCCAATAACCGGACGAAACACAGTTTGGGAGTCAACTAACTCGCTTTATTCACAGACTTCTGTATTTATGCAGTTCCCCGTGCAAGGGGTTTCCTTACAGTTATTACAGGGGATTTCTCCCATCAGGCATTGTAATTATCCCAACAGGCATTGCGGCACGAGAGGGATACTCCCACTAAAATGGACGATTAAGTGGATTATCCCCTCGTGGCGCAAAACCGACAATTTATACAGAAATCTATATTTTATACATTTTTACTCGCTTTTAGACGAGGGACCGTTCGGTAGATAGCTGGGGTCGGCGGGCACATTTAGTGAGAATACCGCTCCGATCCCAGCTAAACCAACCGAACGCCGCACAAAATACCTTCAAACATTGAGTTCGGCCCAACAGTACCGGACATTTATGGGGAACACAACATACTAAACGCGGCACTCCCGAACGCTCTGGAAGTCCAGCGGTGTTCGGATCATTGAGTAGCCGATTTCGGTTCCAAGCTCTCGACGACCGAACACCGCTGCAGAGACAAAGGATCCAAGATGGCCGACCGCCGCATGGTCGGTAGCCGATCGGCGGCCACCTAGGAGAGCCCTTGATTACCGATTGCAACATTGTTGCAATCGATTACTTGGTGCCACACGGCTGGTGAGTGTGTGGTCTACCTGGGGAGCCCGCATTCGTACGGTGAACGGCCGGAATAGCCATGTTCCGTCAACGAATGCTTTGTGTGCTGGCAGGGTACGGGGGCCAGTATGCGAACGGCTGCAACATAGCATTATTACAGGTAAAGATCTACAGTATACATTCAGCCTATGGACAACCTACAATACATATAGTTCAGAAGTGGCTAGATTTGCCACAATGCTCCCCCAGAACCAAGCCGGCATACACAGTCTGATCCCAACGGATCGGCTTGGGGATGTCCGGGGGAGTACTCACAGATCACTTTTCTAATTCAGTCTGTCTGGATAACCCGTCGGTGTTACCGTTTTGTTTTCCTGGCCGGTAGTGAATGGTAAAGTCAAAGGGCTGCAGCGCCAAACTCCAGCGCAGCAGCCTGCCATTGTCCCCAGATACACGGTTTAGCCACACCAACGGGTTGTGATCTGTGAGTAGAGAAAAAGGTTGTCCATACAAATACGGCTGTAACTTTTTAAGGGCCCACACCACGGCCAGGCATTCCTTCTCAATGGCGGCGTAGCTCACTTCACGGGGTAACAACTTGCGACTTAAGTATGCTACGGGATGCTCTCCGCCATCGGCTCCCACCTGGCTTAGCACTGCCCCCAATCCAAACATTGAAGCGTCTGTGTGGACAAGAAATCTTTTAGTTGGATCAGGAGCCGTTAACACAGGAGCATTAGTTAGGGCGGTCTTGAGCTGTTGGAATGCCTGCTCACACTCTGGGGCCCAGACAACCTGTCGGGGAAGATTCTTTTTGGTCAGGTCCGTCAGGGGTTTGGCCAGGGTGCTGTAGTCGGGCACAAATTTCCTATAATACCCTGCAGTCCCTAGGAACGCTAGCACCTGGGTTTTGGTCCTGGGGGTAGGCCACTTAGCTACGGCCTCAATTTTGGCTGGCTCGGGTCTCTGCTGCCCACACCCTACTCGGTGTCCTAGATACTGCACCTCGGCCATCCCTACATGGCACTTACTGGGTTTTAGCGTTAACCCGGCTTCCCCAATACGGTCTAGGATCGCCCCTATATGTTGGAGGTGATCTTCCCAGGTCTGGATGAAGATGGCTATATCGTCCAGGTAGGCACAGGCATAGTCCTGGAAGCCGTCCAGTAGCCGATCTACCATCCGCTGAAACGTAGCCGGGGCGTTTTTCATTCCGAAGGGCATGACCTTGAACTGGTACAGGCCAAACGGAGTGACAAACGCCGACTTGGGGATGGCATCATCGGCTAAGGGAATCTGCCAGTATCCCTTACATAAGTCAATGGTAGTGAGATACTGACCCCGTGCCATCTTATCTAGTAGTTCGTCTATCCGGGGCATCGGGTAGGCATCAGACACTGTTTTGTCATTCAGCCTCCGGTAGTCAACGCAAAATCGGGTCGTGCCGTCCTTTTTCGGCACCAGGACTACCGGCGATGCCCAGGGGCTATCTGAGGGTTCGATAACCCCTAACTGTAGCATTTCCTCCAGCTCTGCCTTCATATGGGTCCGGACTGATTCCGGAACCCTATATGGCGCCTGTCGCATAGGTAGCTGTCCCGGAGTTTCAACTCGGTGGGTGGCCAGCGGAGTGTACCCAGGTAAATTGGAGAAGGTAGCCCCTTTAGCTACGATCAGCGCCTGTATCTGGGCACGCTCGCGAGGGCTTAGCCGCTCCCCCAGTTGAACTCCCCGGGAGGGCTCTACCGGCTCTTCCGGTTCTAATAGATCAGGTAGTGGCAAGTTCTCCTGATCTTCTATGGCGGAGGCACAGATTGCCGTCACATCCTCTATCCGCTCGTGGTAGGGTTTGAGCATGTTTACGTGAAGCATGCGTCTCTTCCCCACCCCTGAGCAGGGGCCGATCACATAGGTAGTGTCGCATCGCTGTTCCACTACCTGGTATGGGCCTTGCCAGATGGCCTGCAGCTTGTCTGTGCGGACAGGTTTTAAAATTAAAACTTTCTGTCCCACTTGAAAGCTGCGGTCCCTGGCTCCCTTATCGTACCATCGCCGCTGACGTTGCTGGGCCGCCTGGAGGTTGGTGTGCACAGCCTGGGTTAGCGCCTCCAGTCGGTCCCGGAACTCCAGTACATACGATACGATAGGGGTTTCGCTAGCGGTACTCTCCCCCTCCCAGTGCTCTCTAATCAAGTTTAAGGGCCCCCGTACTCTTCTCCCGAACAATAGTTCAAATGGGGAGAACCCGGTCGATTCTTGGGGAACCTCTCTATACGCAAAGAGCAGGTGAGGTAGGAACCTCTCCCAGTCTTTGTGTGTTTCCCCGAACGTCCGAAGCATCTGCTTCAGCGTCCCATTGAATCGTTCACATAGTCCATTGGACTGGGGGTGGTAGGCTGAATTGACTATTGGCTTAATGCCACACACCTTCCACATCTGTTGGGTAACCTCAGCAGTAAATTGGGTGCCCCGGTCGGATATTATTTCCTGGGGAAACCCTACCCGGGAAAATACTTTTATTAGAGCTTCCGCCACGGTTTCGGCGTGAATGTTAGAGAGGGCTACCGCTTCGGGATATCGAGTGGCGTAGTCCACCACGGTTAAGATGTACTTTTTCCCAGAGGGACTGTGTTTTGGCAGGGGCCCTATTATATCTACCGCTACCCTGCTGAAGGGTTCGGCGATAATGGGGAGGGGGCATAATTTGGCCTTGTGGCGATCCCCTCGCTTACCTACTCTCTGGCAGACGTCGCAGGAGGTGCAATACTGTCGTACATCCTGGGAGATTCCGGGCCAGAAGAACGCATGCGTTAGGCGGTATCGGGTACGGGTCATCCCTAGATGTCCTGACAAGGGGATATCGTGAGCAATTCTGAGCAGCTCCTGCCTATACTTCCGGGGTACCACTAGCTGTTTGTTAGTCAAGGTGACAGACCCCCCCACGTCTTTGGCCGTGATACGGTACAATAACTCTTTCTCCCACGTGTAGTGCTCCCCCTCTAGCCCGGCCTGGTCAGCTTGTGCCCGGTCCCTATAAACTTGTAGAGTGGGATCGGTCTGTACTTCAGTGGCAAAGGTAGTCGGGGTATCCCAGGATAGGGAAGTCGGGTGGAAGTCGTGGTCTCTTACCTGAGCCTCAGAGTGTATCGGTGTAGCCGTGGTGCGAGCCTGTTGCCGTGTGGTTACTGGATGGGCTTCCTGGTAGGGGGCCTGTGGAACAAAGGCAGAGGTCATCTGACCCAAATCATTCCCTAGCACAACATCTGCTGGTAAGTTCTGCATTAGCCCCACTTCTACTGTCCCCTCTCCCGCACCCCAGTTCAAATGTACTTTCGCCGTGGGTAGTCGGTATACAGCTCCCCCGGCTACCCGAACGGCCACAGATCCGCCGGTATGCGTGCCCTCCGAAACCAAATGGGGGGCTATCAGGGTCAAGGTAGCTCCCGAATCCCGCAGTCCCTGAACCTCGTTTCCCTCAAGTGTGACCAGTTGTCGGTGATGTTGCCGGTTATCAGTGGCCCGGACCGACATGACTTCGTGCAAGATACCCAGAGGTTCCTCCGCCTGCACACTCCATAAATCCTGAGTGGCGGGTTCCCTCTGGTAATGGTGAGCAGCCGCCCTGGGTGCGGGGTTTGGACGGCCCTGATTCCAGGTGGGCCTGCTGCGATTCTGGGTGCATTCTCGGGCCATATGCCCCCATTGTTTACAGGAATGGCATTGGATGTTGGCCCGCCCGTTGTATCTGGAAGGTGGCGGTATCTGTCCTTGTGAGGGACGGAACGGGGCAGCGGTGGGCGCTAGAGGTGGTGTAGCGCTAGGTAGTCCTGGGGGTCGGGAGTAGATTTTGGCTACGGGTCCCTGGGGTCTCCGGGCATCAAAGTGTTGATCGGCCAATCTAGCCACTTCCGTTAGGGTGAGGGGTTTCCTGTCCCGCACCCATTCTTGCGTCTCCGGGGATAATCCATTAAAAAATTGTTCCAGCAACATCAGCTGGCGTAATTCCTCCATGGTGGTGGCGTTGCTGGCCTGGATCCACCCTTGGGAGGCTTGATCCAATTTGTGTGCCCATTCTGCGTGCGAATCTCGCTCTGGTTTGCGTAAGTGTCGGAACTTGCGCCGGTATGCCTCTGGGGTAATGGCATACCTCTCCAAGATTGCGCGTTTTACTTTGGCATAATCTTTGCTGTCCTCACTGGGTACAGCACGGTACGCTTCGGCTGCCCGACCTGCTAGTTTGCTTGCTAGCAGTTGCACCCATACGGACCGTTCTAGCTCATGCAGATCACACAGTCTTTCAAAGTCCTGCAAGTACCCGTCTATCTCGTCCTTTTCCTCGCAAAAAGCCCTGAAGGCCTGGTACGGGATCTTGGCCTTTACTGGGTTGTAGAGGGACCCTGTGTTGGACTCGGTTCGAGTCAGGGTGTGTTGCGGGCTGTGTGCCATAACATATTCTTGCACATTTGCCATTACCATATTCAACATGGCATCTGATATCGGTTGCGGCAAAAACGCTAGCCTGGTCCTCATCTCTCTTTCATAGAGCGTTTCCTCCATAACTACTGGGGGTGTAGCGCTGCGGGCTTGGTCTCCCTCCATCAGCTCGGCAATTATTGTAGCCTTGTTTTTGCTGCTGGCTACTTTCCCTCTGGCTTCCAGTAGTTCCTTTAAAGTCTGTCGTTTCAGTATGGTATAATCAATCTCCATACGAATTGCCTTTGCTTTCCTCGTTCGGTAGTTCCAGTTACACGAACTCCGTTTTTCGGCTGTAAGGTTCGGATCCCGTCGCTTGCCACCAATTGTAACGGAACGCAGTATATTAGTCCACGATATCCGTTGGTATCTTCAGGAAATCCACAGTCAAGACAGAAAGCACGGCAATATTCCCCATCCTCCCAATAACCGGACGAAACACAGTTTGGGAGTCAACTAACTCGCTTTATTCACAGACTTCTGTATTTATGCAGTTCCCCGTGCAAGGGGTTTCCTTACAGTTATTACAGGGGATTTCTCCCATCAGGCATTGTAATTATCCCAACAGGCATTGCGGCACGAGAGGGATACTCCCACTAAAATGGACGATTAAGTGGATTATCCCCTCGTGGCGCAAAACCGACAATTTATACAGAAATCTATATTTTATACATTTTTACTCGCTTTTAGACGAGGGACCGTTCGGTAGATAGCTGGGGTCGGCGGGCACATTTAGTGAGAATACCGCTCCGATCCCAGCTAAACCAACCGAACGCCGCACAAAATACCTTCAAACATTGAGTTCGGCCCAACAGTACCGGACATTTATGGGGAACACAACATACTAAACGCGGCACTCCCGAACGCTCTGGAAGTCCAGCGGTGTTCGGATCATTGAGTAGCCGATTTCGGTTCCAAGCTCTCGACGACCGAACACCGCTGCAGAGACAAAGGATCCAAGATGGCCGACCGCCGCATGGTCGGTAGCCGATCGGCGGCCACCTAGGAGAGCCCTTGATTACCGATTGCAACATTGTTGCAATCGATTACTTGGTGCCACACGGCTGGTGAGTGTGTGGTCTACCTGGGGAGCCCGCATTCGTACGGTGAACGGCCGGAATAGCCATGTTCCGTCAACGAATGCTTTGTGTGCTGGCAGGGTACGGGGGCCAGTATGCGAACGGCTGCAACATAGCATTATTACAGGTAAAGATCTACAGTATACATTCAGCCTATGGACAACATACAATACATATAGTTCAGAAGTGGCTAGATTTGCCACAGTGGACACTAACAGTTATGTTTTATACAACAGCGGACACTACACACCCTGGTTGGAGAATATCCCTAAAGGACAATTCCAAAGACTACAGCGTAATTGTACAGACAAAACTATTGTTTTAAGAGAGACAAAGGCTAATGTTTTAAGAGAAAAATTTGTACAGAAAAAATACCCTATTAAAATATTAGAAAAGGCATATAAAGAAGTTGAAGGAATGGGTCAAAAAGATTTAATCTTACAACATTATAATCATTAAAATTATGAAGAGGATAAAAATAAAAGAATACAGTTAGTCTTTGATTTTTAATAATGAGTATAAAAGCATTACATCCATAATGAATAAGAACAGGCATCTTTTGAAAAAAAAGATAGAGAATTTTTAGTATTATCCCGGACCAACCTTTTCTTACCTTTAGGAGTGCACCCAATTTTAAACAATTGCTCACTTTTAACCACCATAGGAATGAAACCCCAGGGACTTTTTTTTAAATGGAAAAAAAATTATTTTACTCATTTATAAAATGTGTGGGCTGCAAGTGCAGCACTAATAAAGCCCTAAAAGGTATAAACACATTTAGAAGTAAATATAAAGAGGAGTATTTTTATATTAAGGATTTCATTCCTTGTTATAGCAGAAATAAACTGCTATGTTTACATTAGGGTTAATACAGCCTCTAGTGGCTGTCTCATTGAGGCCAAAACTTACATTTTGTTTTGTTCTGCATCCATCTTGGCAACATGCTGTGAAGCTTATGAATTTTAACTTTTGTGTGTTACCTTTGATTTCACCCCAGAAAGGTATATGGTTTTATTATATGTGTTTGCCAAGTGTAGGAGATTCACTCTGCATTGTCCTCTGCACTGTCCCTTTATCTTAATGTGTTTACTGATAAACTTGAAAATCTATACTTTGTTCTGATATAAACAACAAGAAAATGCATGGTAAAACAACAACAGGAGCTGCAGCAGCACGTTCTGGACCTGAGCGTTCCTGGTCCCCTTTGTTAAAGAAGCACTATAGGGTCAGGAACACAAAAATGTATGCCTGACCCTGTAGGGTTAAAACCACCATATAACCCCCTGGCCCAGTCATGCCTCCCTAAAAAGAGTAAAACTTACTTGTATTCACGTCTGCAGCCTCATATTTTGTCCCTGTTTACTTTAGAACTGCCCACTGCCTGCTGACATCAGCAGAAGTGGTAGCCTGATCCAATCACTAGGGCAGCACAAAACCAGGATACACCACTGCATCCTGCCAGCATACACAACACACACATTACACACATTACATACTGCCAGCATATGCCACACACAAATTACACACTTTACATACTGTGCCAGCATACATCACACACACATTACATACTGCCAGCATACGGCACACACATTATGTACTGCCAGCATACACTACATACACATTACACACATTGCATACTGCCAGAATACGCCACACACACATTTCATACTGACAGCATACACCATACACATTACACACATTACATACTGACAGCATACACCAGGCCTGGCCGCGATGGCTCAGAATCTCCCCTGTCGGCTCATGCAGAGCTGGCGCTATCCGAGCGCCGGCCCTGCTGTGTGCCTCCATGGGCCGATGGGGAGATCAAAGATCTCCCTCACTGGCCCACAGGTAGTTACAAGCGGCCGCCGGCTGGGGAGTGAGGTAAGCAAGAGAGAACACGGGGAGCTCTAGCCAGCAGCTCCACCGGGTTCCTCTCGCGGGATTCTGAGCGTTGCTGCGGTTACCCTGCAGGCTAGAGTTCACTCTCACCACTGGACCATCAGGGAAGGCAGCACGTATATTTAAATAGACCTTCACTCACAGTACACTCAGACACTCCTAGTACCCCACTACACACACACAGCAACCTCAGACACAAACAGCACCCTCAGACACACACAGCACCCTCATACACAAACACATCACCCTCATACACACACAGCACCCCCCCCACACACACACACAGCACCCTCATACACACACAGCACCCTCAGACACACACAGCACCCTCAGACACACACAGCACTCTCATACACACAGCACCCTCATATACACACATCACACACCCCCACACAGACACACACAGTACCCTCATACACACACAGCACCCTCGTACACACACAGCACCCTCAGACACACACAGCACCCTCATACACACACACAGCACCCTCATACACACACATTACCCTCACACACACACATTACCCTCACACACACACAGCACCATCATACACACACAGCACCATCATACACACACACAGCACCCTCATACACACACACAGCACCCTCAGACACACACAGCACCCTCATACACACACATCACCATCACACACACACACACAGTGCCCTCATACACACACAGCACCCTCATACACACAGCACCCTCATACACACACAGCACCCTCAGACAAACAGCACCCACAGACACACACAGCACGCTCTCACACATATACAGCACAAACACACACTCATATATATATATATATATAATGTATAAATTAACCCTCAGTGACTTAACAGACAAAGAATTAGAATCATAGAATGTGACAGCAGATAAGAACACCCTCACACACACAGCACCCCTCTTACACACACACACACACACACACACACACACTGCACCCCTCACACACACATGCTGCACCCTTCACACATACACCCAACACATAATACGTGCCCCTCACACATACAATATGTCCAAACATAAAATATACACTCTGAATCCTCTATACACACACTCACACACACACACTCTGGGTCATTTACACACTAGATCTCCTACACACACACACTGCACCACCTACACATACTAAATTCCTGACATACAAACTCTGGATCCCCCATGCACACACTACATTCCTTGTAAGCAAACACATACAACATTCTCTAAACACACACTCTCTACAACCCTTACACACACTTTGTCACCTATACACACACACTATAGCCCGTATGCACACACTCACTACATCCCCTATACACACTATGCCCCCTATACATACACGCACTCTCTACAGCCCCTAGCCACACATATTACACCACAAACACGAATGAAATTGACCTATTTGCACAATACCATAGCACAATCAGCTCACTCTACACACAAGCAATCCCACTAGCAGGCTCCAAACACATGGCCCTTTTGTCCTGTGGTATCCCACTTATGGAGGCCAGGTTAAAAGCAAACACATCGCACGCATGTTATTAAATTTGCTTGCGCTGCACAGAACAAATACAGGGCATTTTCCCCATGCTTGAGCTCTTCAGGGCTCTGCACATTGAACTAACATGCTCACTTTCAGAGGGGGCGTGCTTGTCATTATTCATGACAAAACACACCCTCTCTGGCCCGGGCCAAATTTTTTTTCCCAGTCCGGCCCTGGCACACACCACACACACATTACACACATTACATACTGCCAGCATACACCACACACACATTAAACACACTACATACTGCCAGTATACGCCACACTTATTACGTACTGCCAGCATACACCGCACACACATTACACACATTACATACTGCCAGCATACGCCACACTTATTACATACTGCCAGCATACACCGCACACACATTACACACATTACATACTGCCAGCATACGCCACACACACATTTCACACATTACATACTGCCAGCATACGCCACACTTATTACGTACTGCCAGCATACACCGCACACACATTACACACATTACATACTACCAGCATACGCCACACACACATTTCACACATTACATACTGCCAGCATACGCCACACACACATTTCACACAGTCAGGACACAATAAGCACACCCAGCACACACTATATACACAAAGCAGTCAATCACACATGACACACAGCCAGCAAACAATAGGACAAAGGGAGAGAATATGAAACACTCAGGGTAATTAATGAAACAGAATATTTGCAAAATGAATACAAATAGTAAACCTAAGGCAAAGGTAGCCATGCTGGGACTGTAGCAGAGTTGGAGAATTATAATACCAGATCAGCTATTTTTGCCTCAGTTTTTTTACTTAGATTTACATTTTGAAAATTCAGAGTTTAGCAAATAGCCATTTGAATGTCCTGAGCTTTTGGCAGATGCCCCAATCTTTGTAACTAAAATGATTTGATGTCAGGACAAATAGATTGTTATGATGGACATGTAGAGTGGGCTACTGATTTGGTCACTTGGACAAGTAGATTTGTTTTAAATAAAATCCAAATCCCTGAATGCATACATTGTTAAAGAAAAATAAATAAATAAATAAATAAATGCTGACTAGTTTTTAGTGGACTGTTAATTGTAACTATAAAATTTATTAAAAAAAAAAGTTAAAACTAACAAAATAATTTTCTCGGAAATCAGCAAATCAACTTGCCAGGAGCATTTTGCTTTCACTATATTTATTTCACAAACTAGAATTGAAAACCAGTAATGTTTACTGACAAATGTATAAATAAAGTTAGGAGGAAATGAAAAAAAAAAGTTCAGTTTTGCACGACAGTAACTAAGTAACATGGCTGAAAACAATGCTATCACCTTAGCAACAGTGGTCAAGTAGGCTATCCCCATCCCTATCCTGTATTGTGAAGCTCTGTATTGTGCTCCTGCTCAACTGAGCTGAAAATGGCTTTACCTCTCCTACCAGGAAACTCCTTCAACAGAAATGTGAGTATAAAATATAAAAAGGCTTGTTAATTTAGGAACATTTTCCTATTTGTCTCAAATGAATATGGAATGTCATAATCACACTAGGACAGTGAATATCCACACACTGAGCCATTACTTTCCATTAATAATATATATTGTATAAAATACACATTGTAAATCCCTCTCACTTAATACGTTTGGTGGCTTAGTTAAGCTTCTATTTGCTTTTTCTGCCAATGTTACTGTTTTAGTTGATTAGAAAGTTTACCAGCATATGTAATGCTGTGTTTATAAGCAAAACAGTGCTAATCAGACGAGCTCAGCATTCACTTGAGACAAGTGTTATAATGAGCAGATTTGTGCATTTTTGGTTAGGATTCCAAAAGTCGTTTAAAAAAAAAAAAAAAAAAAATACAGCTGTGTGTCACATTGCCAATATAAAATAATTAAATAATTAAGTGAAGGAAGCAGCAGGAGAGGAATTTGTATCTATATACAGACAGAACAGAGAGGCTAGAAAATAATACAAAATCGAGATTAAAACACTACAGCAGCAATGGCCTTTCATGTAGTTTAGATATATCATTATACTATGTATTTATGACTATTGTATTGTATCTGTATCAAACAAAAAAAATAAACACGTAATGGTAAAGTGTATTGTAACTGAAATATTGGTACTGCAGTAGCATTTAGTATAGAAATTAATTATCCCTCGATTTAGAAATTAGGCTCTGGATTTTAAATTTCGGGTTATCCCTGCTATTTTTTTATTTACATGAATCACTTATTCCGTCTGTGTTATCGTTATAATTTTAATTTATATTTATAATTTTATCGTGGTTATTACACTATTTTAAATTGTAGTTTCTGATTTACCATTTGCCCATCTTTGCAGAGATGTATTTGTGAGCAGTGTTTTTCGCATCTGTTTGTTTATGTATGTATGTGCATATTATAATCAAAATCTACTGTACTTTTTCTGCTTGTAGTCATTTCTTTTGCTAATAATGATAATGGATATACAAGGAGCTTTATGCATATCAGGAAATCTGATACGGGCTCTAGAACACTTGCTTTTTAAAGAAATTCTCTGGGCACCAACATAAGTGCATTTGAGGTTTTGGCTTCATATCCATGCAGTATTTATCTCCTTGTTCAAATTAGTTTAGTTTTGCTTTTAAAAAATTGAAAAGTGTTTTGCAGTTTTCTGCAGCATCAATTCACTCTCTTAACGATGCTTCTTCTATCACATATACATGTTCTTGATTTTATTCTATACAGTGTAACTTATCCAATTAGGGATCAGCATGGCCTTAGCTGCTGACTTGACTCTTGTCCTCCTGTAATCTGCAGTTGCGGAACTAAAGAGTGCAAGACATTTTTTGAGCTCCCCTTTAGCGCAAGGGTGGCCAAAAGGTAGATTCCCATCTGTCGAACTCCCATGATGCTATGCCAGCCAGGGATTAACCATTTGTGCATCCTTGCAGAGTTGTATTTGTGAGCAGTGTATTTTACATGTTTGAGTTTGTGTGTGCTTGTAGGGATGTATTTTTATGTGCTTTTGCCATTGGAGTGCAGTGTACTTGTGTGTAGTGTTGCTTTTGACTGCATGGATGTATTTGTATGTAGTGTTGGCTTTTACATGCAGGTGTGATTTTGTGTGTAGTGTTGGTGTTTGTATATAATTTTATCGTTTGAATACAGGGGTGTGTTTGTATGTAATGTTTGCTATTGATTGAAAGGTTATGTTCGTAAGTAGTGTTGGCTTTTAAATGCAGATGTACATTTGTGTGTATTAAACACACACTGACATATACACACACCTTGATACACGGATAAACACACTGACACATACACAACCGTGACACACAGATACTCACTGGCACATACATACACCTTGACACACAGATACACACACTCATAAACAAATGTGCACAATGACACATACACGCACACTCAGATACACACACTGACACATACATGCACACTCAGATACACACTGACACACAGATACACACATTGTCACATATGCACACATTGACACATACATACACACACATACATACAATGACACACAGATGCACACACTGATAGGCAGACACACACTGATAGATTCACAGACACTAAAATACACACTCTGACACACAGATACACACAAACTAACACACACATACATGTAATTTGTTGCACCACCCTCTTGTTAACATACCTTTTGTGGCTTTCTTGGGTTCCTGCTGATGGAGAATTATGTATATTTTTGCAGTGCCACATGCACACATTCCCACAGTCAGACACACAGTCAGATGCACACAGTTTTACACATATACGATCAAATACAGTCACATGCACACAGACCCAGGCATATAGTCACCTGCACGCACACACACTTATACACTTACACACACACACTTAGTCAGTCCAGACAAAAGGGGTTTAGGTTAGCGCTAATAATATATAGGACAGGCAGCGTCCTTATAGAGGGTAACCCTCTAACCCTCTATATAAGGAATATACAGTAAAAACAAAGAAAGGTTGCGCCAAAATTAAAAATAAATAAATCAATAAAAGATAAACGATAATAAAAAAAAATAAGTAGAGTTAAAAATAATAATAGATAAGTTCCAATGCGTATCAAGAGATCAGATGATTCTAGTCTCTAATTCCACTGTGGGGGTGAATTCTCTTGTTGTAGTAGTTCACACCGTCTCGTGATATGGAAAACATAAGAAGAGAGGACCAATCGTGCGGAGTGTTAACAGTTAATATAGCAGTATTAAAACATAAGTGGTACACTCACATTTGGATGAGCTATAGCCAGCTCAGGGTTTGTAGGCATATAGCGGAATAATCCCCGCTTACAGGATGTCTTGTCCTCCAGGGGTTTTGTCCAACTCTCAGAAGAAGGAAATAAAAACAGCAAATAGTGCTCTCTGATGGTATTATTGAGGTGGTGAATAAAATAAAATAAAATATACTCACAAGGAAAGTGCAGGTCACACTGCAATTTAAAGGTAGCGTTAGTGGTATAGTCCCCACTTCAGGATATATAGTATAAAAATGCCAGGAAAATAGTTGAAATAATAAAAATTATAATAGTGTATAAAAAATTATAATGGTACAAATATCTAACCAAAAAATCATTTATTTTATAAATAACACAATATAAATAACCATAACGCGTTTCACCGCTGGGGCTTTATCAAAATGGTATAATGATAACACTTTGATAACACTTAGTCAGTCACACACACTTACAGGCAGTCAGTATCACACACACACAGACATGCACACTTACTTACAGTCAGTCTCTCTCTCTCCCCCTTCCCCCCTCCCCCCCCCCCCCATTGTAGGTGGGGCATTCATTAAAGCACAGGGATATGGGACACTTGTAATTCATACAACTCCTGCATAATACATAACTCAGAGCCCACATGAATTGGAGCACCTGAATAACAGCATTGACATATCATGGACCAACATATCAAGGACACACAACACATTTAGCAACATGCAAACGCATATGTTATGCATGCATGATTTCTCTGAAATGCAGATCTCTGTATGCTATAGATGCATTAATTTCTGTAGTGACTATTGCAGTGGCTTAGCGGGAGGAGCTAAGCCCTCAATGCATGACTACACATTGCTTTCTGCTAATGTTACAGTGCTCCCAAGTGTCCAGATGTACTAAGTGCAGCTACAGCTATATTTGGAAATTACTCTTCTGCACAATATATAGGCTATCTTTTAATCAAAATGTACAGTGTATTGCTTCATGTCAATCCATACCCTACAATGGGGGACTCATAATTCTTGTGGCCTAACAAACTCACTTGACCAGGAAATCCATCTTCTCTTCTGCTGTGGGTAAATGTTGTATTTTCATAAACTGCTCATAATATTAATGTCAGTAATATAACATTGACATCATTGGTATCATTTCTTTTTTCAGCTAGGGAAGGAAAAATTCCACAAATCGCAGCATTTTGGCTATTCCAATGATATATCTATGCTACTTGGAGAAGAAAAGCCTGGAATTGGTGGCGAACCCCTTCTTGGACAGAAACCAAAACCTAAATTCAGTGTGTTTCCTAAAGGAGTAGGCAGCAATGCTCCATCCTGGGTAGCTTTTGACAAACAGGTGTGTTGGTGTGTATAACGCTTGTCTGCCTATAAGTTAATAGGACAATATGCAATGACTATTCTACTTATACTCGCTTTTCACTAAACTAGGAATTGGGAACAATAATCAGCGAAACTGTAAATTGTAGTCAAAGCTGAGCTGGAGAAATAATTGAATTACCATCAGATATTTTGGGACCCCTTACAAAGCTCAAGGCCTGGGGCCAGTACCGAGACTCTCCACTAGGCTGGCCACGAGTCCACCTACAGGGTTCGCTCCTCTCTTCACTATAATCTTACAGGCACTTAGAACTGTGGTAGGGGATGTAGTTTGTGTTTTTAAGGGATGCAATGTGTGTGTTTAGGGGATGTAGTGTATGTGTATAGGTAATGCAGTGCATGTAGGGGATGTAGTTTGTAAACTGGATGCAGTGTATGTATGTATAGGTGATTTGTTGTGTGGGTGTATAAGTGGTGCAACTGTTGTGTAAGGGATGCAGATTGTATAGTGGCTGAAGAGTGTCTGTTTATAAGGCATGTAGTGTGTGTGAATAGTGGATGCAGTATGTAGACTGTAAGCTTGTTCTGGCAGGAACCTCTACAGCTACTGTTCCTGTATGTTATACATGTTTTGTTAGAATTGAATGTCTGTTTTGTTTCCTGTTGTGGAATATGTTGGTGTTGTATAAAGAATTGGAATTGTGTGTGTATGCGATGCAGTGTGTGTGTGTAAAGGAGGCAGCATGTGTGTGCAAGGCTTGCAGTGTGTGTATGCGTGTGTGTAAGGGATGCAGAGTGAGTGAGTGTGAAGGATGCAATGTGTGTTTCAGGGATGCAGAGTGTGTGCATTGAGGATATAGTGTGTGTGTATAAGGGATGCAGTATGTGTAAGGGATGCAGAGTTTGTGTGCACGGAGGATCTAGTGTGTTTGTGTGTGTCTGCCTGCCTTTATGGGATGGGATAAAGGCTGTCATCTGCAGGTAGTGACAGGTGCAAGTTTTTTTTTTTTTGTCTATATTTTATGTTTTTCGCTACCTCTTATCTGTGCCAGTGAGAAAGGACATGCGTTCCCTCCTGGCCTAGTGAAACCTATTAGCACTTTTCCGGCTGCCTAGGCTCTTGTTGCGAGAGATAAAAAGCCCAGCGGTGAGGATACAGACAGCCTTCCATGCCTCCTCTCTATGCAGGGAAGAATGCTTAGATCTTTGATCTTCCTTTTCCGCAGCTATGTAGAATTGCTTATGCACATTTTTACTATGGGGCCAGGCCCCTTACATGTGTATTGCCTGTACCCCCCTGGTGGCGGCCCTGATCTTCATATATTTCCCAAGCCATCCAGGCCCTCAGCACTGTCACACCCTGATTGCGGCCCAGTCCTGTTTTCCACATGAAGGTGTTTTGTGTACTTGCCTATGTATGTTATTTCATAAACATTGATAAGTATTTTAAAAATGTATGCAAAAATTTTACCAAAATGTAACATTTGCAAGCATTAAGAGAACAATGTCCTAATCATCATTTTTATGATTATATGCGAGTGCCTTAAATAAAGACTTTTTAAAAATAAAATAAAAAAAAACACCCCCACTTTTTATTAAGAATAAAAATAAGAAGAATACAATTATACTGCAAGTTCTTCTTGGTAAAATATAGGTATATCATCAATCAACCATCAATCAACTCATTATTTGAAGCAAAATGTTTAATGTTTGACTATAGTTATACACTTGTGATATTTTAGTTATATACAGTTTATTAAAATAAATGGTAAATCAAAAATGAATAACATAACATAACACACACAATAGCATTACCATTATACATTTAGATTTATTAACATTTTTTTTAATACAAATATTTAAAGCTTTAGTTAGAATTAATTGTTTACTAAACTATCTGCTTTTCATTATACAAAGTATACCTGGTTTGCAATACAGTATATGCATTTGGAGTGAAATTGTTGATATTAAACATGTCTAATTTACTACACCCTTACATTACAGTTATGTTTTTGGATTAACGTATTGACCATGTAATATACTTTTGCTAGGTTCTTTCATTCGAAGCATATTTTGAGGAGGTAGTTCCACTGAGTAGAGAAGAAACACGTCGAATCAGACACTGCAAAATATATTTCTACCTCGAGGATGACACAATACAAGTAGTGGAACCCCAAATAAAAAATAGCGGTATACCACAGGGTATGTTAATAGTAGTTTTTCAGAGTAAATATAAAGAATTTTCACAAATCTTACTGAAATGACTATTTTTCTGCCTATTTCTTGCTGTGTGCTACTGGTTAATCTATGAATACATTCTTCAAGTGCACAAAACAGTCCCAGCTATATTCTTCTCTAATCTCGTGTAGCATTGTAGATGTTTTGTTGTTTGTGTAGTAACATTTTATTGAGCAGTATATTGTGGGTGAATTATTTATTTAATTTATTTGTATTTCTTTTGTTTTTTTATTACCGCTTCCTGTTTATCGTCGATATCTGCTTCTGCTTACTTCTTGTAAAAATATGGTTTACTTTTCTGGTTATAAGACACAGCAAATCTTTATGTAAGAAAAATCATAGGGGAAATGCATTCACAGGAAATCTATTCTAGACCACATGTGGAAATAGATCGTCGTACACCCCAGAGGACGACAAAACACTAACTACGAAAAGCCAGACAATCTCCCTGCTCCATCCCACTCCAGAGCGGCCCCCAAGCCAAGCTACGAGTGTCACAGTCCGAGCTCATACTACAACGACCTTTTTACCCTAGACTTATTATTTTCACATTACAACACTCCGACTTATTATTTACACGTGTAGTTATCTTGCTATACACCACGAAGACGCTAGGTTATAAAACCATTTGTAATTTTATACTGTTCTTGGATTTTAATCATCTAACAACATAATTAGTATTAATATGTTACTTTAGCAAAATGTGCGACTTCCATCTTGTGTTCTGTCAATGAATGCCTAATCTTGCCTGCTACTGCTATGGTGGCACTGCAGACATGTCTGTCAATTTTTTCTGCACAACAAAAATAAAGAATATATATAAAAAAAAAAAGGAAATAGATCGTCGTAGCTCACATGTCTCTCAATATTGACATTTTAGTTATTGAGAAATAACTATCATTACGTTTATCATAAAATTTACCCTTTTCCCTCCAATCTAGTCATTTTCACATTTTCACAGAGTGGTATAAAATGGAAAAAGGGATGGGAGAAAGATAATTATGTTTCACTCCATATAAACTCCTAAACATTATCTGGCCAGTGGTAAAACAGTTATTGAATATTTATATTCCTCTATTATACCCTTTACCTCTTTTATAACTGTACCTTTTTTTTCTCACACTCTCTAAATATATTTTTTTATTAATATTAATTATCGTTATTAATAATTTTTATTGAAGGCACAATAATACGACGTCATCGGATTCCACTTCCTTCGCCTAACGATGATCAGTTTTACACTGTCGATGATTTTAACATCAATATGGACATTGTTTTTTATTCAAGATTTTTTAAAATTGTGAACTGTGATGAGTTTACACATAATTTTCTAAGGAAACTGGGAATCCGATTAAATCCTCCTGGGTCAATTCCACCGGACTCTTACTCCACAATACGCAGAAAGGTAATTGATTAATTCTGTAAATATTATTTATACCTACCATTTATATAGTGCTAGTATTATGGTTCTAATTAATGCTATCATGTTCCCAGTAAATTTGGAGAGAGTTTTGATTACCGAGTGGTGTACTAAAGTCTTGAGTGCTTCACTTAGAATCAGATTATTCAACAAAAATGTATCTAATCATTTAGAACACACATTGTAAAGGGAAATTTCAGTCCATTGCAGCAGAACAAGAAGGCTGTTTTCTCCTATTAATGCTACAAGAATACACATCAGAAAGCACAGATTACGATTCCCAATGACCATTTCATGTTTCATGCCAATCAAAATTGAGCACATTTTCAACAGAAACATCACAGATAAAAATAAATAATAGCAAATTTGTTTTCTATTAAATTCAAATTTATTGGGTCGATCATGTAAAATTCAGATTGATAACATTTACATATATTACCGCAGTTTCTTTTAATTTGCACTTTGATATAAACTAAATTTATGTTCATACATTGATGTCCCTATGAAGAAATAATCCTAAAAGGGAATAATATGTCAAAATTATGATCATTCTGGATAGGTTTCTTGGACAGGTATTCTGTCACTGTGCACATAGTCAGATTTGTTTGAAGATAATGTGCCACAATTCTAGTTGTTTTATACTTACTATAACCAGCAGAAATGTCTCATTTGTTTCCTGTTTATTTCTCCTGAAATATTTTACACATATGAATTTATCTTTAGAAGAATTATTGTACAATCCATTAATTTACATAGTATTTTGTAATGTTTTCTTTATATTACAGATGAAAGAAAATATGAAGCCTTTGCGTCCATATGAGCGTACAGATACACTCAAACAGTTTCTGGAACATGACAGAGAAGTGCTACGTTTCTACTGCTTCTGGGATGACACACTCTCAATGTTTGGGGATTGCCGGGACCTTATTCTACATTATTTCCTAGCAGACGACACCATTGAGATTATTGAGATAATACCACCAAATGCTGGCAGAGATACAGTTCCAGTATTTCTCCATAGAGGAAAGCTGCCCAAGGTAAAGGCAACAAGAATTAAAGGGACACTATAGTCACCTGAACAACTTTAGCTTAATGAAGCAGTTTTGGTGTATAGAACATGCCTCTGCAGGCTCACTGCTCAATCCTCTGCCATTTAGGAGTTAAATCCCTTTGTTTATGAACCCTAGTCACACCTCCCTGCATGTGACTTGCACAGCCTTCCATAAACACTTCCTGTACAGAGAGCCCTATTTAGGCTTTCTTTATTGCAAGTTCTGTTTAATTAAGATTTTCTTATCCCCTGCTAAGTCAATAGCTTGCTGGACCCTGCAAGAGCCTCCTGTATGTGATTAAAGTTCAATTTAGAGATTGAGATACAATTATTTAAGGTAAATTACATCTGTTTGAAAGTGAAACCAGTTTTTTTTTTTTTTTTTTTTTTTCATGCAGGCTCTGTCAATCATAGCCAGGGGAGGTGTGGCTAGGGCTGCATAAACAGAAACAAAGTGATTTAACTCCTAAATGACAGTGAATGAGCAGTGAAATTGCAGGGGAATGATCTATACACTAAAACTGATTTATTTAGCTAAAGTAATTTAGGTGACTATAGTGTTCCTTTAAACAACATTATGGAAAAGTATCAAGCTACAGAATCAATATTAATTTATGAAAAACATGAGAGGGAGACACAACCTGATTTACCCTCCTTGCTGACTCAATGCTAGTTTGCGTGTGTGTTTGAGTGTGTGCTGGGTTGCACATGCTGCTGTGGGGTTGTGTGTGTGTGTGTGTGTGTGTATGGGGCTGTTTATGGATGAGACCACATGTATTGCCTGTCTTTTAAAACTTTGAAAGTTCACCATAACTCAGAAAAAAAGAGTTTAAAGTTTCACATCAGTTTAAGTGAAATTAAATCCCTGATGAGATTGAGTCTTGACAAAGGACAGCACTTGGTCCAAACATTATCATTTTATGTGTACTTGACTAACAATTCATTTAGTTTTTTTTAAAGAGGTAACAGTTATAAGTCAGCTTTGAAATTACATTTTTTAAGTGAATTAAACATGTTGTTTAACTTCTTTTTTTTTACTGTTATTTTTTCCCCTTAATTTCTTATGTAGGATGCCCCCACAGAAATGTACAAACCAGGGGAGGTTACTTCACGCACTGTCTTGAATGTATTTGGACCAATGGGACATGGTGGTCGTTATATTCTGGATAATCTAAAGGTGGGAAATATAAATAAAATGTAGACTACTGCATGGCAAAAAAATGTTCAATCCCCAAATAAGTTTGTTTCAGAGAATTCAGGTTTCATCCATTTGGTGTTTAAAATGAATTTCGTCCATGTGATTGTTTTGGGAAAAAACTATTTAGATGAACCAAAATGGTGGAAAATTGGCCAGTGTAGTACTGCAAAATATATATTATTCAATGTACTGGCCAAATACAAATTAGCCAGTGTACTACAAAACATCTACATAATAGTAATATTACGGATATATTTTGCAGTACACCAAGAGGTTCATTTTTGTGCCATTTGGTTCAACGATCAAGTGAGAATAAGTAACCAATAGAAGGGAAAAAGGAGGAACAGTAAACAAATCTATATTTATATAGGTTGTGTGTGTATGTACGTATATATATATGTATATTTTATTTTTTTTAAATTTATTTTTTGTCTACTTTTTCCCCCCCCTCAATTGGTCACTTCTCACATGATCTGTGAATAAAATCAACATTTAGTTTGTTTCCCCTAACCATTAATCATCTTTTTTTTACATTAATCATCTTTTTTTTTGGGGGGGGGCACAACGGATGGAACTCGAAATCATGAAAAACAACAAAATAGTTCATTCATTGTCCATTTCAATTGTTTTGCGATTTGTCCATATAACATTTCAAAGTTAAGGTTTTTCAGATGAATTGCCCCAAATTGGATCAATCTCAATTTGTCTAAGACCAAATTCTAATAAAATGGCATATGTGAGTAAATCACTAAAACGCTTTGAGATGAAATGAACTTCTCCATCTCTTCAAATCAGTGAAGTTTAGACAGACAAGCACATATACACTATTATCCTACTCTCACACTAAGTAATACATTCATTAACTATTCATCATGTGAAACAATTTCAGCTATTTTACCCTCTTCCCTCTTTACTTATGCAACAAATGTAATAAAGGATGTTACATGTTTTAATGCAGAAACTTGGTGTGAGCCATTAATAAAAGAGAAAAGTTATATGATTACATAGGAAACAGGAAAGGCTCAAAATGACAAAGGGACCATCTGACAAAATACTGTAAACATAGCAAATTGTCATACTTCTATGTTTAAAGGGATCCTATAGTGGCAGGAAAACAAACCTGTTTTCCTGGCACTATAGGCTCTCCTCCCTCGGTGCTGAAGGGGTTAAAACCCCTTCAGCCACTTACCTTAATCCAGCGCCGGGCTCCCTCGGCGCCGGTGACCTCTCCTCCCCCGGTGACCTCTCCTCCCACGCCGACCTCAGCTCCCGAGTGGAGCCGAATGTGCATGCACGGCCAGAGGCTCGCACGCATTCAAACCCGCCCATAGGAAAGCATTACTCAGTGCTTTCCTATGGGGATCTTATTTGACGCAGGAGGTCTGTGAGGACGCCCAGCGTCAGGTAAGTGCGATTTACTCAGTGTAAATCGCAGAGGCACCTCAAGTGGCTGTCAGGGAGACAGCCACTAGAGGCTGGATTAACCCTGCAGTGTAAACATAGCAGTTTCTCTGAAACTGCTATGTTTTCAGCGGCAGGGTTAAAACTAGGGGGACCTGGCACCCAGACAACTTCATTGAGCTGAATTGGTCTGGGTGCCTAAAGTTGTCCTTTAATTACATAATTGTCAACAGATACTGACTGTTTGGAAGATCTTCATGTCCTCTGGTTTTCACAATCTCCATTAGATAGCTGTGTCTACTACAAACTAATAGTATAAAAACCTCCTATGATTTATGGGAGAACTACAGTGAGACTAAACAGATGTATACAATACTGTAATTATATCGTAAAATGGGTATCATTAATCTGACTTTTCCTCTGTACCCAACCCACATGCAATGCATAAGAAATATACACACTGCCATTACTAGCAAAGATACAGTAAGTCACTGAAGACCACTGAGAAGCAGTTTGTTTGATATTAATGACAATCAGAAAAATAATTAATTCAAACTGCAGTCACTACAATCATAGGATGCTATATGAACCTTTTTAATTTTCTTATTTTGTTTTCAATTACATCCATAACTGTGCCAAGATCCAAACTAGACAGTATTTATTTGCTTGGAGCTTGAATTTCTTTTTGTATTCTTCACAATATTTTTTACCATAATTGGAAAACCATAATTTTTGATGCAAAATTCAATAATATTGAGATTTTTTTTTTTTTTTTTAGACAGGAGCTGTGCATCAGGAGTTTTACAAGGACTGTGACCTGGCAGTAGGAGTAGCGCTTAATGCATGGGGAAGAAATATTATTCTTTGTGATTGTGATGAATTCACCAAGAATTATTACAGAACAAAATATGGAATTGGTAAAAAAAAAAACGAAATCTGTGCAAAGTTGGCATGGTTTATAACCACAGGAGAGATTTTTTTTTGTATCTGGAAATGATAATGTTAATATTGATTTTATTTTATGGTAGTTTCACAGTATAAATACAGATAGCAATAAATTATGAAATGCACAAACAAAATGTTATGCAAAATGTTATCTTAAAATGTGTTTTTGGGTGGAGATGATGTACTTTTAGGGAACATGATTAGAAGTGACGGCACCATATTGCCTTTTTCTTTTTAAAGCAAAGTTGGTGCTTTCCTGCATTATATTATATGATGCTGTACCAGGGTTAGCTCATTGGGTGGGAGCACCAGCTAATCACTCTCAGCCAATGAACTATGGCCTGCACTGCAGAGCTTAGCTCTGACAAAGCGTTTGTCAACCATCAGTAGTGGTTATGGTGCTTGGAGTGTCCATTTAAGCTTTTGATCAAAAGGATTCTATGCATTCCCTAGCTGGTTTAAAATACATGAATGTAATTTCTATGAAGCAGTTCTTGGGTGTAGAAAATTGCCTGCAGGGAAACATTAGAAAAATTGAGGAGCAATTGCTCTCTCATGCATTTTCCCTCTAGTTAATGGCAGCAAGAGACTTGAGCTTCTGACATGAAAGGTCAGTCTTAATAAGCTCCCATAGCTATTGCTTACTTCACGGTGTCTCACAGATATAGAATGCATGGGAATAAAGCCAACACATCATTTTAAGACACTACCAACCTGGCAATCATGCTAAATAGATAATTCTGCTTAAGTGCTTACTAAATTAAAAGTATTTCTAGAGCTCCCTCTCCTGTTTTAAAATGTATATGGATTTTATCCAGAATGGTTGAAGGATCTTGATGAATGGTTCTTAACCTCGGGTTCAGGAGCCAATATTGATCCCCCATGCTATTTTAGTGGGTCACCTCTAGCAGGGCTGGTGCAAGGATTTTTCCCGCCCTAGGCAAACAACATTTGCCGCCCCCCATATACCCTGCCCACCATGTGACATCACAATGCCCTACCCATATGATCTTCCATATGAGCCAATGCCAGTGCTGCACACATTCCCTTTTCTCTGAAAAGGCAGTGTGTTTACATTACAAAAACCTGCAGGGACAGGCTATAAACACCAGAACCACTACATTAAGCTTTAGTGGTTCTGGTGACTGCCGTACCAGACAACCACTAGAGGCACTTCCTGGAGTTTCACAGCTTGACTGAGGAACATGTTCGTTCCTAACACTAAACTGTTCCTTTAGTACAGCATGCAAAATATATTGCAAGATAATGCAAAAGATAATGGTGCATTATCTTTTGCATGCTACTGTAATTCTAAATTGAGGTATTGTACTTATTAAGAGGATATTTGCATGCTAAGTTGGATCTTAAAGGGACACTATAGTCACCAGAACAACTACAGCTTATTGTATTTGTTCTGGTGAGTAGAATAATTCCCTTCAAGCTTTTTGCAGTAAACACTGTCTATTCAGAGAAAATGCAGTGTTTACATTATAGCCTAGTGATAATGTGACTGGCCACTCCTCAGATGGCTGCTAGAATTGTTTCCTGGTGCAGTGCTGCACTGCCATTTAGTGTCTCCGCCCTCTGCATGCAGACACTGAACTTTCCTCATAGAGATTCATTGATTCAATTCATCTCTATGAGGAGATGCTGATTGGCCAGGGCTGTGTTTGACTTGTGCTGGCACTGCCCCTGATCTGCATCCTTGACAGTCTCAGTCAATCCTATGGGGAAGCATTGTGATTGGCTCAGGACACCACTTCTGATGATGTCAGCAGACAGAGCCAGTTCAGGGACAGAGGCAGCAGCTGCATACTTGAATACAAGTAAGATTTTACTGTATTTAGGGAGGCAAGGGGGGCCAAGTTGGTTAGATGGTGGTTTTAACACAATAGGGTCGGGAATACATTTATGTTCCTGACCCTATAGTGTTCCTTTAAATGAATATCCACTTAATTTAAATAAATATTTTTAATATTTTGAGTGCCTGTTTTATTCACTTGTAAGTATTGTTTTTTGTTTTTTTTCATAATGTGGGCACTATCACATAATGTGGAAATACTCTAAGCACCTACTCTGCAACTGAATGTTTACAAATCACTGGGCTTTAATTTAATATTAGAAATATAATAAATTATGATTGGTATGTAAAATAATGAATGCTGTTCTATTATTCTTTTTTTTTAAAGAGGACTTTGCCCCAGTTCAGTACAAAGCTGCTCCACCACAAAGAACTGAGAGAAAATTGCCACCATACAATGGTTTTGGTTCAGAGGAAGATTCTCTCTGTTCCTGCTTAGGACTTTTACCAAAACCACCTCAGCGTGATTTCAAGAAATTTATGGAAAAGGACAGGTATTTTATTGCTGTTTCTGGAACATACGCACAACTTCTTTATATATCTGTATCTATTAGTGTCTTTATTATTATTACTATATGACTACTTACGTGTTATCATATCTAGCAGTTTTACAACCCATAAACGAAACGTAGAAGTAATTGTGATATGTTTCACATATAGGAACTAGATGCAACCAAGGCATTTCTCAAAACAAGCCTACAGCCTAAAAGGATTGTAACCAAAAACATAATCAGTATATGTAGACAATATGTGAATATGCACAAGATACACCACCATTCTGATTTTGCCATATTACTTTTAACTTCATGTTTAAGTCTGTATATGAGTAGTCTGATTTGTTTATGCATAGTTAAATAAAGTACGATAAAGATGTGGCTTACTTATGTTTCTGTAATAAAAGCTAGAGGTCTGTTCACAGTCAAGACTACTGATCTACACTCACTTAGTCTAGGTAAAGAGTATAATACAGAAATGATAAACTGCTGCAACCAGTTGCCTTGGCTGTTGAGTGTATCTTTATGTTATAGTACCTTGGGATGTCACATAGAAATTCAAGATCATCTTTCTAAGGTTAATAATGTAAAGACATACTCCAAGTACAGGGCCGGACTGGGAAAAAAATTCAGCACGGGCATTTTTTAATCACAACGGCACACTGAGAGGGAGTGGGGCTAGATAGGGTGTGTTTTGTTATCACCAATGCCAAGCACGCCCCATCTCAAAGTGAGCATGTTGGTTCAATGCTCTTCTAGGGCAGACCATGCACAGAGCTCTGCTAAAGAGCTCTAGCATGAGAAAAAGGCCCAGTATTTGTTCTGCGCAGTGAAAGCTAATTTAATAACATGCTTGCGTTGTGTTTGCTTGAAACTTGTCTCTTGTGTCTCCATAAATGGGATACCAGGAGACCAAAATGTTTGGAGCCTGCTTGTAGGATTGCGTGTCTATAGAGTGAGATGATTGTGGTGTGGTATTGTGTAAATAGGTTGGTTTCTGTCGTGTTGTGTTTGTGGTCTAATGTAATGTATGTGTATCTAGGTGCTGTAGAGAGTGTGTGTATATAGGAGGCATAGTGTATATAGGAGATGTAGCGAGTGTCTACATATGGGCTGTAGTGTGTGTGTGTATAGGTGATGTAGTGTATGTAGGGGTTGTAGACAGTGTTTGTTTAGGGAATGTAGTATGTGTTTGCTTACATGGAATCTAGTGTATGCATAGGGAATCCAGAATGTGTATGTCAGGAATGTAGTGTGTGTAGAGGATCTAGTGTATATTTAAATGACCCAGATTGTGTATAGGAAATCTAGTGAGTGTGTGTGTGTAGAGGATTCAGAATGTATATGGGGAGCTAGTGTGTGTATGTGTGTAGATGATACAGAGTTGGGTAAGGGATCTAGTGTGTGTCTGGAATGTAAAGTGTTTAAGGTTGCAGTGTGTGTATGTGAGGGTGCAGTGTGTTGGGGGGGTGCTGTATGTATGTGTGAGGGGTGCGAGGGTGCTGTGTGTAAGGGATGCCGTGTGTGAGTGAGGTGCTATGTGTGAGGGAGGGTGCAGTGTGTGTGTGTGTGTGTGTGTGTACAGGGGTGCAGTAAGTGTGCACATGATGCTGTGTGTGTGAGTGAGGGGTGCAGTATGTTTGTGAGGATGCTGTATGTGTGAGTTAAGGAGTAAAGTGTGTGTGAGGATGCTGTGTGTGTGGGTGCTGTGTGTGTGTGTGTGTGAGGGTGCTGTGTGTGTGAGAGGTGCTGTGTGTGTGTTAGTGCTGTGTGTTTTAGTGAGGGTGCTGTGTATGTGTGTAGGAGAGTGTAGTGTGTGTGTGTGTGTGAGGGTGCTGTGTGTGAATATGTTTAGAGGGATTGTGTGTGGGGGGAGTCAGATGTCAATATATATGTATTATTTATTTTTTATTAAAAAAAACCTTACTGCTTACCTTTAGACTGGGAGGGGGCCTGTGCATGCATCCATCCCTGGTGGTCCTTGTGGTGAGTGAATTCTAGCCTGCAGGGCTAGAGTTCACTTCTGCGAAATCCGGTGCATTGCCATGGCAATGCTCCAGTTCTCGTGAGAGGAACCCGGTGGAACTACAAGATAGAGCTCCTCCGGTTCCTCTCCTGCCTCCTGTCTCAGCCGGCGCCCGCTTGTTAGTGCTAGTGGGCCAGTGAGGCAGATCTTTGATCTCCCCATCGGCCCATGAAGGCACACAGCAGGGCTGGTGCTCGGATAGCGCGGGCCCTGCATGGACCAGTAGGGGAGATCCTGTGACCTCCCCTGCTGGCCTCGACCCATGGCCATCGCGGACCACGGGGCATATGCCCCAGTGTGCCCGATGGCCAGTCCGGGCCTGTCCAAGTACCATAACCAGTACAATGCACTGAATTGGTTTTGTTGCCAGAACTTCCCTAGTGCTCCCCAATGCCTCCTCACATTCGGAATCAATAGCCAGAGGCTGAAATTGGTTTGACTATTTTTATTGATGGCGCACCAGGGCACTCCTGGCTTGCTGTAGTTTTTTGGTGCTCGAAGTGTTCCTTTAAAGCTACGTAATGGGCTACGTAGATGAAAGTTCTGTTAGTTAAATCCCCATTTTAAGTAAATTAATCTCTGTGTTTTATAAGCTAAAGCAAGCACAAGAGCTAATTTAAAAGCAATGGAATAAATGTGGTGCTGTTCTCTGATAGCACATTTTAACACTTAGACAAAGCTGTAAATCTGAATTGCCTCTATTTGTGGCTGTTTGGCAGCTTACACCTCACCACATAGCAGATGAATATAACCAATAAGTCATATTTATAATTATGCTTGTGGACCTGTATTTGATCCATGTATCTGAAGACTTGACCACAATGTTATGGAATACCCTCAGCAACAGTGGCATTCTCAAGGATTGTCAGTTATGTGATTCTGCATTTTGAAAAGCTTTAACATTGTTCCTGTCAGAGCAAGTGCAAATAAATATATCTATTACTCTTATTGTTTATTTTAGGGCCCATCTGGTAATTTTAAATGTGTTCACAGCTTCTTTGTAATACTATTACATTGATGAGTGAAGCTGTCTGGCTCAGGTTGCTTTGGAAAAGTCATTGTGATTGACATGTACAAGTGGCTTGGTTGTCTTAGCTTATTTTCTATTGAACATATAAACAGCTGGGGCGATTTACCAAACTGGGGTGTGATTGTCCCAGTCACAATAATGTACAAATCTTTTAAAAATATAATCCATTAGAATTGTAAATTGTACTTTAATCACACACAGGAGGCTCCTGCAATGTATAGCAGGCTATTAACTGAGCAGGAGATTAGAAATTCTAACTCAAACAGACTATGCAGTAAAGGAAGTGTAAACATTAGATCTTAATTTATAGGAAGTGTTTAGGAATAGGGCCATCTTTCCGCATTGACACACTGGGCCCTCACACACAAACACACTGCACACCTTCCACACATACTTTACCCTACACACACATTGCACCATTCACTCACATACACTGCACCCCTTTACACATGGTCACCCCTCACACACACTGCACCACTAATCATACACTGCACCCTTCACACACTACACCCCTCACACTTCTTCAACCTTATGCATAGGTTATGTTTGGGCGAAATACGTAAAATAATACAAATAGCATTAAAGCTCTTATTCTCAAAATAAATTCAGATACATAGCAAAGCTTTGGCTTCATGCACCCTACTGGCAGACAGACATATCATAGCACTTCATTGGAAAAGCACAAAAATCCTGATGTCAGAGCTATGTAACAAAGTGAACCTTAATGATGGGTACAAATCATTGACTAAGAAACAAAGGGAAAGAACAGACACAGTTTAGGTGCCTTGAATACATTCACAGATGGGAAGGGGTGGAGTGTGTGCTACACTACCAATGTCCCTCACTGACTCTCAATGAATAAAGGTAAATAAATAAATAAATAAAATACAGACAAATGCAAACTAATGTTATGTAGCTATTAGAAAGCGCTTCTTACGTTGGGAATGAGACATTTACATCATCATGCAATTAAATGTGCAGGACATGCCCTGTTGTGTGTAACTACAAATGATAGAAAACATAGAAAATAAACCATAGAATGTGACGGCAGATAAGAACCATTCGGTCCATCTAGTCTGCCCACTTTTCTAAATACTTTCATTAGTCCCTGGCCTTATCTTATAGTTAGGATAGCCTTATGCCTATCCAACGCATACTTAAAGTTCTTTACTGTGTTAACCTCTACCACTTCAGATGGAAGCCTATTCCATGCATCCACTACCCTCTCAGTAAAGTAATACTTCCGGATATTATTTTTAAACCTTTGTCCCTCTAATTTAAGACTATGTTCTCTTGTTGTGGTAGTTTTTCTTCTTTTAAATATAGTCTCCTCTTTTACTGTGTTGATTCCCTTTATGTATTTAAATGTTTCTGTCATATCCCTCCTGTCTCGTCTTTCCTCCAACCTCTATGATATAGAGGTTATGCTCTGTGTTCCTGCTGACATGGAATGTGATACTTGATATGTGAACCATTTTGATATTTTTGGGGAATGTCTCCTCCACACCCCCTTTTATTTGCTATATTCCATATGTATAACTTTTCAATAAAGTGCACTGCTATTATAAATAAAAAAAAAATCAAGAATAATTGCCACTAACCATATTTATAGCCTTCTTGCCTTTGTATGTCAACCCATGGAAGGAAGTGAAAATATAAAGATAGATTTATCAATATGTATTGTGCCAAAATGTTCATGGGGAAGAGCAACCAATGTTGGTTACAAGTGTTTCCATGGTAACTGCCCCACTTTTAGTGCTTCAGACAACTTGTTAGAGCACAGCACTTTGATAAATTTTCCCTTTTCCCCCATTGTCCACCTTCTCTATTGCAGTCATTGAAATGAATATATGTACCCTTTGCGAATACTCAGTGTAAATGTAAATTTACTGTAGACTCTCCACACTATCAGTGAGCTCATTGCACCCCCTCTCCTCCACCGTTAACACTTGGGAAGGGGCAATCATTCTTTTCACTAAGTGCCTATCAGAGATGTACCTTCAGGTAGCTACTTTCTGGTAAATTAACTATTTTTATATAGCTAAAACTTTCTGTTCAATTTCCTTACATTTAATCATATTTAATGATTTCCGTTAGATAATGATGCAAATTATTCATAATGTTAAATGCCATAACCAAAGGATCTTAAGCACTGTATGAAAATAAAGTTTTTGTGTATTCTTGTGTTGCATTTGTTTTAGGAATGGCCTTGAAAGTAATGTGCTCAGATTCGTAGCAAAACTTGCCACAGATAATCCTATTGATAAGGAGCGAAAATTCATTATCTCCTACTTCTTGTGTGATGACTCCGTATCGGTTTTTGAGCCACCTCAAAGGAACTCAGGTAATCCAAATATCTATTTAATTACAAATATATGACAGAGTCTCTCAATTGATTATATATTGCCAGATTCTTTCAATGAAATTTACAAATCATAACTAGTAAAACAAAAGCACTAAATAATAGTATTTGTTCAATCATCCTTCACTGACTGAGTCTATTTCAACTAGCCATGTGTTTGTGACTGAGGTCTTTTTTACACTTTACGTTTCTGCTTTCCTATTAAAGGGCACCCATATATCTTAGATATAATAATTTTTTTTTAAAGTACCAATTCGGCATTCTTTCATAGCACAACATTACATAACAATTTAAAAAAGAAAGAAAAAAACTACTTATTTTTAATGTTTTGCTTTGAGTTTCTAACAACTTGTGTATTTAAGAAAAATGTATAGATTAAATAGGTTTAGTTACTCCTCCTGATTCTTCAAATGACACGTATGTCTAGGATTTCAATATAATTTTGAAAGTTATAGGAACTTGTCAATTAAAGTATCCAAACCAGCTGAACAAAAATATATTTGTAAAAAGTAAGCCTCCAAAAGTATTTAACTAAGAGCATTTTACTATTTTTTTTCATTTAATCGTTTTATCACCAACCTCTCCAAAATCGGCAGGTTATGTTTTAATTTTTATTTTTTTTCACACACATTCCACCCTTATGGAAAATCTCACAGATCTTGTCCAACAATGCTGTAAACTCAGATTTGTATTTCCCTATTCCTCCCTTGTACAGCACTGCTTCACATGTAGACTATTGTGAGATTTTTGAAAAATTATAGAATCATATTGCAGACATGCCAATTTAAATTTTCTAATTTCTATTTTTGATTTTCTAATTTTGAATGATTGATTTACTGGGCTCATGTCCAGTTTGGGTCAAAATAGAAACCCCCAACTGCACTTTCACCCAATCATGACAAATTACGGCCAGACCACTGTGGTGTATCACCAAATTAATATAAATATTACACAAGGTTCGTCTACATTAAAAGGTATTTATTTAGAAGGCAACAACACAATACTATAAATATATCACAAACACACAGCCCAGACCCACGGAGCAACAACCCTTTTAAATCTATCTATCTATATAGTAATCCCCTTCCCCACACGTTTGATCTCACCCACGGTTAGGCCTTCACATCTAGTAATGGCTCACTGCTGCAAGTCCAACATCACATCCACCAAGGAAGAAAAGGAAGCAAATAGACTGATTTCCTGCCTGGCCTTATGTTATATGCCCTTAGTTGAGATGATGTGTTTTACATCACATCCTGTTCATGCCTCACTTCCTTTAGCAATTGTGGGAGGGAAGGAAAGATTCTTAGCCCTCCCACCTAGTCTTTGTTTAAGGAAGTCCTGAAAGGAAGATAAATGATCATGCAAGGAAGACAAGTTACCACAACCACGTTTGCCCAGGGAACACAGGTCAGTGTCAAATGGTTCAAAAATGGTTTAACTCTTATATGGTCAAAGATGCCATGCGATTCCTAGTACCACAAAAATACCGACACGCCAAGGTTTTAGTAAATCAATCTTCTTTATTCTAATAAATCCAGTAGTCAACATTTCAGCTCTAAACTGAGCTTTCATTAGGACATATCAAGACATACACTACATACAGTACAGTGCATTACTGTAATGTTACCTTGATATGTCCTGATAAAAGCTCAGTTTAGGGGCTGAAACGTCGACTACTGCATTTATTAGAATAAAGAAGATTCCTTTACTAAAACCTTGGAGTGCCGGTATTTTTGTACAGCTATATCTGACCAGAGCACCAGGTGCCATATATTTTTAAGTAGGGGTGCAAGAGCTTTGGAATTATATATATATATATATATATATATATATATATTTTTTTTTTTTTTTTTTTTAAATAACATTATTTTTATACCTTTGATAAAAAGTGACTTCAAAATTCTAATTCTGACACATAACTATTTGTTTTTATTAGGAATAGATGGTGGTAAATTTTTGGAAAGATGCCGTGTTAAGAAACCTGGACAAGAACTTTTCAAGAGCGAGCTGTCAGACTACTTTAAAGCTGAAGACCTTTTTGTTGGAGCCAGAGTTAAGTTCAATGACCACAACTTTATTCTTGTCGACGCCGATGAATATGTTTTCAATTATATGGAGAAGAATGCAAATGAGGTAAGCAGTATATTTCTAAAATTCTCAGCTATATCCTCTACAATATAAACTGGGTTAGACTATAAGTAGCTTTAAATCTGTTTTTGAACTACAGCTTCCATAAACCTCTGCCAGCATACATCCAGCTAAAGGCACCATGTGGATAATAGCTGCCCATCAGCAGTATTAGAACTACTCTACTTGTTGATTAGTTCCACTCTCATACCTCCCAACATCGTGACGCGTGAGCGTGACTGAGAGGTGGCTTCACCATTGATGCGTCTCACACCACCGGCAATGCCCATTATGGCCCATAATGAAGGGGCCTGTCTAGTTGCCCTCCAACCTGCAGGACCTTGCTTAGAGCACTGCTCGTGAACAGCACACTCGGGCTGTGCTGCCCGAGGACAGTTCCCTGGTGACCCCACTTGTGGGACACCAGGGAATTAAATCTGGACAGTGCAACAGGACCCCTAAATGAGGACTGTCCTAACAACATCAGTACTGTAAGAGGCCTGCACTCTTCCTTGATTTTAAACAGCTCTCATTATTGCGTCTTACTTATAAGTGCCAGTATATGCCACAGTCTTGTACAGTATATATTACTACCATTTAAGGTTTTCATGATCTCTAGAAAAACAATAGACCTTCTGACTGTCCTAATTTCTGGTTCCAGTCCAGCACAGAGCAGGGATACGAATTTGGCATTAACAAGCATACCTGTGTGGAATACATTCCTCTACTTTTCTAAGGAAAGTATTTAGTGTTTTGAAAAAATGAATAGCCTCTACATGTTGTACTGGTGAATACCATGAGATTTGCACTCGCCTTCTGGGGTCCTTTTGGTAGAACTTTCCTTCAGAAGTTTATTTGCTGTTGGTAGAACCTGTAAGATGTATGCTGCACAACCTAAAGAAATACGTGCAAGATAATGCATCTTGGATGTAAAAACCTAAGGGCAGAGTATAGAATATTTGATAGAGTCCTAACCTCAACATCTGAGGAAAGGGATTTAGGGGTAATTATTTCAGATTACTTAAAGGTAGGCAGACAATGTAATAGAGCAGCAGGAAATGCTAGCAGAATGCTTGGTTGTATAGGGCGAGGTATTAGCAGCAGTAGAAAGAGGGATGTGCTCATGCCATTGTACAGAACACTGGTGAGATTTCATTTGGAGTATTGTACACAGTACTGGAGACTGTATATCCAGAAGGATATTGATACTTTGGAGAGAGTTCAGAGAAGGGCTACTAAACTGGTTTATGGATTACTGAATAAAAATTACATGGAAAGACCACTTCAATTTAATGAAGTGGTCTGGGTGCCAGGTCCATCTAGGATTAACCCTGCCTGCTGTAAACATAGCAGTTTCACAGAAACTGCTATGTTTACAAATGGGTTAATCCAGCCTCTAGTGGCTGTCTCATTGACAGCCACTAGAGGCGCTTCCACTGGCCGAAGAAGGAGGAGATTCCCCAGCACCGATGGAGCACGGCGCTGGAAAAAGGTAGGAATTTAACCCCTTCCTCACCCTAGAGCCCGGCGGGAGGGGGACCCAGAGGGTGAGGGGGCCCCAAGGACCCTATAGAGCCAGGAAAACAAGTGTGTTTTCCTGGCACTATAGTGGTCCTTTAAAGGATCTTAATGTATAGCTTGGAGGAAAGACGAGCCAGGGGGGGATATGATAGAAACATTTAAATCATTTAAATACATAAAGGGAATCAACACTGTAAAGAGGAGACCATATTTAAAAGAAGAAAAACTACCACAACAAGAGGACATAGTCTTAAATTAGAAGGGCAAAGGTTTAATAATAATATCAGGAAGAATTACTTTACTGAGAGGGTAGTGGATGCTTGGAATAGCCTTCCAGCTAATGTGGTAGAGGTTAACACAGTGAAGGATATTAAGCATGCGCGGGATAGGCATAAGTCTATCCTAGTGATAAGTTAAAGCCAGGGACTAATGAGAGTCTTTAGAAAATTGAAAAAACAATAGTATACCAACTAACCACAAATAGTTAATCTACCCCAGGGGGGTGAGAGGCCTGATTTTCACTTTCGTTTGTGAGTTTATTACTTGCATCACATTTTCATTACTATATTTGTACTGTGTTACACTATGATATATATTCTTTATCATTCCAGATTTCACTATATTCTTTTATAGAATATTCTTATTTTGGATATATTTTTCAGGTTGTATTTTTAATTGTATGCTTATTTTGATTGTGGTTTCCACTTTGTTGTTTCTTTAGAAAATTGGCCAGACTAGGTAGGCTGAATGATTCTTATCTGCCGTCAATTCCTATGTCACATCCTATGTAATATATGTTAAAGTGGCTTTGTTACATTTGAGTGTCTTTTTGCCATATTTTGGCCTGAATGTGACATCACTGCATTGGTGTGCAACCAAGTAATGAAACTGAATTCGTCAAGTTGTGAAGCTGTAGTAGTGCCTACCTGAAACTCTCCTTTCTGGATGCTGCCATCTTCTATTTTCAGCTTCTAGTGCTTTATGAGCCAGGAACTCCTGTCACTGCCTTATTCTTGTGTATGGAAGAGAACAGCATGAAAATCCCATGAAATATCACCCAAGACCATCAAAACTAGATCTGTTTGTAGTTGGTGTTGCTTTGAGGAGTCTTTGGGTGGGTCCCTCTAGTTTTTAGCTCAACACAATGAATGCTTTAAGTGGTTTCCCCAAATTCAACTAAAAATGCAACTTATAATAATGACTTCTCCAGCTGCAAAATTATTCAACCCTTTCATGACAAGCGTCTTTAGTACTTAGTAGAGCACCCTTTTGCTGTTATGATCTCCTGCAAACAAGATACATAGATATACACTAGCTTCTGGCAGAATTCCTGAGGAATCTTAGCCCATTGCTCATGAGCAATGGCCTCCAGTTCAGTAATATTCTTGGGTTTACTGCAACTGCCTTCTTCAAATCCCACTAGAGATTTTCTATGGGGTTCAAGTCAGGTGACCGTGATGGTCACTGTGGAATTTTCCAGTATTTTGAGGAATTTGAGGTATCCTTGGGAGCATTATCTCGTTGGAAGTTCTAATGGTGCCCAAGCTTCAGCTTCCTTACAGATGGCATCACATTTTTTCCTAGAATTTCCTGATACTTCAATGAATCCATTTTGCCTTCCACATGCTGCAGGTTTCCAGTGCCAGAGGATGCAAAGCCACCCGAGAGCATCACCAAGCCACCACAATGCTTAACTTTAGGTAGAGTGTTCTTTTCAGCGTATGCTTAATTCTTCTTCCTCCAGACATATCACTGATCCATTAGGCCAAAAAGTTCCAGTTTTGTTTCCTCGCTCCACAGAACAGAATCCCAAAACTTCTGTAGCATACTTAGATGATTTGAGCATATTGGAGACATTTTTTATTGTGCTTTTAAATCAGTAGTGGTGAATGTCTTGGAGTTCTAGCATGGAAACCTTCTGCTCTTAGTATACACCTTACTGTGCTCACTGAAACCTCAGTGCCTGTTGCCACCAAGTCGTTCTGCAGGTCTATTGCAGTCACTTGATGGACTTTCAGAACCTTCTCAGAAATCTACCATCTTCTGGTTGCAGCCATTGATAGCTTCCTTTTTCTGCCCCGTACAGGTAGTGTAATCACTGTTCCTTCAACTTTTAACTTGCGAATTATGCTTCCAACTGTGTCTCTAGGAACATTCAATGCCTTTGCTATCTTTTTGTGTCCTGTTCCTTGTTTGTAAAGGGCAATGATCTCTTCTCTTGACTTTGTGGACCATTCTTTTGACTAAGCCATATTTCTAAAATGCAGTCAAACATGACACTTAACCAACCCCTAGCCAGTGTAGATATTTCAAGTGTTCCAGCTCAAGCACACCTGGTGCAACTAATGAAGCCCTTGATTGGTTGCATTAGGTGTGCTTGAGACAACACTTGTTTTGCACATTTGTGCTGTTGTGAGGTATTCTGAATTCTGAGACTAGAGAAGTCATATACATTGCATTTTACGTTGGATTTGGGGAAACCACCTGACGCATTTGTTGTGTTAAGTTATTTCATTTGCTTTTGTTTGATTTGTTCATTGCAAACAGCTGAAAGTCTGTCAATTTTGACAAGAAACCTGATTTTCAATGGGGTTTGAATAGTTTTGAGCTCAGATTTCAGAAGCATCAATCTGTACATGTGTATGTCCTAGTAGTTTGTATTCTCTTCTGAAAGGTTTAAAATATACTCAAGCAAAATGCTAGATGTTGAGTAGTGGCTTCTTGTATTGAGCTTTGGGGGGGGGGGGGGGAGCAAAAAATACATAATGCATTATATATTCTGTGAGATGACATTTATACATTTCAATTGATTTTTATAAAAGCTCCCTGCTATCTGAGTCTTTTTTTCCTGGCTTCTGTATTGCTTTTCTGTTTTTTTTTGTACCCTGTGGTTTTGTTTATCTAAAATTATTGTTTTTCATAAATGTTGCTAAATTTTGAGATCCATCTTTCTTTCATTCCCTTCACGATCTAAGGGTTTTAGGAGAAAGGATATGCCACTAGGGGAAGAGGTCTTTTCCATGGGGCCTTTAACAGCTTTGCAAATAAAATTCCAGTGAGGGAAATTGTGTTTTCCTGTTTTTTCTCATAATTTTTTTACTTTCTTCATATTTATAAATAGGTACAATAAATAATATTTTATCATCTTATGGTTGGACAGTGAATACATTTTCTCAAAACCATCTTAATAATTTTTTTATTTTTCTTCTTGATCATATGTAAGCCCTTGTCATTAAGATTAATACGTATCTCATATTTACTTGTATAGTGTTACCGAGTTCCACAGCTAACCTTACCAACATATCATATGTGTGCCATGTTACTTTAATGCATAAGACGTCTACATAACAATCTCCGGTAGTATTTTATGTTATAGTGATGGTATGAAATACAAGTGGATAATCGGAAACTGAAGTTCGATTACATTTAAACAATCTGATGTATTTTGTTGTTGTTTATTTTTCAATATAATACAAAATATACAATTACATAGCATATTATAAATATCTTGCCATGGAGAAATACATCTTTTATTTAATACTAGACTTCAAATTTTAACTTTCAAACTTTAAAAAAAAAACTAATTTTCACCATTCCTTATTACATAAAGGACAATGATGCCCCTAACATTAAAAAACATTCATTCTACCATGCATTCCATGACTCTAAGGGGAAATTATTCTTTGGTGTAATTATACTTTCTCTTTTAAGTTCATAATATATATATATAGGATTTGTTTTTTCTGTCCCACTTTGACTATCTCTTTCTAGATTTTTCTCGATTTAAACTATTATTCTGATAATAACCTTTTTCCATAAGGTATTGGTATTCTAGTTGGGCATATAGATCTTTAAATTCCACTTCTTCCTTCAATTTCCATTTTCTTGCTGCTAATAGTGTAAATGCCGCCAAGAGATGAACCACAATGTATCTTGTTTCTATCGGGAGGGTATAAATATCAATATGGAATAGGGCACGTGCTGGATCTAAATCCCATTTTTTGTTTCTTAAAACGGAAATTATATTAAAAACTTTAATCCATTGAAATTAAATCTTGCTACATTCCCACCAAATATAGACTAATGGCCCCTTTTCTTCCATACATCTCCAGCATATCCCATTTTCATTGGGAAAAATCGTACTTAGTCTTTCTGGAGTTAAGTACCACCTAAAATTTATTTTAAAATAAGTTTCTAACAAATTCATATTGTGAATAGCTGTTTTCATAAAATTGATTGATCTAATCCATACAGGGCCGGTGCAAAGATTTTTGGCTACACAGGCGGAGATGAATTTTGCCGCCCCCCCCCCACCACACACAAATAAGATGTATCTTTAGCGGTGTCCCGTATCCAGCCTTTTGAAATCCCCATTTAGTGTATTGTATATATTAGTGTGTCTTACACCCCCTTGTATGTCTCTTACAACCCCCATGTGTATCTCCTCCCCCCCCCCCAGCCCCTCTGTGTGTCTTTCTTTCCAACAGCCCTTTTATGTGGGTCTCTCCCCTCAGTCTGTTTTTTGTGTGTCCCTCTTCCCCTCAGGGCCCTTTGTGTAACTTTTCTCTCCCAAGCCATATAGACATAGATATATAGCTACACACACATACAGGCACATAGTCACAGAAATATGCAGGCACACAATCAAACAAACACAGTCATACAATCAACACATACAGGTACACAGACATACAGTCATACAGACACACACATATAGATGAATAAAGACACAGTTATACAAACACAGACTTACAGAGACATGAAGATGCAGGCATACAGAGACATACAGAACAAAGCATACAGATACATACAGGCATGCAGAGACATACTTACACAGGCATGCAGGGACATATATACACAGAACAAGGCATACAGAGACATATGGATACGGTCATACAGAGACATACAGACACAGGCAGAAACACACAGACACAGTCATATAGAGACATACAGACACAGACATACATACACTTTCATACACAGACAGACATACTCATACAGAGACATGCAGACACAGGTATACAAAGCAGGGGCAGATCCAGAACCTAATCGTGGGTGGGGGGGTTGGTGGTGAGTTTTAGTGGGGTAATGGGGGCTCTAAATGAGGAGTTAGGGGCTGTGGTAGGGGGACAGGGGCTGTAGTTGAGAGTTAGGGGCTGTAATTAGGGGCTTAGTAAATGTAGTGGGGAATTGGGGCTGTAGTAGGGGGTTAGGGACTGAAGTAGGTTGATGGCTGCAAGTGGGAACAGGGGCTGTAGTGTGGGGGATATGGGCAGCAATTGGGGGAGAGGGGCTGTAGTGGGGGTAAGGACTGTAGTAAGGGAATAGGGGCTGTACAAGGGAGTGGAAGGGATGTGAAGTAAGGGAGTTAGGGGCTGTAGAAGGGAGTATAGGGGCTGTGGTGGGAGCAAATGCGAAATGTGGTTGGAACGGGCAGTATGGTGTGGGCACAGGCTGTAACGAGGGACACTGAGTCAATAAAGTGGTGTCACAGGAACAGTATGGTGGGGGTAAATGGGAAGTAGAGGGGGGGACGGGGGGAACAGGGGCTGTATAGAGGGTAGGGGAAGTAGAGGGGGGAGACAGGGGCAGTAGAGGCGTGTGAAAGGGGGGCAGAGGCAGGAGGCAGGGTCTGTAGAGGGAAATAGAGGAGGCACAGGGGATAAAGAGGGGGTCACAGAAGCAATAGAGGGGGACATGGGCAGTATAGTGGGGACAGGGGCTGTAGAGGGGGAGCATGGGCTGTATAGGGGCGCATGGGCAGTATGGTGGGGTAGAGGCTTTAGAGGGAAATAGAGGGGCTGTAGACAGGGCAAGGGCTGTAGATGGAAATAGAGGGACTGTAGAGGGGCAGTATGGTGGGGCAGGGGTTATGGAGGGAAATAGAGGTGCTGCAGAGTGGCACATGGGGTAGTAGAGGAGGACAGGGTCAGTATGGTGGGGGCAGGGGCTATAGAGGTGCTGTAGAGGGGCACATGGGGCAGTATGGTGGGGGCAGGCGCTATAGAGGGACGTAGAGGGGGCATGGGCAGAATGGTGGGGGCAGGGGCTATAGAGGGAAGTAGAAGTGCTGGAGAGGGGCACATGGGGCAGTAGAGGGGGGCTGGGGCAGTATGGTGGGGACAGAGGCTATAGAGGGGCTGTTAAGGGGCAGAGGTAGTATGGTGGGGCAGGGGCTGTAGAGGGGGCAGGGGTAGTATGGTGGGGCAGGGCAGGGGCAGTATGGTGGGGCAGGGGCTATAGAGGGGGCAGGGGCATAGGGGGCTGTAGAGGGGGCAGGGGTAGTATGGTGGGGCAGGGGCTATAGAGGGGGCAGGGGCATAGGGGGCTGTAGAGGGGGCAGGGGTAGTATGGTGGGGCAGGGGCTATAGAGGGGGCAGGGGCAGTATAGTGGGGGCAGACGCATAGAGGGGCTGTAGAGGGGGCAGGGGCAGTATGGTGGGGCAGGGGCTATAGAGGGGGCAGGGGCATAGAGGGGCTGTAGAGGGGGCAGGGGTAGTATAGTGGGGCAGAGGCTATAGAGGGGGCAGGGGCAGTATAGTGGGGGCAGATGCATAGAGGGGCTGTAGTGGGGGCAGGGGCAGTATGGTGGGGCAGGGGCTATAGAGGGGCTGTAAAGGGGGCAGTATGGTGGGGGCAGGGGCTATAGAGGGAAATAGAAGTGCTGTAGAGGGGGCAGGGGCAGTATAGCGGGGCAGGGGGAGTATAGCGGGGGCTGGGGCAGTATAGCGGGGGCAGGGGCAGTATAGCGGGGGCAGGGGCAGTATGGTGGGGCAGGGGCAGTATGGTGGGGCAGGGGCAGTATAGTGTATAGTGGGGGCAGGGGTAGTATGGTGGGGGCAGGGGCAGTATGGTGGGGGCAGGGGCAATATGGTGGGGGCAGGGGCAATATGGTGGGGGCAGGGGCAGTATGGTGGGGGCAGGGGCAATATGGTGGGGGCAGGGGCAGTATGGTGGGGGCAGGGGCAGTATGGTGGGGGCAGGGGCAGTATGGTGGGGGCAGGGGCGGTATAGTGTATAGTGGGGGCAGGGGTAGTATGGTGGGGGCAGGGGCAGTATGGTGGGGGCAGGGGCAGTATGGTGGGGGCAGGGGCAGTATGGTGGGGGCAGGGGCAATATGGTGGGGGCAGGGGCAGTATGGTGGGGGCAAGGGCAATATGGTGGGGGCAGGGGCAGTATGGTGGGGGCAGGGGCAGTATGGTGGGGTCAGGGGCAGTATGGTGGGGTCAGGGGCAGTATGGTGGGGTCAGGGGCAGTATGGTGGGGTCAGGGGCAGTATAGTGGGGGCAGGGGTAGTATAGTGGGGGCAGGTGCAGGGGCAGTAGAGAGGGGCTGCAAAAAAACACAAAAAAACTTTTGATTTAAAAAATAAAATAAAAGTAAACATACTAAAAGTTATTCCCCTTCCCCTCCCAGGGGCATACCTTGGGCTAGGAGGGAGAACCTTACCCCTGGTGGTCGGCTGGGACGGGCTGCACTGGAGGCTGGAGCTGCAGATAGAGTCAGGACCGCTGGGGAGTCTGGGAGCAGTAGAAGTCCCGCCCCCTTCTGACATCATCAGAGGAGGACGGCTGACTTCACTGCCCTGCTCCTGCTGTGTGCTGGCTGCAGGGAGAGAGGTGAGATTAAAAATCCGAGTCTCCAGCCAGAGGCCGGGGATTCTGATTTTTGCGCCCCCCTCCTCTGGCGCCCTAAGGCGGCCGCCTGTGCCGCCTTATGGACGCGCCGGCCCTGAATCCATATATCCTCTTCTACTTTTAAATTTAAGTCATTATTCATTTTTGTATAGTTTTTCTTTTTTTGTTTCCCCAAAAAGATGTCTTTAATTTTATTATCCTCTCTATAATTTCTTTGGATATATCTTTCTCTATATAATTTTGTATCCGTATATATTTATAAAATTCACTCGCAGGAATATCATAAATGTTTTGAATTAAATCAAAAGATTTTACATTATTATTTTCAATCAACTGATAGATATATACTAATCCTTTTTCTTTCCTGATTTTTTTATTTGATATTTCTCAACATAGCCTCCAAAAGTACCAATGGAATAAAACTATTCAGATCCCGTGGACTCAGATACTTGTAATGTAGATTTTCCTTGCTATGCTCATATCTCTACGAGCAGTTGGATCTTTATAGAGTAGCCATACTGCATCTAAGAAAAGATCTCTAAACCCAAATCTCCTCATAGTCTCTTCCAAATATATCCAGCCAACCCTGTCAAAGGTCTTCTCTGCATCCAATGACAGGGTCAGCATGGATTCCCTTGAGTTTTTTGCCAATAGCATTAAATTCATGTTTTTTCTAAAGTTATCTTCTGCTGATCACTTATTAGTTTATATGTAACCCTTTTTAATTGATTAGCCCATACTGTTTGTTTCTTTATATCAACATTAATAAACATTAATGAGAGAGATTGGTCTATAATTTTGAATTAACATTTTATCTTTTCCTTCTTTCAAAATGGGAGAAATAATTGATGCTAACATTTTACTTGGCATTTGATTATTCCTAATTATGTCATCAAAAGTTGTAGAGAGATAACCAGAGAGGTCTCTTTCAAAATCTCAAGAAAATCAATTTGAAAGAGCATCAGGACTTGGTGCCTTGTTTTTCTTTAAGTCATTTATGACTAGTGATGTCGCGAACATAAAATTTTTGGTTCGCGAACTTCCGCAAACGTTCGCGAACCGGCGAACCGGGCGAACCGCCATAGACTTCAATGGGCAGGCGAATTTTCTGGCCACAATAGTGATGGAAAAGTTGTTTCAAGGGGACTAACACCTGGACTGTGGCATGCCGGAGGGGGATCCATGGCAAAACTCCCATGGAAAATTACACAGTTGATGCAGAGTCTGGTTTTAATCCATAAAGGGCATAAATCACCTAACATTCCTAAATCACAATGGATATGGATTGACACCTGACATATGACATATTGACACCTTGACATATGGATTGACACCTGTCCTCAGAGACCCTGATACACACTGACACAGAGCAGAATAGGGACTGTTCCCCCTTCATAGGGTCACTTGGCAGATATGGATTGACACCTGTCCTCAGGGACCCTGATACACACTGACACAGAGCAGAATAGGGACTGTTCCCCCTACATAGGGTCACTTGGCAGATATGGATTGACACCTGTCCTCAGGGACCCTGATACACACTGACACAGAGCAGAATAGGGACTGTTCCCCCTACATAGGGTCACTTGGCAGATATGGATTGACACCTGTCCTCAGAGACCCTGATACACACTGACACAGAGCAGAATAGGGACTGTTACCCCTACATAGGGTCACTTGGCAGATATGGATTGATACCTAACCTAAGGATCCCTGATACACACTGACACAGAGCAGAATAGGGACTGTTCCCCCTACATAGGGTCACTTGGCAGATATGGATTGACACCTATCCTAAGGATCCCTGATACACACTGACACAGCGCAGAATAGGTATTGTTCCCCCTACATAGGGTCACTTGGCAGATATGGATTGACACCTATCCTAAGGATCCCGGACACAGAGCAGAATAGGGACTGTTCCCCCTACATAGGGTTACTTGGCAGATATGGATTGACACCTGTCCTCAGGGACCCTGATACACACTGACACAGAGCAGAATAGGGACTGTTACCCCTACATAGGGTCACTTGGCAGATATGGATTGATACCTAACCTAAGGATCCCGGACACAGAGCAGAATAGGGACTGTTCCCCCTACATAGGGTTACTTGGCAGATATGGATTGACACCTGTCCTCAGGGACCCTGATACACACTGACACAGAGCAGAATAGGGACTGTTCCTCCTACATAGGGTCACCATTTTTAGCCCAAGGCAGCTCATCTCATCAGGCCTTTTTTAGTCGAATGTATCACCCACTGTCAGTCCCTTCGGGATCCATCCCTCATTCATCTTAATAAAGGTGAGGTAATCTAGACTTTTTTGACCTAGGCGACTTCTCTTCTTAGTGACAATACCTCCTGCTGCACTGAAGGTCCTTTCCTACAGGTCACTTGAAGCGGGGCAGGCCAGAAGTTCTATCGCAAATTGGGATAGCTCAGGCCACAGGTCAAGCCTGCACACCCAGTAGTCAAGGGGTTCATCGCTCCTCAGAGTGTCGATATCTGCAGTTAAGTCGAGGTAGTCTGCTACCTGTCGGTCGAGTCATTCTCTGAGGGTGGATCCCGAAGGGCTGTGGCGATGCGTAGGACTTAAAAAGCTCCGCATGTCCTCCATCAACAACACGTCTTTAAAGCGTCCTGTCTTTGCCGGCGTGGTCGTGGGAGGAGGAGGATTACTTTCACCTCTTCACCTGTTAGATTCCCGTTGTGCTGTGACATCACCCTTATACGCTGTGTAACGCATACTTTTTAATTTATTTTGCAAATGCTACATCCTTTCCGACTTGTTGTAATTTGGTAACATTTCAGCCACTTTCTGCTTATACCGGGGGTCTAGTAGCGTGGACACCCAGTACAGGTCATTCTCCTTCAGCCTTTTTATACGAGGGTCCCTCAACAGGCATGACAGCATGAAAGACCCCATTTGCACAAGGTTGGATGCCGAGCTACTCATTTCCCGTTCCTCCTCCTCAGTGATCTCAATGATGGTATGTTCTTCCCCCCAGCCACGTACAACACCATGGGTGCCAGATAGGTGACAACGAGCACCCTGGGATGCCTGTTGTGGTTGGTCTTCCTCCTCAAAGCCACATTCCTCCTCTGACTCCTCTTCCTCACAATGCTCTTCCAGCGTTGCCGCAGGTCCAGCAAGCGATGCTGATAAGGCTGTTTCTGGTGGTGATGGTGACCACAACTCTTACTCTTCCTCTTCACGCTCATCTACGGCCTGATCCAGCACTCTTCGCAGGGCACGCTGCAGGAAGAAAACAAATGGTATAATGTCGCTGATGGTGCCTTCGGTGCGACTGACTAGGTTTGTCACCTCCTCAAAAGGACGCATGAGCCTACAGGCATTGTGCATGAGCGTCCAGTAAAGTGGCAAAAAAATTCCCAGCTCCCCAGAGGCTGTCCTAGCACCCCGGTCATACAAATATTCATTAACGGCTTTTTCTTATTGGAGCAGGCGGTCGAACATTAGGAGTGCTGAATTCCAACGTGTCGGGCTGTCGCAAATCAAGCGCCTCACTGGCATGTTGTTTCGCCGCTGGATATCTGCAAAGTGCGCCATGGCCGTGTAGGAACCCCTGAAATGGCCACACACATTCCTGGCCTGCTTCAGGACGTCCTGTAAGCCTGTGTACTTATGCACAAAGCGTTGTACGATTAGATTACACACATGTGCCATGCACGGCACATGTGTCAACTTGCCCAACTTCAATGCCGCCAACAAATTTCTTCCGTTGTCACAAACCACTTTGCCGATATCCAGTGTCTGCGGATTCAGCCACTTTTCCACCTGTGCGTTCAGGGCGGACAGGAGTGCTTGTCCGGTGTGACTCTCTGCTTTCAAGCAAGTCAAACCCAAGACGTCGTGACACTGCCGTATCCGGGATGTGGAATAGTACCTGGGGAGCTGGGGGGTGCCGTTGATGTGGAGCAAGATGCAGCAGCAGAAGAGCACTCAGCCGAGGAGGTTATGGAAGAGGATGGAGTAGGAGGAGTAGAGGAGGTGGCAGCAGGCCTGCCTGCAAGTCGTGGCGGTGTCACCAACTCCTCTGCAGAGCCACGCATTCCATGCTTGTCAGCCGTCAGCAGGTTTACCCAATGCACACTGTAGGTGATATACCTGCCCTGACCATGCTTTGCAGACCAGGTATCAGTGGTCAGATGGACCCTTTCCACAACACTGTGTGCCAGACATGCCATTACTTCCTTTTGCACAATCGAGTACAGGTTGGGGATTGCCTTTTTTGAAAAGAAATTTCGTCCGGGTACCTTCCACTGCGGTGTCCCAATAGCCACAAATTGTTTGAATGCCTCAGACTCCACCAGCTTGTATGGTAAAAGCTGGCAGGCTAATAGTTCAGACAAGCCAGCTGTCAGACGCTAGGCAAGGGTGTGATTTTCTGACATTGGCTTCTTACGCTCAAACATGTCCTTGACAGACACCTGACTGTGGGCAGATGAGCGGGAACTGCTCAAGGCGAGAGACGGAGTGGCGGATGGTTGAGAGTGCGCAAGGAGGACAGCAGTGGTTGACGTGGCTGAAGATGCTGGACCAGGAGGAGGATGGCGGGTTTGAGTTTGTGTGCTGCTTGTACTCATGTGTTGATCCCATAGGCGTTTGTGATGTGAGATCATGTGCCTACGCAAAGCAGTTGTACCTAGGTGGGTGTTGGACTTCCCACGACTCCGTTTCTTTTGGCACAGGTTGCAAATGGCATCGCTGTTGTCAGAGGCAGACACACAAAAAAAATGCCACACTGCTGAGCTCTGCAATGACGGCATTCTGGTGGTGGCAACAACATGCGTTGATTGGCGTGCTGTCGGGCTGACCCCGGGTGCCGATGCATGCTGTCTGACTGTGCCACTAGCTCCTTGAGATGACCTCCCCCTGCTTCCAACTTGTCTCCTCCTCCTCTCTGTCTCCCCATCTGAACTTTTGCCCTGTTCTTCTTCTTGCCGAGCGGGCACCCACGTGACATCCATGGACGCATCGTCATCATCAACCGCTTCACTTGTATCTGACAACTCAGCAAAGGAAGCAGCAGCGGGTACAACATCATCATCACACCGTACGTCCATGTGTGTAATGCTGCCTGACTGAGACATATCCCGGTTATCTACATCCTCTGGCAATAATGGTTGCGCATCACTCATTTCTTCAAACGGATGTGTAAATAACTCCTCTGACAGATAAAGTGAAGCGGCTGTGGTGTTAGTGTTGGTGGTGGCGGCAGGTGGGTGAGTGGTATCTTGAGAGGTGCCCGAAGCTAAGCTGGAGGAGGATGGTGCGTCAAGGTTCCGTGCGGAAGCTGTAGAAGATTGGGTGTCCTGTGTTAGCCAGTCAACTATGTCCTCAGAACTTTTCAAGTTCAGGGTACGTGGCCTCTGAAAATTGGGCATTATTCTAGGGCAAAAGGGGCACCACGACCACGAGGGCCCCTGCGGGGTGGCCTGCCTCTGCCTGTAATTTTTTTTTGATTATTGGTACTATGCGTGCAAGCTACTGTGAGACCAGATATGAGTGGCAATGTGCACTGGCAAGGTTGGCAGAGTACACACTGTAGGCCTGACACTCGCTTGAAGACAACTAACTGCTATTCAATCTATAACAGTGAAAAAGGTTTTTTTGGTTTTAAATGCACGCTATTGTGACACCAGATATGAGTGGCAATGTGCACTTGCAGAGGTTGGCAGAGTACACACTGTAGGCCTGACACCTGCTTGCAGACAAGTAACTGCTATTCAATCTATAACAGTGAAAAAGTTTTTTGGTTTTAAATGCACGCTATTGTGACACCAGATATGAGTGGCAATGTGCACTTGCAGAGGTTGGCAGAGTACACGCTGTAGGCCTGACACACTCGCTTGCAGACAAGTAACTGCTATTCAATCTATAACAGTGAAAAAAGTCTTTTGGTTTTAAATGCACGCTATTGTGACACCAGATATTAGTGGCAATGTGCACTTGCAGAGGCTGGCAGAGTACACGCTGTAGGCCTGACACCCGCTTGAAGATAATTAACTGCTATTCAATCTATAACAGTGAAAAAAGTTTTTTGGTTTTAAATGCACGCTATTGTGACACCAGATATGAGTGGCAATGTGCACTTGCAGAGGTTGGCAGAGTACACGCTGTAGGCCTGACACCCGCTTGCAGACAATTAACTGCTATTCAATCTATAACAGTGAAAAAAGTTTTTGGGTTTTAAATGCACGCTATTGTGACACCAGATAGGAGTGGCAATGTGCACTTGCAGAGGTTGGCAGAGTACACGCTGTAGGCCTGACACCCGCTTGAAGACAACTAACTGCTATTCAATCTATAACAGTGAAAAGGTTTTTTGGTTTTAAATGCACGCTATTGTGACACCAGATATGAGTGGCAATGTGCAGTTGTTATGGTACTTTTTAGCAGTAAACCAAAATGTTTAAATGTCTATCTGTTCCTGTCCAAATTAAGAAAATTGAATTGCGTATATACGCTGAAGTAATTAAGTCTGACACACGGAGTTCAGGTTAAAATAACTTCGAGAAAATTTATTGGCAAGTGAAGAAAAGCGGGCGCGCAGGCCCTTTTAAGAGACATTTTACGTCATCATTGATTATCAATATATTAGTGAATAAACATCATTAATTGGGTTAATTGTTAAGTGTCTGAATTAGTGTCCGCCTATCTGTATAATTAATTGGTTCAAAAGCTAAGTGGTTAGTCCCGTGCCCACCCACCAAGAGGTGGTATTATTTTGGACACGGGTGGGGACAAGGGGGTCTGGAGCGTCATTTTACACGGTCAGTGATCTCAGATCTCGTGGCCAGGTGCGAGGTCTCTTATGAATAGAACATTTCATTACTACTGTGTTCTCATGGCCTTCAAATTATACTATGTTGCGAGTTAGGGGAAAGTCAGCAGTTCCTGAGTTAATCATGTCTTATAGAAAATACAGTCTTTGTCCATTGTTATATGTGCTGGGAAATTCTGTCATGTAATGTAGTTTTAAAATGAGAAAGTTTGGTTATGAGGACAAAATGGAGGAATGAAGAAGTCAGGTTAGGAGGACAAAATGGAGGAATGAAGAAGTCAGGTTAGGAGGACAAAATGGAGGATTTGTCAAGGTGTGAGGTTAAAATGGAGTTAGTACAATAGTTCAATACAAGTACAATAAAGATTTTTAATAATTCTACATCAGTCCCCCCTATGAAATGTTAGATTCTAAGAGATAAAACTTTATTTGTTAGTATCAGAAGACGTGTTAATCCAAAGGCACAGAAACCCCGTGGCCGCTAGCTAGGTGTTAATGCAAAGTGCAAGTCTGTCCCTAGAGCTGACCCTGATAGGCTAACTCATCGTCAGTATGGCTCTCGAACACTTCACTCCCATGGGTGGCCCATGATGGCTTGCCCACCACTTCTCCACACGGGGTCTTTACCATTCACTGACAGATGCTGTCCCTAAGCTGGTCCCTTCCTAGAATTCTCGCACTTTATCAACAAAAGGGATAGTTTGCAGCGGTAAACAGGGTGAGTTGAGATCTTGGAAATCTTGGTCATCAACTTCGAGATGTGTGAAAGTGGGTGCCGCTTGATCAACAGTCTTCATGAGGGATTTTCTCAGACAAGGGAGGACACAACAAAAGAGAAGAGCAAAGATAAAAAGAAAAATTAGTATTGCCATACCAATATGCATTAAAGCTTTTTGCCATCCTGTCATCCAACCAAACCATCTTTCCCAGGGATCTTTTATCCCAGAATTCCTTTTTAACTCCTCAGACAGGTCATTTAATTTCTCTATGGCTAATGTAACTTTACCATTAGGGCCTGTGTTTTCTGGGATATAGGTACAACATGTCATGGTGTCGGGCAAAATTTTACATACCCCTCCTTTTTCGGCTAAGATCATATCTAGGGCCATTCTATTCTGGAAGGTCATTTGGGATGTGGCCTGCAACTGTTCGGCCAAGCCCTGGAGGGCATCTCTGGTATAATTAACAAAACGCTGTTGATTATAATAAATGTAATTTATCCAATTTAGATTCTTGTTTGTGGTAACTATGGCAAAAAGTGATTCAAATCCTGCAGCAACTTCATCTCTTGCTTTAAATTCATTGGGCACCCCCCTATGCACCCCAATGGCATCAATATAAACATGAGGGTCAAAACTACCCTTCACTGGGGCTTCGCGCTTAACCTTAGTGTGTCTGGATTCATGAGTAATGAGGTGTGTGTCAGAAATGATGTGTATGGGCATAATGGCTTTAGCCAAAGTACACTCCCCCCACCACTCCTTGTCCACCCTGGATCTTAACTGTAGATCCCCACACAACCAGTAAATATCCCCTAATGACCTAGTGTGAAATTGCAATAAGTTCATGGAGACTTTTCTGTAGGTAGCACAATACCCTTTGGAGAAGTTACCTAAGAATCTGCCAATTCCATCATAATTAGCATAACAAGTGTAATTACCTTTATATACTGTAATACCATCTGGGGGTTTGACATCCTGGGTTAGGAGAGGATACTCTTTTGTCCATGCTATGCATATGGACCTGTTAAAATCATAGTGATAGGCAAAAAGGCTCAAAACACATGCTTCTATATCTACTGGCAGGATTAAAGGTACGGTGCCCAGGTGAGGCCGGGCACCGCCACACACATAACATGCAGTTTTATTATGCTTATTAGCATTATATTTCATCCATTCTAACCATAAATTTACATCATTAAAACCTGTTTCTGCGGCCATGGTATCTTCAAAGGTGGGGTTTGCAATGGCCATCATATCTTGAAAGGTCTGGATGTGAGGTTTTAATGGATTGGGGACCATATGGGTGGCCCCTTGCCACTCAGAGGAGTTGCACATATCTTTAAGGTAGAAATGCCCTAACTTTTTATAGGATCCCTTTTTCCAATACATTCCCATTACATATTGGTCTGCATCTGTTGGACTTGGATGCTCAATATTAAGAATTAATTTCATTGGTGTACCTCCCCCAGGCTTTCTTAAAGCCATTCTCTGGAGAAGGGATCTACCCTGATCATCTATTTTAGACAAGGCACTTTTTGGCTTGTAACCCCAGGCAGGCCCGGCATTCCATCCCGCCGCCCCCCAATGGTCACAATTGTGCCCCCATTGTCTGTCCACTACACAAACATATGGGTCTTTTGAATGAGGGATATCTCTATAGATACTCTGAATTTGTGATGTAGGGAACGGGCATTCTACAATATCACAATAATCAAAGGTATAGGTAGCCACATGGGTACATGATGAATTATACCAAAAGGTGTACCCACTAATATCCTTAGTAATGGCCACCTGCTGGGCCTTAATTGAGCTAATTAAGGAGATTATGTACCAGAGGTACATGCTTGTGCGGTATCTGCTTCCTCCGGGGCAGGAGACTTCTTGCAATGGGAAGCGTGGATCCAATTTGGCCTGCCGGCCACTTTGACGGAGGTTGCGGTGATCAGGAGAACTTGGAAGGGACCGTCAAATCTTGGTTCCAGGGTATTTTTCCGCACAAATTTCTTGACCAGAACCCAATCTCCGGGAAGCAGGCTGTGGGTACCTGTATCCAAATCGGGATCTGGAATTGAAGAGAAAACTTGGGCATGTATTTTGTTTAAGGCACTTGCAAGTTCAGTTACATAGTCTACTAAAACATCTGATTGGAGCTGTAACTGTTGCGGATAATAACAACCTAGTCTGGGTGCTGTTCCAAATAGAATCTCATATGGGGATAATGAATGCTTCCCTCTAGGTGTGTGCCTAACGCTGAATAAAGCTATTGACAGGCTTTCTGGCCAGGGCATCTTTGTTTCTTGTGACATTTTTAACATTCTGGCTTTTAGAGTGCCGTTCATGCGCTCTACTTTACCACTACTTTGCGGGTGGTAAGGGGTGTGAAAGGCTAGGGTCACCCCCAGAGCAGTCCAAATTTCTTTAGTCACTGTTGCTGTAAAAGCTGGGCCTTGATCACTTTCAATGACTTCTGGAAGTCCAAATCTACATACAATATCCGTAAGTAGACGTTTTGCTGTTGTTTTTGCAGTGATATTGGCCACTGGGTAGGCTTCTGGCCAGCCTGAAAACATATCCACTATCACTAGTGCATATTCATGAGGCCCACTCTTGGGCATTTGTATATGGTCAATTTGAATTCTCTGGAATGGGTACATGGGTTTTGCCAGGTGTTTTGGAGGCACCTTAATTGGTTTTCCTGGATTGCATTTTGCACAAATGACACAGGCCCTACAGAAGCTGTTGATCAATGTTGTGATTCCAGGTGCTTCATAATACTTCTGTATGAGGGCGGCCATTAAGTCCTTTGACAAATGTGCAGGTCCATGTGCCCATTGGACAACTGCTGGATATAAATTTTTTGGAAGGCAGAATTTG